>NC_051155.1:194276575-194614069 GCF_013339745.2 Dermacentor silvarum
ATTCCGTCCCAAATGAATTCATTCGGGACGGAATGCAAGTGCACGTATTGAGTGCACGTTAACGAAACCGGGGGAGTTCTTTGTTAGTGTGTCAGCACCTGCGTTATAATACTTTGGCACGTCAAACCTCATCAATCAATCGAAGCCTACTTCCCCCCCCCCCCCAAAAAAAAATTGCGTGGGTTTCCTTTGTAGAATCATGTTAGATTCAGGTGGGTGTCGACTATTCATTTCATAAATGTAGGTTCCGGGTTTCCGCACAACTTGATCTGTTAGCTGACATTTTTCTCTAAAGCCGAGAGGTCACCACCTCTCGTGTGATCAGCGCTTGTTATTTTCGTCGAAATGTTACATACATAAGATATTTTACAAGTTGTTGAGTTTAACTAGTCTTTAAGTAAACAAAAATTATTTTACCATTTGTATATCATCTCTCTTTACCCTTGTCCTCATTCACGTGGAAACTGAGACACTACAAAAGGGGGTATTTTACATTATTTACATTTAAAAAAAATTATTTTACATTTTACATTATTATTTTGCATTTTACATTATTCTCAGCATTTAGTTAGAAATGTGCTGCTTAAAGAAAAACTGCTTTGAAGGATGATCAGAAATACATTAAATATACACAGCTTGGCTGAACCGACAGATATATATATGAGGCCGAGAGCCAAACCACGGACAAGGAGCAGCACCTGCGAAATGGGCCGCTGCAGCACGTCGAGCAATCTCTCCGGCTATACGTTCCATATACAGAATAAACGTTGCCTTACCCCGATGCCACAATTCGTCCTAGTTTTACGACGCACAGAATATAGCCTCCTAAGTTAACTTGGAATGCTTCAGCAAAAAAGAAATGAGTTCAGATGTCATGTAAAGTTGGTCACACCAGATGTATGCAAGTGTGTTTTGGACATGACGCTCTACAAAAGAAGTTACCGAGTGGGCCTAGCGCGCTCCAAGAAAACGGCGTGAGTGCATGCATTCGTGGGCACAAGGAGAAAATGTACTCGTAAAGCTCACCTATACGCCATAAACTGTCGTGCAAGCTTTCATGGGCTGTGAAACCTCACTCTCCAACTTAAGCGACGTTCCATCAGATAGGGTGAGATATATACTAAAGCACTCTTCAATCTCCCTCTCTTTTTCTAACATTTGAGCCCGATGTCACGCGTGCCCTATCACAACCGCTAGCAAGCTCGCAATTGCTAGCAAGCTCGCACACACAAACGCTAGCAAGCTCGCACCCTGGTCGTATGACCTAAACGGAGCTTAGGTCATACGAGGTTAAATTAAGTTTTTTGACAAACTGACTCTAATAATGTACAGAATGCAATTGTATAAAGCTCTGTAGTAGCGATCAAGCTCCGGAGTCCACGACACATCTTCGCATCATTTGGCCCTCATAGGTCATTCGCTAACTCACCTAGTAATTAATTACCTACCTATGTACCTAGTAATTACCTATGTAGCTAACTCAACTTGTAATTACCTATATGAATTGTGAGATAGTAGTCTTTATCAACAGCAAGGCTTCAGACGATTACATATGACACCATAAAAATGTCGAAAACGGCCGTCATTGCTCAGCTCGCGCGAATTCACACAGTTGCCAGACTATCTAGTCACAGCAGGCTACACATAGCTGTCGGAATGTTCTTGCAGAGCTGGCTCACATTCTACCCCAACAAGAGTCCAAGTCCTCTTGGAAGAGGATAAGTCATAAGTCATCAGATAAGTCATAGTCCATGTGGTGTCGGGGCATGACCCGGTGACGTCGGGGTCTTTGGTCCTGCTGGATATCTTGGGGGGCATGGCTCCGCCATTTGGGGAGAAGTGGCCGCATCTGCAATCTGGAACATGTACAGGGCTACAAAGGCGCTGCTACGTTTTTTGAAGTGCACAAGCCTGTATGACCGCCTGTGACGCAACTCAGCGATGAACGCTTGACTGTGTAAATGTGCAAGGTGTGAACTTCTGTCTTCCTTCTCCTCCTTCAATCCCTTCTCCCCCTTCCCCAGTGCAGGGTAGCCTACCGGGCTCAGCCTCTTTAACCTCCCTGCCTTTCCCTTATAAGACTTTTCTCTCTCTCTCTTCTGGTGTGTGTGCTTGCATGGTCTTCCCGTGCAGGCACAGCAAGGATACATATAGGTTCAAAATATGGAGGATGGTACTTTTTCATTTGGCTCACGTGAACGACTCGTGTTTCCAGCATTGATAGTAATTGTGACGCGGCGGACCTCGTATGTCACTGTGTCTTCTGCCGAATTACTTGATATAGGCCTTTGAACTTTGGCGCGAGTTTCTCACTAGCATGAAGTATCGGCTCCTGTCTTCGAATCCACACAAAATCGCCGGCGTTGAATGAAAACACACTGCGGTGAGTTCTTTCATAGATGATCTTCCTGTCTGCTTGGGCTTGTTTTAAATTCCTTATAGCATCGCTTCGTAGGTCTGGAAGAGCTAAGAGCCTATCGGAGGTGCCAGAAGCTTGAAGTGGGCAAACTTTTCGGAGCTTGGTAAGAAATCCAAAAAGCAGCTCAAAAGGGGAAAACCCAGTACTGCTGTGACGGGTGAAGTTGACAGCAAAGGCGGCTTCTTGCAGTTTAGTCGCCCATAGTGACTGGTCGCCGTTACACATCTTCCTAAGCACTACCACTAGTGTGCCATTGGCTCGTTCGATGAGTCCATTGCTGGATGCTCGATAATCAACGGAAAAATTCAGGTTGACACCATGTATATGTATAAAGTTCTTGAACTGACTAGATTCAAATGACTTAGCATGATCACACAAACATTCATCTGGGGTTCCAAATCTAAATAACACTGAGAGCAAGTGCTGCAACACATATTTTGTTGATGTTGGCACAGCAGCGGGCACAATGTATCTGGTCGTGAAATCGCTGACGTTCAGAATATATTTCTCTTCCTGAGTTGCCGTCAATGTAATGTGATCAAGTGCTACATGGCACTGAAACGGATCTCGCTTTTGGCATAAAGTACATGGGACCGACTGACTTCGTTATGGGCCGGTGGTGTGCTCGACAGATTTGACACGATCGAACGTACTCAGCTGTTGTAGCGACCATCTTAAGGCCACCAATAGCGACGTTTCAGCTTACTGAGTGTACGGGCCGGACGTGTCCATTTGACAACTGGCATCGTGGGCTAGCTCAAGTACTTGCTGCTGCATCTTTGCTGGGACAACAATCGTACAAAGCTCGGGACTGACAAACTTGCAGGGAATGCCATCCATGATGACAAATTCTCGTGTGTGCTCTCCTGATATCAGTTGAGAGCGGATGGCGTTACATGTCTCACCTTCAGCTTGCATATTGATAAGCGTGGTGGTATGCGACACTGTAGCACACGAGTAACGTGATAGCATGCCAGCTACATGGTTTTGTCGTCCTGGTCGGTGCTCCACTGAGAAGTCAAACTCTGAAAGACCAAGCAGCATCCTTGTAAAGGGTCAGGAAGGCTTGACATTCGTAGTTAGACAGGCCATTGACTAGTTATCAGTCAGCAGATGAAAGCGTTGGTCCAGTAGGTAGTGCCTGAACTTTTCCGTAATTGCCCAATGCACTGCCAAAGCCTCCCAAACATTGCTCTGCAGTTTTTTGCTCTATTCCTGTGAGCGATCTGCTAGCATACTCTATGACGACGTCTTTTCCGTTTTGCCTTTGAGTAAGCACAGCCCCCCGGGCTCTTGCTGAAGCATCGGTGGTGACTGTGGTAGGTGCGCCAAGATCAAAGTGACTCAGTATTGGGGCTGACGTGAGGGAAGTTGGCTTGTTGGCACTCGGTGGTTCACTCAAAGTGAGTTTTCCGAAGGGCAGTTTGAAGTGGTGCCGCAATCTTCTAGAAGTTCTGGGTGAAACGTCTATAAAAGTTGGCCGTTTGGTGCCAAGATAACAGCTGCTTCGATGACTGTGGGATAGGCATACGCAAGATTGCTTCCAACTTCGACGGATCAGGAGATGAGAAATCCAAGGAACTTCATGGACGACATGGCAAACTTGCACTTTTGCAAAGAAACCTTGAAGCCAGCTTGTTGCAAAAGAGTTAGTGTTTCATAAAAAATGTCCATAAACTCAAAAATGCTATCAGCGAAGATGATTGTCTTCAAGATATGTACAGACCCCTGAATTTGACTGTCGTGGCTTGAGGTCTCAAAGTATCTTGTGCATGGCTTTCCTAAATGTCGATGGGGCGTTTTTAAGGCCAAAAGGCATCCGTGTATATTTGAAGGTGCCTTGATGTGTTACGAATGTAGCTTTTTTCTTGATCTTCTTCTTTCACTCTAATCTGCCAGTAGGCACAGCATAGGTCCAGGACTACGAACAGGCAGCTTCCACCAACATCGTCAAAAATGTCGTCTGCAAGGGGCAGAGGCTGTAGGACGTTTACAGTCATGCAATAAAGGGGTATGTAGTTCACACAGAGCCTTTTTTGTCCTTCTGAGTCACGACAACAGCCGGGAATTCCCATGGTCCAGATGACGGTCGTATTATGTTCTTCGCTAGCAATGTTGCCCTCTGGGTCTCCAGAAACTGTCGATCACTCCTGGTGTAAGGATAAGGATGTCGCCCATATGGTTTGGCATCTGGTTGAAGCTTAATCTCATGCTCAATGCCTTCATAAAGTCCAATATCATCATAGTGAAGAGAGAGGCATGCTGTTGCATGACACCTTTCACAGCCTCCTGCTTTTCAGGTGTGAGTTGTGGGCCGACAGGAATACCAACGAGGGGCTCGCTAGTGGGATCTGTAGATAGGTGGTCTCTACTAGAATTAGCTTGGAACAGCAGCAGTAAAAGGTGTCTGTTGCACGTCAGCTACGGTTGCGTTTGTCAGCTTGCTCCACAATGGCTCATTCTCATCTGCTTCGTGTTTCATTTGAAGTGGCTCTGCACAACGTGGAGGGCCAAAGCGTGCTAAAGCTGACGCGTTGAGGATCACAGCATTTGCCATTCGCGGCATCAGTTCCTCTCTGCATTGCACTGAGACATTCGTAGAATGCTGGCAGATAACAGGTAGCTGAGAGAGCTTCATGTGGAGTTCCGCATGCGCAACGTAAAACCAGTCCCCTCCTAGGATTACTGGAAGGGCATTATGTCTGAGTAGAGCAGCCTAAACGATTGCAGATAATGGGCCAATATTTATCTTCAGGAATGTGCATCCCTCAGGCATCACTGAGCTTCCTCCCGCAACAAGCAATGATGGTTTTGTCCATGGTTCCACCTCGAGATTCGTTGCTAAGTATGCGGCAAGGATAGCTACATTCGACCCATTGTCCGGAAAGGCACTGACTTCTCCAAGGCCTTGTACGTGGGCTGTTACTACAGCACATCTGAGCTTGGAGCCTAACAAGGTATCTCCAACATATCCAACATGTGCCATTGGTACTTTTGGAATTGTCTGCGTGTTTCGATACGGTCTTGGTCCAGTGCACGTGCTGGCAAGGTGACCTTTCTCGCTGCACTTGTAACAAACAGCGTCTTTCAAGTCTTGACCTTTTCGATATGGTGGAGCACCATATTTGGATGAAATGGCGTCGTAACTTGCTTCCTGCTCAGATAGTGGCAGGTTGACAATGAGCGCGTTTTGTGGTGATACAGGCTGGGGAAACAGCGTCTTTCTGCTGTGCTTATTGGTGACTGAACGGTCCACTTTTGCTACTTGGCTGGTGTGTGCTTGGGCCCTTGGAAGAGGGTCGATGCTCCGCGAAGTGCAGGCAACGCGATTGTGGTCTATTACACAATCCACCTCTGTCACAGGGCTCATTAACTCATCCACGGTCCTTGGTCGCTGTACCATGATTTCCATTCAGATACTCAATGCGTTCCTTGCAAGTCAGCTGCACAGGGCACCTGGTTAGAATTTTCAGTTTTGCGAGTGCGTAGTTGGCCAACGTCTCGCCTCTTGCCTGTGTAAGAGCTGCTACACATTCCTGCCACTGGATGAGCGAGAGTTGTTGGCCAAACTGATTGAGGAAGGCTTTCTTCCACTCGGGCCACGTTGTGAAGTTGCTGCCCGTAGTGACTCTCCAGTGTGCTGCAGGGCCGCGGAGCTTCCCCAGTGCGATCGCCAGAAGCGTTGCAGGCTCCCAGGAAGCGAGCTGTTGGATGGGTTCAAGATCTTTCACCCAGCGATGAGCTGCGAGGCCTCCGTCACCGCTAAACGTAGGCAGAGTCGAGGATAGATCGGGTAGCGTCGTTACGTTTACAGTTCTATTGGCCGTTTGCGATAAGGTCAATGCTAATTGTTGTTGCATAAAAACAGTCAGGCGTTACATGTTTTGAACAGTGTTGGACGTGAATGCTGGCATCGTTAGTACTGGTGGCGGGGCGTCGGCGAGAGCATGCGAAATCTGACCCTGTTCTGGCGTCGGGGAAGCTGGTGACGAGCGGGTGCGTTTCGTGGCAATGTCGATGGGGAGGCGTTGAATAATGTCGTCTTTAGAGCCCGTGCTGTCGATATAGCGACGTGATAGTTCTTCTCTGATGCGTTCGGCGGTGAAACAGGCGAGATCGGTGGCGGTGGCTTTGTCCCAATTGATGAGCGGCATGGCAACGACGTTGGAGCTTGGGCTGGCTTGGACTGAGGCGAAATTAGGCTAAGGCTTGTAGCTAGCCGGTTGCAAAGGCTACTTGTTGGTTCTTGAGGTTGACTGCGCCATATGTGAGAGAGTAGTCTTTATGAACAGCAAGGATTGAGAAGATTACATTTCACAGCATAAAAAAAAATTACACCATCTTCCGTAGGGGAACCCTGAGTAGTATGCGAAGCAGCCATGGGGTCGACCACGGCGCTGAAACTGGCGTTGACGCTGGCGCTGTCCGTGGCACTCATCGCGGCGTTGCGTAGGTAAGATTTCCGACGCTGCTCGACGAGTAATAGCTGATCTCGTCGAAAACCTCTGAGCCGCCCCCAGAGGCACCGGCAACAGTCACCAACGCCACGCGCGTTCGGTGCGAACGCGGATAAAACGCCGACGGCGTCGACAACAGATGATGATGATGATGATTTATTGGCATCCCCTTTGAAACGGGGCGGCGACAAATAGTCACCTAGCCTGCTTGATTTAATCAGGTATAATATACATGTTCTTTATCTAGCATTTTTGTATCAGTTCTGCGCGTTGTGGCGCCCCCCAGCGGAGCATGCAGCGCCTACCGTGGCGCCTCTAACCTAAGCTGCTTCGCAGTATCGCGCGCGGAGCCACAGGTGCTGCCATTCGTTGCGCAATCCGGAGAGGAGAGAAGCGTCGGAGAGGAGATGAGACAAGGAGAGGAGGGGAGGAGGATGCGCATGCGCAGTGCGGGTGTGGACGCCGCAAGGCGGAGGAAGGGAGGGAGTGACATAGCCCCGGCCATAAGCTGCTTCGCATCTAAAACATCGGAAACGGCAGTCATCGCTCGGCTCGCGCGAATCCGCACAGTTGCCAGAGTATCTAGTCACAGCAGGCTACACACAGCTGCCGGACTGTTCTGGCAGAGCAGACTCACAGAATGTATACCAGCACCAGCTAGTACATTCATTAACAAGTCGTCAGGCACGAAAATTTGCATCATGCGGGCACCAAGAGATGGTCTACTCACTTCCTTCCTCTATGCTCCAACGGTCAGCTTCTCTCGATCGCCTATTGATATACTGACGATATGGACGACCGGTCCCTTCAGGTTCCGTAGCCACTACCACTGGGGCTCCGGGGTACTCGATCACGTAGGCGCCTTCGTAGGGGTGCACAGACTGCAACGCAGGAACCACAGCTGCACGCAAGGCCAGCATCTCTTGTCCATGTTCCCAGTCAACGACACTTGCCCACTACTGGGCATTGGCAAAGAAGCAGGAGGTAAAATAAAAGAGAAAAAACACAAAGAATAAGTATAACTTCATAATTAATAATAATAATAATAATAATAATAATAATAATAATAATAATAATAATAATTTTGATGTACATGAAAATTGATATATTAGAAGATTAGATACGCATAGTGAGTAATGCGGCTTTCAAAGAAGAAGCTTGCTGGCATTAAAATACAGGGACAGAAACTTGTACAAAAAGGCATTTCATATATCTTGTAATGGATCATTTAAGGAACTACAAAGCGACAATATTTCTTACACCAATTGGAAAGTTATTAGGCCTTTCCCGGTGATCCCACGGGCGCCGCCATGTTTGATCGCGTGGTAACGCGTCCGTTACTTAACTCATCTAGGCGCCGCCATGGCCTCCGTGTTTACAATGGATGTGCATAACGTCGGCGTAGCTCATTATGTCTTGTCCAAACGGTGTCAGCAGCGTACACGGTTTTTAGAAGAAGGTCCAGAAATGTATTCCAATTCGTCCAAGCTTTCCGCTACTGAATTAAATCCGGAGCAGTGTCTTTTTTTTTCTTTGTTAATTTATTTGGAAATCAGATTGAAGCAGCAGCTTGTCGTATTTCTGACTCAGTAACGTTCCTCGGTGTGGTCACTGATTGTTTAATTTTGGTCTAATCGCTCACGAGTGCGCTCAGTCAGCGTTATATTTGTTTTTTCTGCGCACAAGGCTTGGAACGTAGATGTTCTGTACGTCATCGCCTATTATCGTCATCAGCCTATTATTGCAATAGCAGTTATATGGACACTCCAAGCGCATTTCTGCCGTCACCGTCGCCGTAAAGTTCCGTATAAAGTCCACACGCGATAACATCGTCGCCGCACGCCGTACACTGCGTGTGCGAGTGAAAACTTGTGAGGGTCAGCCTACGATCGCAGCTCAGTTCTGCGCGCGAGCAAGAAAGGCGGGGCGGAAGAGTGCAGTCTTCTGTGGCGCGCGAGGGACGGGGGGGGGGGAGGGGGCGAGGGAGGAAGGGGGAGCGTTCTACACTGGCGGCGGCTGCTTACGGCGCGGCCGCGTGGGCGCCACATCTTGCCAGCGATCTGCGACGTGCTTCAAGTGCGCGCCCACGCGGGCTTCATCTTCTCTTCATCGCGGGCAAATCTGCGATGTAGAGAAAGTACGCCCAGTGCCGATCGCTTTGTATGAGCTGTGCATTCGACGTTTAGTTCTTGTGGAAGCGGGAAACAGCACGAAGGTGAATTCGCTCACTGCTGCTGCCGCGCTTCCTGACTCCAGCGTTTTGACAGCGAGTTCCCGCGGTCATCGATCAATATGTGTTCACGTTTACCTGTGCGCGCTTGACACCGTGCTTGTTAATTGAGTTAGTAAGCGAATGTTTCCAAGTTTACACAGCTGATAAAACTAATATGCTTACTTCGTATAGCTGTCTGCTAATTTGCTATCGCAATCGATGTTTCGCCTTTCGGGCGAAACTGCAACCCTTTTAGGGGCGAAGCTCCTTAGGATCAAGCCTTGTCCCTCGTCGCGCCGTCGTAGCCACGCTAGTACTCGCCGCTCCCGCTAGAGGCGCAGCTGTGCTCTATTTCTCTCTCGTTCCCGACGCTCTCTCTCTCTCCTCCGTAGCTAGGGGCGCTGCGGTGCACAAGGGCTGTATAAGCGCTGTATATACTATACACATGTACAGCAATACGTACTGTATAAAAGTGTTTTTTCGAGCGTGAAAGAAGCCCCCGAATACACGCAAAATTGCCGCGCGACTGGCCGCTCGAGGCACTTTGCGTGTATTCACAGGCTTCTTTCACGCTCTTTTATGCAGTACGTATTGCGCAGCAGAAAGCTGTATCGGGAGTTATTGATGTTGCTCTACAATTTTTTCATTGATACTTCTCATGCAATTATGATATTTGAGAAGTCGATTATTTAATTAAGACGAAATATGTAATTAGGCGGAATGCAAAAAATAATCTGAGTATCTCCAAGCGACGGCAAACAACATTACCTCAGTTCTGTCCAGCAACGTGGCATTTGCATATTTTTAAAGCCTGGCTAAAGTTAATTGGGACACCCTGTATATATATGTCTATATTTTTATGTCCACACAGGGACGAAGGCCTCTTCATAAAATCTCGAATTACGTCTGTCTTGCACTAGATGATTCGAAGTTAGAGAGTAGATATCTGGGCTCGTTCGTACAGGTTCATTGTGAAGGAGCGCGAAAAGCGGACACAGAACACACGGAGAACACTTGTGGAGTCTAGGTGTTCTGTGCCTGTTGGTTTGAGTTCCTTCACAATGAATGGATTGCAAGTTATGCCCGTAAATTTCCAAATTTAATCACACCACCTATAATTCTCTGCTGTCTTCGAATGTCCTCCCATTCTCCAATTAATTAATTAATTAATTACTAAGTAAAAAATTACCGTACTACTTAACGTGTAGACAATTATTGTTTCTGATCAACGCGTTTAATGGTAGATGCGCTCGGCGTTTATATGAATGCGCAGAAACAGGCAACGACCAAACGGAGCGAGCGCGAGCATCAACAACAACAGTCTTCGTCTTTTGCTGGCGCCCGTATTTGTCACTACATTTCATTGTTTTCTTTGTACCAATATACCTCCCTATAGCCGTAAATAAATGTGAATAAGCTGTTTTAATTTTCTCTGATGTGGAATAGCATTTGGGCTTTGTGGGGTTGATGTTAACTAGGATATCGGCTACCCCTGTTTGCTCTCTAATCCACATCGCTGTCCTCGTGTCCCTTAACGTTACGCCTAACATTTTAACGCGATAGTGTTTAGGCAGGCCTCGGAAACTCCGCTGGTTTTTTGTCCACACGAATTGCAGCGCCATCCATGAGATGGATGCGAAACCAAAATCGCTTTTCCTTTTTTTTTTCTTGTCAACCCTCTCTCAACTTTGTCGTTTCTCCCTCGCCTTCAACTATAGCCGGCGCGGCTGGCGCGGCCCGCGCTCGTCGTCGGCCGTGCTGATAACGGCCAAAACGGCAGCAATTTTTTTTTCTGGCATTACGCGGTCACTTTTGCGCTTTTCGCCTTCCGCGCTAGCAGTGTAGTCCGTGTGGTACCCTACCGTTGCACATTTGTAGGCTTTTCCCCGCAATGTCTCGCAGCTGTCGCTGTTCGTGTGTGGTTCAGTGGTGTGCGAACACATCAAGACGAAGTGAGCCATGCGACGTGAAATTCTACCGCATCCCTAAAGACAACAGGTGAGCACTGTGCAGTTTACTTCCCGGTTTTTATTTGTGATAGTAATTGTGCGCAGTCGTACATGGATGTCCGGTGGTGAGGCAGCAGCTAGCTGATTTTGAAAACACCACAACGATGCAGTAAATCGTTATGTCAACAAGCAGCGAACATAAAGCTCCTTATAAATATAGTACCACTTGTGCGTATCGCAAGGAACACGTGTGTAGGTGCGCGCTTTGCACTTATTTCTAGCCAATTGATCGCCATCGCTTAAAAATGCGTTTCTGAGAATTAAGGTTGACATATCACAACTAGTACTCTGCCGCGACACGAAACGAGCTCAGTTTTGTATGTTCCAACTGTGATGTTATAATTTATGATCTTCACTGTTCTTCACGATGGAAGCGTTTTTAACCTATACGCTGGAAGGATGGACCTAATTGGTTTGCCCAGAGACAAGGTCAACAACCGCAGAATATGCTCGGCGCACTTCACGGAGGTGGATTTTATGGACCGAGCGAGAAGCAGGCCGTGAGAAGCTATTCGATCTGCGCATTGGCCATTATAGCAATTACAATAAATGTTTTTTTACATGTGCGTACATGAAACACCATCCGCGTTTTGTTGCATTCTATAGTATGTTGCACTGTCTGCTCCAATTCTGGTTTTATCAAACGAACACAATAGACGAGGCAACCTAAAGTTTGCCCGCGCGGCACCAGCGCCGCCCACTCCCCTGGCGGAAGGATGGAAGTGTCGAAGGTCGCCGCCGGGCCAGCGCGCGCCCGTGTTCTCTACGGCACGAGCGATCGCGTGCGTTGTTTTCGTGAAGGCGAGCGCGACCTCATCAACCACGAAAGGTGGCACGCAATACTACTATGTTGTTGATTGCCACAAGGGCCTCGAAAAGTCGAAAGCCACCCGTGAAGTTCTACAGAATTCCGGGGAGGTGGTACGAGGAGGACAGACGACAAGCGTGGATAACTGCAGTGCGCCGAGTCAAGTAAGTCACGTACTTTCGCATTCGTGTGCAATATCACGGCCGCTCGATAAAAACGTAATAGTAATGTGTCTGTATTTAGCGCATGGCCGTTTGTTTAGACGTGTCGCGTAGTTGAATCGTATAGTGACATCCGCCGTGTTAGCTTAGCGGTAAATGCATACGTGTAGCGCCGCTAAGCTCGACGACGCGAGCTCGATTCCCGGCCACGGCGGCCGCATTTCGATGGGAGCGAAATGCAAGAATACAGTTCTTACCATGTACTTTGATTTTTGTGCGCGTTAAAGAACTCCCGGTGGTCAAATTTATTCCTGAGACCCTCCATTACAGCGTGCCTCATAATGATATTGTGCTTTTGGTACGTAAAACCTACGAATTTAATTGATTGTACTGTTCGTTCACTCGCGATCGGCAAAGACTGGCTCAAGATAATTATATCCTTTTTCTAAACGCTGCAACTTAAATTCCTAGTTGTACAGGCAACAAAAGGGGCCGCACGTTACTTGTCTTTTGTGCGGTGGCAATCCGTATTTAATGCAAGCTGCGGTCATCGCATCCGTCGGTAAGCGGCAGATCGCAAAGCAGCTGCCCGAGACGCGCGCGTTATGTTTGTTGCTTGGCCATGCTTTCTGGGATCACAATATCCAAGCATGTTTTAAAGTAATTGCCACCTTGAACATTCTTCCTGCTTCACTCTTCCCGCCAAGAATCTTCGTTTCGTGTAGTAGCCGGCCATCGGTATGAGCTTACTTTTGCTGCGGCGTGGCATTCGCCCGACGAGAAACTAGATTTGTTTTGGTGAGGCATGTATCGCTAATTCTTGCGCTCGTGCTGCTGGTCTCAAGGTAATCGCTTGTTACCGTGACCTGGGTTCATTTCGCGGAGCAGTTTGTACGAGTGATTTCTCATGACCAGTGAAACAATACCTTGCTCAACAATGCAATGAGTTGCCATGACTCTAACATCTGCATTGAATAAGGCATGATATACATTAAATATTTATATAGCATGATATAAGGCATTATGCACATATGTGGTACTTACATCATTAATTTTATTGGCTTACTGGTGCCTAATGCATGTGTTCTTTCTGCTCCGACAGTGCTGATAGCACGTACTCCCTGGGAGCCAAAATGAGAGCAGCCGAATGTGCGCGCCCAGCGACCAACGAAACCAACCGCAATCGTCAACGTCTCTGCACATCTCTGCAAGCATGCATGACCGCTTTGTGACTGCATCATAGAGAAATAAAAGTGACTAAATTACTGAACTCGGTGTGTACCTCTAACTTGATGTCGTACACAATCTTGTTGGACACCTCCGACGCGCACTTGGCCTTCACTGTCACATCACCGCCCACAATTTGTTCAACACCACACACGTGTGGAAGCAGACGCTCCCCTTTCTTGAGGTTGCCGCCACGAAAAAAAGCTGTTGGTTTCGGCAACCGTCTTGAAACCGCACTGCAGTCTTTGCATCGCTGTTCAGCAAGCAGGCGATCTGCCGCCGTCAAAAACGGAGCGCCGTGAGCACGAACAGCGAAGGAAAGCGCGGGCGAAACTATGTAAACAAAGCGGAGACTGCACCACGGCGCGACCACGCTGCTTGAAATTTTCTCATTGGGGGCGCTGTCAGGAGGCGCAGCAGCGCCTTCTGGAGATCGTTTTCTTGTCTATTGACCCTTTTCGCGGCGATCCCGTGGGCGCTGCCACGTTTGATCACGTGGTGACGCGTCCATTGCTTGCCTCAACTGCCTCCGTTGCCTCCTTGTTTGCAATGGAAGTGTATGACGCCGGCGCGGCTTAGAACACCTCTGTTTTGGAAGATATCGTAAACGGTGACTGGGTGAACGACATGAAGCTTTGATCACAGCTTCAGAGGACATGCAAAAGCGCTTTCGGAGCTGATTAACCTATGTTCAAACGGCGCAAGCAGCGTATATTGTGCTTGTTCTAAAAGCGGGGCTAAATATGTATTTCAAGCTATCCAAACATTCCGCTCATGAATTGAATCAGGATTAGTGTGTTTGGCTCTTTGTACTTTATTTGGCAAATATTTTGAAGCAGCGGCTTGTCAGTTTCTGACACAGTGAAGTTCCTCGGTGCGGCCACTATCTGCTAGTTTTCTGCCTAATCGCTCGTGGGTGTGCTCAGTTCCGATTGATTTGTTCTTGCTGCGCACAAGGCTTGAAACGTAGCTGTTCTGCGCATTGCAATACCTTGTAGCAAATGCGTATTATCGCGAGTAACTCGCTTACTCTTGTGGACCTTCACGAAGCATTCAGCTTCGGCCATTCGTGCGAAATCGATGTACTATCGTCACTTATTGTGCGTATATAGTGCGCATATATTCAAGTGTGCGCCCATTCACTTATTCTTGACACGTTGGCGAAAGAGTGGATGTAAGTTTCCGTGCTGGTTGGGGTAGATGTGCGTAAATACTGTGCGCGAAACCTACTATGACAGAAGGCGGCTCCCGTTATCATTGTTTAAAGAGCAGTACTCACTCTTGCCGACGTACCGGGGCTGAAGCCCTTTCTTTAAAGGTTAGCAGTAAAACGCTGGCGGATGAGCAAATTTCTGTATCCTCGAGGAGAGCCGCACATCTCGAAGTGCCGGAAACACGTACGGACAATTGCAGCAGCGGTCCGCGAACTTGGCCCCACATATTCATTACATTCCTTAATATGCCAGTCACTATTTTTGCAGCCAACTGCTGCATACGTCTTCAATCCACAAAATTCAAACCAGAGTGAATAGAGCACAGTGCGTTAGCGAAAATTTAGTAGCATTTCCGACAGCTGCTCGCACAGAAGCAAGGTAGAAGCGGTGATGGTTTCGTATTCGTGCGCGGTCGTTCAGGAGAGGTATGGCGGGCCGCCGTAAGCGCCATCTCGTTTCTCTAAAACAAACTGCTCCGCGAAAAGGGTCAATAAAGTGAGTCCAAAGAACTGTTGTGTTGTAAGTGGAATTATTTTTAATACAATTTGGGCACATGCTTGCTTGATTGTAATAATAAACGCGACTGCGTGCATGAAAACACACAAAAAAAAATCCGCTGCGCACAAGCACGCAGCACGAATGCACGAATGGCACGGCTGGACAGGAGAGGAGCGCGGAGCGCGCGCTTCGGTCCGGCGGTGCGTCTGATAGCGCCCGTGACAAAAAAAAAAGAAAAAAATGTCACAGTTTCGCCCTAAGGGCGAAGCAATGAATGCGATAGGAACACAGCAATGTTATACGAAGTAAGGTGAGCGGCTTTGGTAGCAATATGAATTGTAGTAAACATGAGCTGATTAAGTAAGCAGGTGTGCTGCGGCGTAATTAGACCGACATGAAGAGAGACTCGATGACCACGAGAAGGCGCGTGTGAAACGGTGGTGTTGATGAGAAGCGCTTCCCGTGGGCAGCGCGTGCGAAGGGACACACCTGTAGCGCTGCACTGCCGATCCGGGCAGCATTGCATGTGTAGCGTGCGTTGGAAAATGTGGCCAGACTATTACTAACTGAATGAACAAGTGTGGTGTGAGCGCGCACCAACAAACATGAATAGATCACACTGAATGACTGCAGATAACGACTGTCAAAACGCTGGCAGCAAGCGCATACGCCGCAGAGGGCGAAGGTACGTGCGGTCTATCGCTTCAACGGAAACTGAGCGGCGAATGCACGGCGCATAAAGGTCAGAGCCGTGTGGAGATAAGAGACGGTGCGGGCGAGCGACGAGCGCGGTTGTTGGCAGAGTAGAAGTGCGCCCCCCCCCCCCCCCCGCTCCCTCCTGTGCTGGCTTCCCGCTTCCTTGCTTGCGCGTGGGAGATTGAGTGCGTTCGCTCTCCGTGATAGCGCGCGTCCCCGCACGCTTCCGCTCGTACATACGGCGCGCGGCGAAGATTTTATCTATACGGAACCTCACGGCGACGGCGACGGACGACGACGGCGACGACGACGGCAGAAATCCGGTTGAAGTGTCCATATAATTGCTATCGCAATAAAAGAAGAGCGCGCCTCGGACAGTTAAAGAAATAAAAAAAGGGCATGGCGCGACGCATGAGGGGAGGGTGAGGCGAGGCATGGGAGAGGGATAGGAAAGTCAAGAGGGAAAGGAGAAACGAGCTGAACAACCTTATCGTAAAAAAAGGAAGAAAAAAAGTGCTATAGCGAAAGGGGGAGGGTAAAAAAATCCCCGCCGGTTTTCTTTGTTTTTCTTTTTTTTTCGACACCGTAGTACCATTATCTTCAGCGCTAGCGTCGACTGAGCGTCTGCTATAGGAGAACCAATGGGAGGTATAGGAAGATTCACCCCGTGGTTTAGGGCTCCGTGTCGCAGAAAATGCAGCGTCGGCAACCGGTGTGTGGTCGCGGGTGGCGAAGAAATTCATCCAACGGCATCGACCGCGCAGACGCCTCCACGTGATGCAAAGTTTTGGAGAACAAAAATTGAATTTCACACAGTGAAATCCGTCAGAAAAATGGTACAGTACGACCCTACCATTCGGCGTCGGATTCGCCATCGGATTGTTTAACAATCGGAGTCGGATTGTAATTTGAATGTACGAGAAAACTCAATTCTGCTACGAGGAAACTCCAGCATTTCTACCAGACCTGCGCGCGTCGGGGCAATAGCAAACAATTAATAAAATAATAAAAAAAGGTGCTAGGGCCTTCACATTCTAATATAAGACCACTTATATTGCCCCTGGAAAAACGTCTTTCCAGTAATGCATTTCAGTTTAAAAGTGAAGCCGACTTTAAGCGGATTGTAAGCTGGCTTTTCCACGTTCAGTGTTGCAGTGAATGAAGCCTACTAGCCGTATGCGAACGATGCGATGCGAACGGGTCCCGATAACGCTATCACGTTTTACTCTTACAGGCGAAGCTTAAGCCTCCTCCAAGTTTTTTGTTCCGTCGCTCGCTGCGCGGTCTTTAACTTTTTGTAAAGCTTCTTCGGTAACCTCCAAGTTTCTGCCCCATGTGTTAGCACCGGTAGAATGCAATAATTGCACACTTTTCATTTGGTAATGCCAGCCATGTGCGTTCTAACCCATTTTTATTTTTCTGTAAATTGCCATCATATAATCAAAGTTTGCTGTCATCAAAGATGACGTTACAAGTGTGGCGCTTCCGCATCATAGACGTATAGTGCCTGTACAGTTCAAGGAAATGGCAGAGAGCTCTTACAAAGGGGAAGGTAACTCGTATCCTCGCGCCATGAGGTCGCAACATATCATTCGCCTCATAACGGCTAATTTTAAAGCCCGCTTAAGCCTCGTCATCGGTGTAGAATGCTCCCCGGACGACTATTTGTAACGTCTAGTGCAAACCATAATTTCCGACGGCACCTGGTGAGGAAACTTTAAGTGCAAACTATATGAGGGGCTTGGAGGGGGGAATTCAGCATCAATTCACTCTTAATTCACGTCATTCACCGCTCCGTACACCCATTTTTTATCATTATCAATACCATCATAACCATACTTACACCCATTACTATAAATAATTATCGGTTCTTGGACACTTTACAGCTTTTTCGACACATTTTCCCGCTTTGTCATGCTAATTATTATAATTATCTTAATGACTATCATGATGATTTATCGGTATTTATATTCCTCATGTAATTACCTATCGATTGACACATAATGGTATGGGATTTTGTAATGATGTTATAGAGTTATCAATTTTTTACATATTTTTCTTGTTCGATTTTTGGCTCCACTTTTTCAAGGTCACCTCAAAACGAGACATAGAAGGCTTTCGCCTTAGTATATGCTCAAGCGTTTCACGCATACTTCTCTCGTACCAAAGGCAGCCAGCTCTTTGAAACGCTCAGCGCGTGCGCCTCGTGCCCCTTCCTCGTCTTCGTTCCTTGTGACAGCTCGCGCTTTGAGGCGCCGTGTTAGACTGCACTATCTCCGAGACTGGCCCACCTTCCCCAGCACATTCCTGGTAGAAGTTTACGCTGCATAGAAATTGCGACGCTGTACCAACTTCATCGCCCAAGTTAATCGCGGTTTAATATTTCTTCGCCGGAGTACCCCAAATGTCACCGTCGTTTTAACATACACCACAGGACATAGCCATCGGTACGTACGACTGGATAACACGTAGTTGGTGATGACGTCACAATTCGTGCATCTCGCGCTTACGCTCGTTCACTACCCATGTAGAACTCAACCATCGTCATGTCGTAAGCTCCCGTTGAACGGCCGGCGTAGACATGCCTTTGCTGTCATACGATCGTCTCCAACGCGGTCATCATCGTGTAGCTGTCGTCACACACACGTGCGCTCGCGACCCACACACACGACTACTCAATTTACACAAACACGTTGGTTCATCGGGTAACAGTTTGCTGAACCCCAAAACAATGCTGGATAGTCAGGTACTTGCAAAATGCTTCGCATAACACAGATTGCCACAGTGCGTGGGATCCGCACTTCTCTCTTCCTTTTTTTTTTTTTGTTTATGCTTGTATCCTTCACCCCCTCATGTCATATCAAACGCCTCATTTGGAATAGCGAGCCCTGCATTTAGCAAAGCTGACATCTTCTGCTTGGATACAAGAGTGGCACATAAACCTTAAATCATTCAAATCATTCTCTGCAGGTAACCGAATCACTTCTCTGAAAGATTACGCCCCTAAACAGTGCAAGGACACCCTAAAAATCATGACCACCAAGGACACTGTCTAGTCACAAGAAACAGGACACATTAGGTTTTCCACAGGTTAAGACGCTCGTATTACTATTACAGTCACAGCTAACGGCGCCAGATGCACAGTTCGCGTGAAAGCTGCTTAGCTGCTGCAGAAGAGCAGAACAGTCGCGAAAACGCGTCAATATCTCGTCGCATGTATATAGAAAGTGTTGCAATAACTAGTGCTCTCTTAAAAAGCGAAAAGATTATTCGAAAAAGCAGCACCGAACAAAGACTTTACAAAAAAAAAAGAACTATTGAGTAGAAATGATATACACGTCGAAGAGTAGATGGTCCATGTAAACACACAAAATGCAAAGTGAAGTCTTTATGTGAGGTATTTCTGACGTCTCAAGTTGCCGCAGCCTAAGCTCCGCACATTGCCTCAACGAAAGCGCGCCGAAGTTCGTTCCTTTTGAAGCATCCGGAGGATATCGCCGGACCCTTCTCGGCAGGGAAAAAAAAAAAAATCCCGACAAGAGTGAGGCAGCAGTCTCATGTGCATTTATTTGTCTCCCTCTCTGTCTTTTCTTTCTGGAGTAGTGAAATGCGGGTGCGGTCTTTTGGACACGTACGAACACTAAAGCCTGCCGGAAGGCGTTCGAGTGGAACCACGTTTGTTCACCCGGACAAAGAATGTTGTCGCCACTTCCCGCGAACCATACAGCCATGCTGCCTTAAAGCGTGCCCTTTCCACAGCGTGTCCTCTCTGAACTAGCCGTCCGCTTTCACCCCTCCTATAATCCTTCGATAAAGCCCAATTGGAGTCCGGGTCGCTGGTCATCCGCGCCCTAATCCGTGCATTGAGCGGTGGCTTTGAAGCCTTCTCTCTGGAAAGGGTCGATAAAGATTCGGGGGCTTAGTAAGGATGAAAAAACTTAAAAGTCAGACAAGACTTTTTTTTTTAGTATTATTCAGGCCAGCAAACAGCATGATGGCTTGTTCAAAGTGTGGCCCTCTAAGAGACTCGAAAACAGGAAAAAGAAAAGAGGGGGAGGGGGGGGGGGGGGTTGCCAGAAGATTTTTTGTTTTTTTGAGTGCCACAAGGTGTTTTTTTTTTATTTGTTTCTCCTGCAACGAATATTCGAGACTCAACAACCATTGACTGCGTAATTCGACGTCATGAAATATACTCGCGTGAAAGCGGTAGTACTATATGCTGGCTAAGAAGCCGTTGTTAACTTCATATCCCCAGCGCTTCTCTGCTCCTGAAATCGTTGTTCAATTGTGAACGAAAAGGTAAACGTATGCGGTTATTGAAAAGCCTTGCAGATGTGACTGATCCCCGTTTTGCATAGAGATGGTATGAAAAGTGCACAATCAAATCTGATTTCTGGCATGTCAAGTGGGTACCGATAGAAAAAGAAGTCGAACAGGAGTGGTTTCTTTATGTTCTCTTTTTTTTCCTAGCTCATTAGTTAGTCGCAGAGAAAACTTAATTACTACTAGATAACTTTAGAAGAGAAAATTCTTTCCCGATTAATATCCTTAAATTATTCGTCCTTTAGATTGGTCTGTAAAAAAAAGAACAAATTTACAAAACGAAAATTATTCTCCTAGTTGTTGTTATCGTATGCGAGGCCTTCGCAGTTGAATACAGCGACACCAACGGGGTGCGCCATTTTGTGGAGCATTAGCTCTTTTGTCTCAAGGCAGAACACAACCTCTAACCAGTGCTGATCTGCAGAACCAAAAAGCCTAGTCTCTTTTTAGTACATGACATTTGATACATTGCTGTCGTGTTTGTAACTCCATTTTTCTCAAAAGCGCGAAATGTACTCACCACGGTGGCTCAGTGGCTGCGGTGTTCTACTGCACAAGGTTACGAGTTTGATTCCCGGAACATGCGACCGCACTCCGATTGGAGCGAACTTCAAAAACGCTCGCGTACCTGGCCTTTTACGCACGTTAAACAACATCGGGAGGTCGAAATTAATCAGAAGCCCTTCACTGAGTGTCTCTTATAGCCACGGGGTCACTTTCGGGCGTTAAGCTTCATAAAAGCTGCAGTTGATCTTTACCTCCAAGTGAGGAAAATATGTTGTTGCCTGAAAAGCAAAACCAATTTTTCTTTTGCCTATCTTCGTTTTTCTTTCGCAATTCGATTTAGAGATCGAGTAAGTTCGAGGATAATATCTGTGGAAGATTACCAGCTGCAGAGCAACACTTTACTAAACTGAGGTTGCGTACTCGTATACTCAGGCAAAATCCCTGAAACGTTCTGGAAACAAGCCAGTATGCAACGGCAAGATAGAGCAACTGTCCATACTATATCTGCCAGTATAGTCATCGCCAGAGACAGCCAAAGGAATAATCGTTCGATTACGAATTGAACTTAAGGAATTCTGGGTACAGGAAAAAATGTGCTTGTTGCCTCCAACTTCAGTAGCTAACACTCTTCAGAGCGCTAGTCCGTTAGCCTCATTTGCTCCAACAACGTTCCTCACTACACACACACATAAAAAATGAAGTTTCGATACGCTGCCACGTTCACCGGAGCCAAGCCTCTACGCGCTCTTCGAGCCGTCGCGCAAGACCCGAGTTGACGCAGCTGATTCGAAAATGACTCGAAGGAGCACACTCATGCCCGTATAGCTGTGCGAATGAGGAGGCAGTCATTAGGAAGGGTCCTTTCCTCGGCGCCTCTTCTCTGGGGACACAAGGCGACGAGATGCATTCGTTTCGTCGACCGGCCGACAAGTCAAACAAACTCGCATTCGCAGGCATCGCGGTGCCGAGCACTTTCGAGTGCTCGTCAAACGACGGGAACTCACGGTGACTCCCGTCTCCCCCGCGGCCTTCTTTTTTTCCGACGGGGGAAGAGCGTCACGGGCTCTTTGCCGTTTGCTACCTCGCGGTTCGAGTGGCGGCGAGCCCGCCGGCCCTTGATCTCGAAACGATGGGTCGCCACCACAGATGCTGTGAAGAACGCTCAGCACTGTTTGCTCGCCGCGGCCGGTACTCGGTAGCGCCAACGAGTGTCACATGTTCTCCCGGGACTATAACCCGGCCATCTCAATTTCTGTGATGTATTTTTTTTTTTTTGCTCATTGTTTGCAGTGCCGACAAAGTAAGAAGACGCGTAAAAGGGCGACAAAACACTGTCGAAAGAAGAGCCCATTTGTCGGCGATCCATTAGGCTTAGCCTCGATGCCTCGCCCTATATCCACTTCTGTTTCCCCGTAGCAAGCAATTCGGCACAGTGTAGCAGTCGTGTGCTTGTACTAGTGTCTTGGCTACCGGTCATTTCAGGACATGCAGAGGAGAAAGAAGTTCGAAGCCGTTTCGGGTATTTATATAGTCCGCACTTGGTGGCAGCAAAGCAGGAGAACAGAAAGGGACAGGAAGCTGGACGCTGCATATAGTATATGATCGTGTGACCGGCCGTCTATGGTCCCCAGCGAATTTATTGCGACCTTCGTAGTCCGGATGGCAGACCATAACTTTCTTCCGTCAGTCAGTGTACGTCAGCGATGGATATGTTTATCGATTCCCAATCGCACAAGGATTGCCGGTAATTAGTTTGGTTAGTCTATGATATCGAACGACTTGTGTCTCCAAGTATTCTGAAATAAACGAGCAGCAGCGCAAAGAACGGGACGTGCACATTGAGACAGACGAAGCGCTGCACTCTGCACGTCCCGTTCTTTGCGGTGTTATTCAGTTTTTCGGACATGTACGAACCGGCCAAGGTTAGCACTTTATTGCAAGTATTCAATTCAGGCAAGGACGGCGAATTGAAAACTATACTAGTGCATTTGACGCAAAATAGTGCACACGCAGCCTTCAACGCCATCTCTAACATAAGAACCTGAAACATAATTAGAGCAATCTGAAAGATACCGATTGTGCTGTTTGTTATAGTGTTCCTTGTTCAGTGTTCTTATACGTTATAGTTTGAGAATGTTAACTTGTTTTCATATTTCTCTGACGAAATGTATCGTGTCATTGAGTTTGGTATCCCACTCCTGCTTACAGCTTACACCAAGGCTAGCAGTAATGTATAAATAAATACAAAAGGCGAGACCAATAAAGCCCGAAGACTTTAGTAAATGTATCGGAGGTTGTTAGAGACAACGTAACCAAGCACTATATTAAATGAAACACGAGCTGTAGAATGACTGTTGGCTACCGTTAGTCTATACTATCAGGCGGTAGTGCTTAGAAGCCAGTAATTTTCTAATCGTCATTTTATTACGTTTTGTTCCACCCCGACTGCGTTTTTTTTTCTAATTTGAGTATTTCTTTTTTTGTGTGTGTATGCATGTCTGCGCACGCTATCACACGATCCCTCCAAATCCACTTCTTTCTCTGAAATTCAGGAAGATCAAAGCTCTGCTATATTAAAACGGCGACAAGTGACAAAGCTTGTTTTGGAAGAAGTGAAAGCGATCACTGTCACTACCGAGAACACTGCGTCAATCAAAGCTGCGACAACAGATGCGTCACAACGCGATGCAAGAGGCGAAAAACCACCAACCACATGGTCGACAGTTGCAGATGAACAGGAAAGGACCGGTGTCTTTCCTTCTTTAGTTTTCCTTTTCCCATCTATTTGCATCCTCGTGGTCACCCCAGCTCCGCAGAGAACCTCTTGAATGACACGGTGGCCACCGGTGGGTTTGCCCAACTTTCGTCCCATCCCGCGTCGGTCCCGCGAGATCATTACGTGTCCCCATACGTAACCCTAAACCGGTCCTGGACGAAACGCGATACGCACCGCCCCGGCACGCTTTATGCGCTTGCGGCTTGACGCCTCGGTTTGCATCCGTGACTGTATTAGCAACGCTGGCCTCGAAAGAAACGAAGAAAAAAAAGCAAAGAGGAAGAATCACACGCAACGGATCTCTATATGATGGTCGCGGTTAGGCTACACGGTCTGAGAGGGGCCACCTCTCGTTTCGAGCATCAAAGGCGATCCCCTGCGGGGAGTCGGGGGTGGAGGCTCTCTCTCTCTCTCTCTCTCTCTCTCTCTCTGTGGGCTGTGGTTCGTCAGGGAAGTGTCGTGATAAGGGCCATTGGAAGGTTGAGGTGGCGCGATGGCAATTAGTGCTCGAGTTCGGGTGACAGACGGTTGGCCGGCGGGCGTTTGGGCGCTCAGAATAAAGGATGCCTCTGTGAGTGCGAGGCTGTTGAACGAAATGTAGTATGTGTTCTGAAACTGATGCGACGCCACCTATTTCGCCACGGAGTCGCATCTTGAAAGCAGTACATGAATGGTCATTTGTACAAAATAAAATATTTTTCCTGCTTTTTCGGCATGGTTTGGGCGATGGCTTGAGAGCCTATACACGGTTCATTTTCAATGCTCATGCTGCAGAGGAAACTCTTCTGTTACAGTTGGTGGACACATTGAGGAAGAAGGCAACGGTAAACTAAGTACATTGGCTGATGACGGATTCGCCGGTTGCTCGAACAGCTTGGGGACTCCGTTTCTTGATGTTGGGTGAGGTAGACGAGTAATGGACAAGGGTATGACATTAGAGAAAGAAAAGTCATTCATTAAACATATTTAATATTTACAGCGTCACACAAGAAAGCAATATTCAGTAGTCCGGAGCATAGTATAGTAACAGGCCAACCCGGCCTTAAATGCAGTCTCGGAGTGTCGTTGCTCTTTGTCTATGAGCTCGCGTCCACACATCCAATGGTTGTTTTCTGTTGGCATATCTGCGGACATTGAAAGGCCGGCTCTGGGCGTCACATTAAGTGTTACCGGCGGGGCATTTCAGCTGCTCGGTTTAGCACACCGTTTACCATATGATCAGGCAAGTAATCGAGCAACAGCGGCGCCGACTCTGGCTTCTGCAGAGGGCTGGACAGCGGTTGTGAGCTCCGGTCAAGACGTTCTCCTGTAGAGAAGGGAGGGTATAAATATAGGGACGGGAGTGGCAGGAAATAGAGGACCGTGCGCAACAACTCAATTCTTTTGCGTATATTGTAGCTTCACATGCATCAACTATCATCATCATCATCATCAGCCTATATTTATGTCCACTGCATATCCAGTTACCCCTGTCTTGCGCTAGCTGATTCCTTCAACTATATTTCTTCTCTATTATCTGGTCCTAGCCAACTGAGAAACGTCATCCGTTCCTAGATTACTCGTGGCAACAACAGCCACCTAACCACGCTAAGGACACAGTATATTAAAGAGAGGGGGCGACGGTGATGACTCAGACAAGACCGATGTTCTCCACATTGCTTAAAAAACTTCCGCGGAAAAGGGCGCTACTTCCGACCCACGGTTTTGAAAAATCTGTTTGTCAAGCGCTCACTCAAAGCTCTGCCCTCGACTTCCTCTCGTTTGGTTGTTTCTTCTGGGAGCCCGATGCGGTCTGCTGGCCGCGCAACTGCGGGCCAGGGGCTGCTTATGGGACCTCGCGGAAGCAATGATTCGAAACGGAACCAACTCGAAAGTCCAGGGTCCGATTTTTCCGCAGTGGGGTCCCGATCATCGGCATAGCGCTGCCAAGCAACGCCGGTGCCGTTGGCTATGTCGCGGACGGTTAGCCCCAGATCAGTCATCCTGAGCTCTCGACGGCCTCAGTTGAAATCCCTCCCCCTGCTTTCCTGGGCGCTGCCCCCACAGCCGCTATCCAAGTACTGCTGCCGAACTTTGCCACACTTTTCTTTAACTTTGCTGTTTTATTGTGCTTTCTTTCTTTTACCTACTCGCAAAGTGAAACTTCGCCTCTTCGATTGAAGCCTTCGGCTGCGATGCATGTTATGTGTCGTGACGCTAAGCTTCAACGTTTTATTCTTTTCTTTTCAGAGTATGACTCAACCTTATCGCAGTCTTCCTGACCTTTCCATTTCTTCTACAAAGGAACAAAACAAAGAAAAACGTTGTTGCAAGTACAGCTTGATAAAAATGGTCACAAAGTAAATTTCTGCGCTTGCAGCTTGGTGTTTGTTCTTGCCCCGTAGAGGCCGTTATACGTGTATGACTTTGTCGGCAGGCTTAGTGCGCAGTTTATATCACGTAGGGTCAATATATTGGCGTAAGCATACACGCCAATATATTGGTGGTACAACTGTACTTTTGCAAATCTGTGATTTCTCTAAGCATGAATTACCCTGCCATCGACAGTTCTGTCAGGCATTTACATTTAACTCTGTAAATTGGCAGGACCAGCAAATAATATGTGTTGTTCATATATACTTGTATGTCCTGAAGGCAAGCAACTTTTTTATGATTTTAAATAAGGTCAAGTTTGCTGAAAAGATTGCCGACAGCGCTGCCTCTTAATGTCATGTTTCAATTAAGACCAGTATAAATACGTCCCAAAAACGTAGTCAATCAATAATAAAGGAACCACACCATATAAAAAATGACTTTAAGAAAACTTCTCTCCCATTTTATGGAGTCTTTTCAACTTTAATAAACAATTCATGCGACTGATTTCTTCATGATCACAATAAACGGCCTGACAAACCAATAGATGTCATTACACCGGTAATGCAAAAGAAGATTACTGATACGCACTACAATCACAACACGGTCCCGAAAGTGCGCTGGTGCTCAATGGCTTTTTCCCGAAGGTCGTCACAGAAGTAGAAATTACTCATAAGCAATGTATACAGCAGCGGGCACAGGTTCATTTTCAGCTTTCGTTGAACCTTCGTGAAGGCTTATTTCAACAATCGCGTGGTCGGGAAGGCAAACAGCTGTCGCAAAAGTTGATTCCCAAACTGATACTGCAAGATATACCACCAGCTGCCCCAACGTTGTTCTGTACTTAACGGCTCGACATTATCGCTCGCGAGAAAAACTTTGCTTTCACATTAACAGTTATGTAACGAAAGTGTTCATGCAAGCGTGCTTGCATCAAAGGCAACGCGGAAACACGTGCAAGCATCCAGATGGTGCATTTCTGAGTTCCCCCTTATATAAAGCAACGAACCGGCAAAGAACAATGGCATTCCGTTTCCGCTCCCTCCCGCTCTCGACCACCACTAGGGCCAGACAAAAAAAAACGCCGCGACAACACCGCGCTCGATGTTTTGTGGCGCCATTCGTTTTCGCACTGGCCAACCACACTGTCTCGCCGCTGCTTCCTCCGTGGAGCAAGAGCGTTCATTTTCACTAATGGCACATGAAATGGCCGCTGTAATGAACGACACAAAGGGGTGGAGTGGGGAAAAGGTAGTGAGGGGGAGAGAGGCGGGGGGGGGGGGGGGGAGAAGAGAGAATTTTGTGGAGTGCGGAAACAATGCCGCGCGCCTAAATGCACACAACACTTCCACCCGGAGGAGCAGAGACGAATACAAATGCCACCACGCTGCGTGGCGAGCAATAGCGATTGAAGGGGCACCGCCAAGCGCGCCCTCTAATGACAGGCGACTGCGTGGTTGTTGGATTCCTCTCGTGAGCGGATGCCAGAGTCATCCTAGAGAGAATTCTTTTTCCGCCTCTTCTCTCTCTCTCTCTCTCTCTCTCTCCAACGGCGCCTGCTCATACCGAAAGCATTTACGAGGGAGGACAATTACCCTAATTGCTTGTAAATAAACACACGCGGCGGCAACTTGCATTGCGTCAGTGGGGGGCGGCAAGACGATGCCAGACACCCCCCTCCCCTTTTGTTTCCCCCTACTGCCATCGCGCTTTTCGTTTCCCCTTCGGAGGTTTGCTCGCGCACCATTCATAAAAACTAGTGGCTCTGTTCTGCAATCTGCTATGCCTCACGGTAGAGTTCCCATTGCCGGCAGTTCTGGACCTCAACTCATTTCTCTTCTGAAACATCCTCGTATTAAAAGACGCAGAGCTTTAGTTTGGCCAACGTTTAATTGTTTGTTCGGAGCTCGGCGAAGAGGCATTTGCGACAGTTTTACATAATCCCTCACATTTCGGCCACCGAAGAGGGACACGCCTGTGATTTATTGTTAAAACGTCACCGAACACCAGTGGGTTAGAATTTCTGCCTCGTTTACAGTTTATCCTGTTGTCTCTATGGACTGCCTACGGTCTAACGAAAGGGGGGCTAACCATTCCTTTTGCAGAATTAAATGCTTCTCTCTTATTTCACTACGTTTATGAGATTTCTCGCATACCCCACCCGGGAGTACAAGAACACTTGAAGATGTAAGCCAACGTAATGGCCACGTGTTTCTTTTTTAGAAGACATGTCTGTTCATCTTGCCGTTGTTTTTGCAGCGAAGCTGTTAGCCTCTAGTTGGTCGGCATTTTTGGCGTCCGCGTCCGTTAGCAAAAATGTGGGCCGATCGCGGAGGTAATGCAATACAGGACCGGCCCGCGGCAGAAGTGAAGCAGGCTTCAAGTACTCAGTAACGTGAAGCGAAATGTCCGTACATTCTTTGGAATCACGCATACAACATACACAACAGCATTCGCTTCAATAAAAAAACAAGCACAAAGCAAGCAGCCAAAATCACTAATTTGATGACTGGCCCGCGAGAAATTCATAAGCACGTTCTAGGCCACTTCTCGATGCATGCGTCCATGGCGTAATGGCCTCAGTATCGGACTTCCGTACTAGAGGTCCTGTGTTCGAATCCCGCCCTCAAACATTTTTAATAATGTGTATTTATTTATTACGCACTACTTTCTTGAAAATGACGAGCGTACAAAATCACGAGGCCGTTTGAAGCCAGATGGACGAAGTTTAGGCAAATCCGTGTACTTCCCGTCATACTTCGCATGATGACTGAACCGCCCTTATTGCCGCTCCTGTAGACGTACACTCCCGTTGCACCACTGCTATGAGTAGGCCACGCAGAGTTAGGTAGGGCTCGCGAGAAACCACAGCTACTACTCTAAAGTAATAAAACATTTCATACAGCCATCAGCAGGTGTAGTGATTTTGCAACAGCTTCACTGGACATCCAGTTTCGCAGAGCCGGAATGACGTGTCAATTTTTTTTGCGATAGAAATTATATGGACACTCCAAAGCAGATTTCTGCCGTCGTCGTCGCCGTGAGGTTCCTTCCGTATGACGTCAACGGCGATGCAATCGTCGCCGCGTTCCGGACGCTGTATGCGCGAGGGACGCGCGCTTTCACGGGGAGCGAACGCACGTCGGAGAGCAAACGCGCGCTCTGATAATGATGATGATGATAAGTGGTTCTTGAGGGAAAGGGTAAGGTTGGCGCTATCTTCTGCAGCCCTTGAGGGAGCACGGCTCAGCGCCAGCTCTGCGCCGTGCTCCCTGAAGATCTGCAGAATTAAGCGTCTCTTTCCTCCTTTCCATATAAAGAGAGCAAACGCAACTTTTCTTAACGTGATAGCGTTTAGAGCCCCGTGTCGCAGAAAATCCGGCGTCGGCAATGCCGCCCGCGGCCGAGAAAATAACCCCAACCACGAAGGCCCTCCAAATATATTTTACCACTAAAGTTGCTCACACTTTGCATTCTTTACAAAGTTTTTCCTCGGAATATTCAGAGTGACAGCCCGCAAACAATTGTCATGAAACAAAACACCGACAGCGCATGCCTTTTATGCTAAATCTTCTCAGGCTGAAATATTACAGGTGCAAACAATAAAAGAAGGCCGGCCCACGAAAGAGGCCGCGTTTCTACCAGAAAGCGCTCCTTCGTGCATAGCGTTCACCACCAGTGTTTCCCGGTAAACATTACGGTTACATAAGCTGCAGTTGCCGGGAAGTGTGAGAAACAGTCAAGGATCTTTGAATGCTATCGCGTTCCAATCTTGAAGGCGAAGCTTAAGCGTCCTCCAAATTTTTGTTTACTTGTCGTCCGCGTCCTTTGTTTTTTATGTCGTTTTTTATGGCTTAATTTTTTCACTGGTTTTCTTTAATGGACCGTGTACTTTAGCAAGGTTATTAACGTTTCAAAACCTCTCAGTTTAATTTTGAGAGTACCTCGACCATCAACAAACACTTCTGTAAAGATTCTACGCTTTTCACCGTATTATTAGTGTTCAGAGCCAAAAGTACTGAATATCAAGTATGTGTCTGAAACTCTGAATACCCTCTGTTGTCTGCTCACTTCCCCGCAACCTTTCTCTGCTGTGGGGTGTTTGCGAAGGCCTTGCAGAGGCATCTACACGTGACAAAGGCAATTTGTGTAAAGCTACTCCCGGGTGGTAGGTTACAGAATGATAAACCTGAAAACTATAAGCAAAGCATTTCGCCATTCTCTCGGCATGTGCAATACAGCACACACGCGAAAAAAAATAATCAAAGTGTTTGCCCCGCGTATCCCATGTACAAAGTAAATTGCCGAGTGTGCATATATATACATAACCGTAAAACACAGTCCGAACGAATTCGAACAAACAAACTTGATGGCGTAACCTTAGAAATATACGAGTACTAAGGATTGTCGGCAATGAATGCACGCCTCACAAAAAGCTCTCTTTTCGCCCGATGTATGATGCCACCCGTGTGGCCGTTGCCTTCGACAGCTTTTATACTGCTGCGGCTAGCTCTAGCAGGAGTGAGGATGTAGGTATGTGTGTCGGTTGTCGTGTAACTCGCAAACATTTGTCGTGGCAGTTCAAGTTTCTTTCCTTTTTTTATGCGAAGTAACTCCCGTCATCCAGGTTAACCGGAATCTTGCTCAGCCGTAGGGAACCTCGAGAGAGTCAGTGGACTTGAAAATTACTTCAGTTAATGTAAGATCTCAAATAACTACAAAGTTCCTTCACATTTCCAGACCTCGAGTACTTCTAAGAAAATTGTTTTTATTAGCAGTTTACTATGACATGATGAAGGAAGCGAAACGGTATACAAAGTTACTCGCTCGGAAAGTAATTTCGATGACAACAGCCGCAGGGCACGACAAGCCATCGCGATTGGCATCCAAAGCAGATAAGGCGCACACGGCTGAGTTCACGAACCCAGCGTGAATTGAAGATCTCGACATGGGGGAGACCACGTTCAAAATGCTTACGCGACCGTAGTTTTGGCCATCACGAAGTGTCGTAATGAATGATGACCGATGGAACGTGGCTCCGTGTTTGATGGAGCGATCGCGTCGCGTACCGGAACCGGTTGCCAGCGCTGTTGTAGGCTCGGACCACACTTCACTTCATGCCTTCACTAAGGAGCCTTGCATGTAGGCTCCCTAGCCTTCACAGCATCTGTATCTTTTTTTTTTTTCTTGCTTGTTCAAGGCACCTGGGGTGTGTAGAGACGCCTATGCTATAAACAAGTTTCAAAGGGAAAATACTCCGTACATCTTTGCCGTATTCTCGAAAAACTTGAATTACGAGGACCGAACGTATATATAATCGTACGCGGTCGTTCCGTTTATATTTGTTCCCATCCATTTTTTTTCTGTGTTTCTGTCAGTGTACGATGCTTTGAGCGTTCCCCCCCCCCCCCCCTTTTTTTTTTTAGTTTTGAGCTATCTTGTTTCGAAATACGTCGCCACTCCAGGGCCAATTCCTCCAGAAACCTCCTACGAAGCGTTCCGGCTTGCCCCCAACTTCAGACAAAAACACCTGAATGGGTGGTTTTTCATTACGTTGGCGTCTCGGGTTCATCTGACACATCGAAATGATTCACCTATCTCTTCCTGTTCGCGAGATTAGACTTTTTCACGGTGCAAAAATAACGTTGAACAAGAAAGAAAGAAGAAAACGTAGTTGCACGCTCTCTTTCCCCGCGCCCTGCAGCGAGGTCTAGAAAAACAAAGACGCAGTTATCGACGTCAACGCAGAGCCGGAAGTGCAAGCAAGTGGTAGGAATAGCTATCCATAGGCTGCTCCGCCGGGGCGTTACTGTACATCCCAGACCAGCGCTCATTATGTCAATTTATATGTAACACGATGGAATCCGTTCTTAATTAGTCAATGTGGTGAGGCAGAGATCATGTGTCAACTGGTTGCAGTGCACAGAAAAATATATTGCAGTGTGTAGCAGGCAAAATAACGTATGCTTAACGAAGTAACATCTATCTCTCAAGTCATTAACGGCAGCTTAGCGATAACCTTGAAGAGAGCACAATATATAATTGCATTATACCTGTACTAACCCACGGCGTTGAATCGGGGAGGATTGCATAGAAACCTGAGAAGAAGTTGGGGATGGTGCCACGAGTGATGGAACGTAAATTAATCGGTGTAACGTTAAAAGATACGAAGACTGCAGTATGGATTGGGCATCAAATGGCTGTAGCTTAGGTTCTAGCTTAGACTAAGCTTAGGTCAGATGACCGTTGGCGCGTCAGAGTAATCGGAAGGCAGAAGCAATTAAGGACAGCGTAGGATTGAGTGCTGTAATTAGATTAGAAAATTTGCAGGCATCGGATGGAGTACGTAGACGCAAGATAGGAGTAGTTGTATATAGCGGGGAGGGGCCTTCGTCCTGCAGTGTACCTAAAACACACCGTTATCGTGGTTACGAATAAGGTGGTGCTGGTGATGCTGGTGGTGCTGGTGACGACGATAATGATGATAACCGAATTCAGAAGCCTTCGTGTTGCTGTTTACTGCAGATATAACACGTATCTGCTTTAGAAAGGGCTTGTAGAGGATGAGCGTGGTGTGATGGTTGTGTACTCTACGAGTGACGTGAGTGTAGACGAATGTTATACCACTCAGTTTATTTCGCAAGGCCATATAAGAAAATATGCGACGTTTATTTTTCTTCTACCTTCTTTTCTTTTCTTTTTTTGCATCCGCTTTCTGAACGCTTTAATTTAAACAGCTTCTGCCCACTTCGTTCCTACAGCGAAAGAATACTGGTATTTTCTCCCTCCTTCTGTGCTCACATAGGCGTCGAATGCACACTGTATATAACAGCCGACTCAAGCACTTACTCGGCACCTGCAAACGTACGGACACTCCGCATACCCGCTTATGCCCAGCGTCCGTGAAACAGGACTTCCCTTCATGTAAGGCAAAGCCCACTCTTCGTTCCCACAGCTAGCTCCCATCGGGACAACCTTACTTCATTGTTTGTTTTTTTTCGCCCAAAAATTATTCGCGCTCCTCTCTTGCAGACACGTTCTCATTTTTCTCCGCAGCGCTGCGCCCTTTCCAGACACTGAGTATAGGCGGGCAAGGGACGGTACACAGAGGGGGTGAACGAAACGGAGAGAATAGGAGGCACAGAAACACGACTACGACCCTCGTTCAAGTTTGGAAACCAGAGTCGCAGCACAACCACTGCATGCCACTGGCGCGTGGCGCGTTTTTCAGCGTCGCGAAAGGCTTTTAAAGCTGCCTGCAGCTTCGGCGGAGGGCCCCGGTTCACAGCAGGAGCCAATGCTCTCACCTTCCGCCCAGCACACTCGCTCAGCGCGCGGCGCTCGAGCGTCTGTGGCGACGGGGGCCGGACAGTGCCCGCGGTCGCGACGCCCGCGCCGTCTAAAAATTGCCGCCCCGTGGCCGGCATGCAGGTGCCTCGGACAAGCAATAAAAATGGCGCTCCCCCGGTGGTGCCACGTGCGGGTCTCTTCCCTCCGCACCTTACCACCCCGCGTAACAAATGCTCGCCTTTCCCAAGTGTCCGGCGCAGCGCGTACCGCGCGGCCAGCCAGCGTAGAGCTCAGCGCGGCGCGGCTTAATTGGAGGACCAACCCGTTGAGAGAGTCAAGAAAAAAAAAAAGCGCACCAGAAACCGTGGAAGCATGGTGTGTGCGCGTTTTCGTACACGCGGCGCGAGGCTTGCCAGAAAGGCACGCGGCGTGAGCGGAAGGGTGCAGATGTGCCCTGTCGACGAAGCGGGTGGCACGGTCCGCGCTCGGGCCGTGGTTAATCGTCGGCTGTTTCGTACCGCGCCGGGCGTTTAAGTAATCAGTTTATTTTTTCGAGTGTCTTACATTTCGCAGTAAACCTGGAGAGACTTGAACACTGGTTCTAGGCCGGTGCTTGGTAGGCTTGTTAAGAAAAGGCAGGTCTTCCCGTCGTGCATGGTTTGCAGGTATGTCTTGAACGTATCCGAAGGAGATGGCACGGTTTGTGAATGGTGCCGGCTGTTCTCCTTCGCTTACTTGTGCAATAATTGGGCCACAAGAAAGCAGCGAGAATGTCTTCCCTTCGTACGCACGATAAGTTAAAATATTTCTGCAAACACAAAGTGCAAATGAAATGCCCTTGTTCAACTTTTCAGACATGCAGCGACGGCTTTGAATGACGCGTTGAAGAAGAATAAGAAAAAAAAAGCGTTCCCCGGGCCGTAAACTGCGATAAGAAATATCGGTTGTGAAGAAGAACATAATTGCTAATTCTATCGCCCCCCTGCGGTTCTAATGAATTTAAGCCGCAGGTCAAGCGATTACTTCATGATTCTATACCCATCGGCCCTTCAAGACGGCTCTGCATGTAAGCACCCCGATTGTTTATAGCAGTGTTATCTCTCGCGCATAAAAGTCACTAAAGCACAACGTCGTGGATGAAGCTTCGTGATGCAAGGCTAATCGATAGAGCACGACTTATGTGCTCAGCTGATTATTCCCAATGAGCTAGCCGCCAACCCAAGTTGCATGCTAAACACTGCACGGAATATTGAACCCGCGGCGTGCACGTACACTGCAAAGCTTAGCTGGGAAGCACGCTCGCTCGCAGGCATAAAGCCAGGAAAGAAAAAAAAGAAAGACAAAGAAGAATGAAACAATAGGAAAACAAGAGCGTGGAAAACAACGTGACGTTCAACACCGAGGAGGTTGGGGACGGAGGAGGGAGGAATCTGCGAAATCGCAACCGCCTGAGCGATAAAGGAGCGAAGATGGCCAAGGAGACTCGGGGCCGACGCCTGCCCAAAATAGAGGCCCGGCTCGGAGCGCTGTTGTACAGCAAAAGGGCAGCGGCGTGCGCTCAGCGGCTTTAAAAGCAGAGCGGAAGCTTATTAGCGATGCCGCCATTGTTAGAGCGGCGGCGGCGGCGGCGGTGCCCCTGCAACCGCGGCGGTACGGCTGCTCGAGTCTTCTTCTGCTGCTGCTGCTCCTAAAAGCCAGCGGAGAGCAGTTCGAGCATTGAGACAATGGGCAATAAGCAAAGGGTGCCCGGGGTAATTTTTCTTCGCGGGCAGTCACTTAAGATAAAGCTGCTGCCGCGAGCATGGAGAGGAAACCGGCCCGAAACGTCCAGAACGGCGAGCACGCATCGCATCCTCAGAAGTGCAGCGAGACTCCGGGAAAAATGGCGAACTTGACGTAACTCCTCGGCGTCGTGGTGTGCGTGCCGTGTGGTACCTTTGGCTTGGGAATGTATAATTCAAGATGCAGGAAGCGATGCTCCTTGTGCGTAACCGTTTCTGAACGGCTCGCCCGATTTTCCGAGCCGTTTAACTTTAGCTAAAGCCACGGGTAAGCCAGGTTTAATTTTTTTTTCGGGACGACAGACAATAGAACTGCTCTTGTTTAATAGTTCCGTAATCTTCTTTAGCCTATGGAACTACGTTGCTTTACCTGTCATAATATTGAAGGCAGCCTCACCCAGCTGAAACCAGTTGGAAATTCCGTACACAAATTTTGTAACGAAGAGTTATGTCCTATAAATAGAACAACAAAGGGTTGGCCGAATTACTCATAGTTTTTCAAGGATTATGCGAGCGACGATAAAGGTTAAGATGAAGTGAGATATATTTAGCAATAATAGTAAATTGGTCGAGCTTGATTCGCCACTTGGCTGACTGCACAGTGATAGTGAGGCAGGTTTTTCTGAATGCATTCAGAATCTTTGCGTAGACAATATAGGGTCGACAATCGCACTACATAGCCACTTGTTACATGGTGCAGTGCGAGGTTCGGAGCGCGCTGTACAAAGGCAGTATTTTAAATAGCATATACTAACCACGACTAGAACGAGCAGTCGCTTTAGGTAGCGCAAAGAGTAACCTAATGCCAGATTGGTGCAGCTGTCACAGACGAACAGTTTTGTTGGATGAAATCAACACATAGACGTTGCGCAATGTTAATACCACATCATGCAGCCTCGTTGACTTGTATGGCTTATGCTCAACTATACTACAGGTTGTTATCAGCCACGTATAACGTTATTTCTGAAGAGAAGAAGCGAGAGCAAGCAATTGCAGAGGCCCCATTTTGCGGACAAGCTTCACGCGATAAGTACATGACGATACAGGCCAGGTATTGAGAAGCAATAACCATAAACCGGTAGCTGAAGAGAAAAAGAAAGAGAGACCAAATCTTCCGCACTTATTGAAACGATCAAAGATTGCAGCTTTAAGATCCTCTCTGACCAGTGCGGAACGATCTTCGACATACCGCGTGCCGTAACCTAAACCTGATAAAAGAAGAAGAAAATTTTTTTGAAGCCGCTGTGGAATGATACAAAACAAAAACCGCTTTCAATAGGTTCCGATAAGAAAACCTTATGGCCGAATGGCAGGTGCAGCCTGTGTATTATAATAATCGCACAAGCACAACGTCCAACTAGTGGAGAAGGACGGAAGAGAGAGAAAAAAAAAGAAAAAAAAAAGACCTGCCATGAAAGAAACGATGCTAGGGCCAGCAACGTCTTTATGGACCATTTTACAACCGTCCCAAAACCGCTCACCACCACCACACACACCACTGTGCTTCTTCTCCGCGTTTCATATGTACATTTATTCTTTCTTTTATTGCTCCTGTTTTCTTTTTTTTTTTTTTTTCACCCTCTACAGCTTCACTCTCCAACGGCGTACGATGCGTCCTGTCGTTCAAAGTTCCTTTCGCCCGACGCTACCGCGTGCGCTTGTATATCGCGTTTAAAAAAGAAGCGCTTTTAAATGACACATTTATGCGCTCGCAAGTATCTCGGTTATGACTTCCTGCATGACCACGGACGCGGCTGGACGTTTAGCGTGTCCCACCTTTTACGAGCTCGACCGGACGGACGTAAACGCCGCCATGCGGAACAGCGCCGACGCTCGCTCGCCGACGGTCTCCGTCGCCCCCTTCGCGGTGAGCTTCTATAGCGCTGTACAGTGGTACTACGCCCAGTGGGACCCCGGAGCGAGCGATGCCTCTACTGCTTTCAAACTATATGAGCTCAGCCTTCAAAGCGGCAAGGAAGGGGCCCTAAATAAGGTATTAGCGTCGCAGGATGGGCCCGCGAAGGAAGATTCCGCCATCGAATCCATGCGCAGCAGTTACGAGCAGGACCCAAAAAGAAGAAGGGTCGCATCCCGTAACTCCTGCAGTGAGAGTGCCGAGCAGGGAGGAGAGAATCCCTCTGATGCTCTTATTGTTGCTCGCGCCGACGCTCGTCGGCAACAATGGGTAATCTGTCAGGCCGTGTTTGGGTCGAAGACTTGAAACACTTTACTACTACTTTCCCCTCGCTCTCCAGCTGCACTCCGCGCGGCCCCGGTGCGTCGTCCGGTTTGCTTCCGCGGGTGATCGCGACGCTTAGCGGACGCTATTATGCGCTGGCCATCGGCGTCGCTGCGCAAGACTACGAGGCTGCGTCTCGCTGAAACGTCTTCAGAGATGAAAATACGCTTTGTCGTTTTATTTTTACTTTTGTAAGCAGTAACAGAGTGATTTACTGATGAAAAACAAGATGCACGCGGAAGTCTTTCAGAATCATCTGCAAGAAAAAAGTAATAAACAAACAAAAGAATGACGGTGAAGAAAAATGATGCAGAAACTCAACTGGAGTTGTCCAAGTAAGTGTAAGCAAACACTCAAATTTGAAGTTAGCCCACCCTCAAATTTCAGTTGGGCCACCACTAAATTTTAAGTTGGCCCACCCCTAAATTTCAGGTTGGCCCACCCCCGAATTTCAAGTTGCCCCCAAAATTTCAGCTGGCCCACCCCTAAATATCAAGTTGGCCCACTCCTAAATTTCAGTTGGGCCAACCCAAAATTTCAAGTTTGCCCACCCTGCAACTTTCATTTTGGCCACCCCTGAATTTCAAGTTGACCCACACCCAAATTTCAGTTGGCCCACCCGCACAATTCGTGTTGGCCCACCCCTACTATAGGCTTCCCCATGCATTTTTACGGAGCCCTATGTATCTCTATGGGTATGACAAATCTGATCATGTGGGTATTCTCTCTGATCAATTCTTTTTTTTTTTCAATTGTTCCTTATCACTTATAAAGCTACGACAATATAGTTTTTCAACCAACCAACCAACTTACAGAGCTATAAATCATCTACGTTTACACTGGTATAACCATTAAATGTCTTAACTTCGGAAACTATGCATTTTTGTGCAGATAGAAGGATTACACTTTTTCGTATGACGGGCAGATTTTACTGGGGCCAAACAATTTTACGCATCAAAAAACAAGGAAGCAGGCAATATTTAAACCTGACCGCTGGCTAGTGCAAACTAGACACCAGTGAGATTTTAGCGCTTAGAGGAGAAGGAAACACTTCGGGGGAGAAAGGAATTCCGACGTCCAAATAGTGTTTGGAAGCGAGTACGCAGTTTCAATTGAAGGTGGAGTTCTCTCCAGAGAGAGTGCTCACGAAGAATATAAGTGTAAGACAGGTGCGAAGTCTTGAAGAGTGCAAGAGTGCCTGGTAGCATCAGGAAGATCGAAGAGATGTGCAAATTGAACCCTTAAGGAGCCAAAAATAAATGCGTTGGTGCTAGTCACTATACTGGAGAATAAATACCAGGCTCAGTAACTACCGTATAATAATACTGCAATGATTACTTACCCCATGCCTATCCGCAATTCGTGAGCAGCTAGGCAATTGCTCACTCCTCGTAATCATTCTCCGCGCGGTCACGTGCACAGGGATCGAGGTGGAGATATCGACACCATATATAACTACGAAAGGTCACATGTAAGCCCCAAGACCTCTGCATCTGCACGGCAGTCGCTCCGCACAAATAGAACAGCGTATCTCACGCAGTACACATGCATACCAAAGAACGGAAAGGGTACCAGCCCGTAACAAAATCAAAGAAAAAAATAATAAATTTAGAAAAAGAGATTCTCGCTTCCAAAACCAGAGTGTACGCATAACATTGAGGACTGAAGCTATAGAGCGGGTGGGGAAAAAAAGACGAAAAAAAAAAAAAGAAGAGAGAAAAGAAATTGGGAAGGACAGCTCGAGGGGTGCGACGGGATTAAACCAGTTATCACGGCTGCCAAAATAACATGGTGGACGGGTCCAGTTCAGGAGGCCCCCATTGTCAAAATAAGAGGGAGTGGAGAGAGCCCCGGCCTTAGGTTGATCGGGGGGGGCCCCCGACAATTTATCGTAGCCTCCCCAGTCACAGCCGCCGCCTCGAATCGCCAGTCGTTACTCGCTCCGCAAGAAAAGACTCGCCGAACTCCGCTCGACACGAGCGTCGCGCGCGCGCTGTTGCCGTGATTACAAGGCGTGCAACGCGGCGCGTGACGGCGCCCAAACAGCCGCGCTGCCGAGCGTGAATTTCGCGCCACATCTGCCCGCCGCCGCCGCCGCGAGCGAATGAACGGCCCACGCGCAAAGAACAGCAGAAAGAACGCTCCCGATCGGTACAGCATGCATGCGCTCGAATCCGAATCGGCTTGGGAAACATCGCCGTAGGGGAGTCGCCGAGCACCAGAAGTTGTGAGCGCGCGCCCGAAACTATACGAGTACGAGCACGCGAAGTGTGTGTAGACGATGTTCGCTCGCGTGCTACCTTCGGCGCGGCTTCGACGCTGCCCTCGGGGAGGTCGAGCCATATACGACACCCTATTGGTCGTCGAGCGCCGCTGCAAGCTGTAGTGTACGCGCTGCCGACCGATCACCGCCGTAATGGGGGATACTTGCATTCTGACTCGCCAGCAGATTGCCTCCAATCTCTTCCAAACTGGATCCGCTCGGGCCGCTCGCTGTCAGGAGACGGCTGCCGGCTTGGCAGTTTGTTTCTCTCTCTCACCCCCAAGATCAAAAAGAATGAACGCGGCGGCCGGGGCTACTGTTCTTACGAAGAAACGGGTCCACCGTTCGTATGGTATTAACGCGCGGCATAAATTTAATGGAGCGGGGAGAGGGGGGGGGGGGGGGGGGGGGCTATTATGGCACCCAGCGCGTCAAACGGTAGCCCTCTCACGATTTGTATTGTTTTTGTTCTCGTCTTCACGTCATCCGAGACACTGGCCAAACGAGACTGACAACATGCTCGCGGCGAATGCGCTCTATTGGGACAGTCGTCTCACTCTGTGTGGTCTCCTTACGGCCTCAAATGAGCGCGTTAACTTCCCGTTAAAGATTATTCGCCCAGCTTTTGTTGTCGCATTTCCCGAACAGGAATGCCCCCATTGCCCAAATCAAGTCGTAGTTTTGCATGCACGACAATCAGAACTCATGGTCGCGGAATGGCTTGTGCTTAGGGGTGTTCTAACAGGGAAATTTTCGAATTGAGTAGAATACGAATATTCGAGGAAAACTGCATTCTAATATTGAATCGAATGCATAATATTTTCTCGGTTCTAAACAAAGTGAAATATAATCGTCTGCGTCAAGTATGCGAGGCAAATGATATGGATTATGTACGCTATTTGATACATGTGTGTCATACCGTTCACAGATGGACCTCGGATCAACTTAAAAACTTGGAAATGCAAGACAACTGCGGCTGTCCTGCAGCATAATTATTAAGAACGCGCCCTATTTCCATCATTCTTTTTCTCCGAGACTCCTTGATTGGGCATTGTTGCGGCCTTAGGTTACAACAGAAACTAATATTCGACGATTTAGAATATAGTGAGTTCTCAGATAGAATAGGAATCGAATAGCGAAGAACATTCGATTCGTATTCGATATCTCGAATATTCGCACATCCCTGTATACTTATTTTGTTTCTGCATCTCATTTTGATTTTTTGGCAAACATATTTTTCTTACTTTAAATTTATGACGGTGCTCCATAAAAAATTCGCCGGTGATTATGATACTCTCTAATGGGAATTTTGAGCGCAGCTCTATAGGTGTTTTCATTTTGCGATATATTTGTTGGCGCGCACAATCTGTCCCGTGCGGCGCGTTGCAAACGGAGCGAAGTGTGGCGCGACTTCCTCGCTAATCGGGAGATCGAGAGAGGTAGCGCGTTGGGGACGCGTGGGCGCGATTCAGGTAGCGCGTTGGGGACGCGTGGGCGCGAGCCGCAGACACATCCGCTAATGCAGCGCTTTGTTTCCATAAATGGTACCGGTTGCGTCATCGGGGAACACAAGACGCTCGCTACTCTGGCGCCATCTCGTTGCCATCATCGCCGCAGAGCCCGTCTTACGCGGCACTGCGCTTTTCTTCTCACGCTTTCGCCATATACCCTCCTCCTCCGCTTTCCGTCTCGTGGTTCCGCTGCACCCTCCTCCTATACGGTGCCCTCTTCGCGCTCTCTTCGCTGTCACCGTCTTTCATCCCCCGCTGCGCTCCGCGTTCGCCCTTTCATCCTTCGCTGTGCTCGTTCTCTCGGCTACGAGGGATGCCGCAGGACGTCGACGCTCGCCGCAGCAACGGGCGCCTAACTACAGCTGCGCTCTAAAAGGAACTCGATCGTAACATGCAGTAATCGTATCACGTACCTGACCTAATTGCAATGACTACGGAATCCGTCATTACGACTGTCGCTTTTTGTGAAAAAAATATACACATTTGGAGGTTCTTTTCGGATGGTTTCGTTAGGAGTGGCACTCGAGAACAGAGCGCCCCCATGCAATCTAAAGCACAAAGGCAAATAAGAACACCGTCATTTTCGGGAACAGCTCATTTTGTGTTGTCTTACTGCACGCTGAGCTATTGAGAGCTCGCGCTCTTGTACACCTGAAAGAATAGTGACAGTACATGTGTTTTCGGCACTCGGAAGAACGCGCATGCCTATTTTGCGATGTATAAGGAATCTAAATACACTATGTTTTCCAAACAACACAGACGTTCACAAGATGATGGAGACTTGAAGTGATCAACAGGGGCAGAACTAGGGACATTGCTGAAGTCAAAGTTTCGACAAGAGGACTTGTCTGCATCGGGACAGCAGGGTCGCTGGCTTGGCGAAGACAATTTCCTTTGTCAAAACGTTTGCTTCGACGATATCCTTTCTTCTACCGTTGTTGATCATTCATGCTTTATCTTAGAGAGCGAGCACCCTTGCGTGGTCCAAGACAAGACATCTTAAGATGTCTTAAGACATCTTAAGACACCCAACACATTCTAAGACAAGCGATACTCATACGGGTAACGCTTCTTTTAAAACTTCTATAGGCCTATACATTACTTTTTTTTACATTGTGTTATCTTGCAATGTCACAGCAAGACTGCCGTCACAGCGTACTATAGCATGCTGCTGCAGGACGTTCCTTCTTACGTGCGTTAATTCGTTAGTTCTAACAAGGCTGAATCGAGGGGTTATTATAGCAGAATGCATAAAACTGAGGGGAAATGGAGGCTGACCTTACTTAACCTTTGAGGCCCAATTTTAGCAACAACAGTGCACTTTAGGTGCGTTCACTGCTAGTTGTAGGTGCTGTTTCTGAGTTCATTTTCCCTCTTCGTATGCATTCTGAACTGGACACGGCTGCTCAGCATTAAGGTGCGGTCCTTTAGAACATTTAGAACCATATAGTGCACATTCTAATAGCATCAGCAGACTTTTCCTGTGGTGCTTTCACTATTTCTGACGCCTTGCATACCTCGAGAATTTTTGTTGCTGAACAGGACTTCGTCATATTCTCTCGCAAAATGTTAGCAACCGAATAAAGGGTTGTGAACACCTCTTGTAGTTCCGCTGCCAAATATATTTCGTTATGCCCGAGATGACGTTTGTCCCATTAGCTAGCAACCACGAGAAAAGAAATTGCGCACTTCGAGCCATGACGCAATGACTGCATCCCTTCGTTATTCTTTGACATTAGACACCGCAAAACGGTCGCCAATACCCAGTTCTCCAGTTCTCCTACTCAGCTGGCGCCACAAATCCCGCAGCGACCGAATGCGGAACTACAGACACAGCGGTGGCGGTTGCGTAGTCGTCAAGATCTTTATCTGCGACGCTAATGTGCCCGCCAAAGAATCCCGGCGCCCGCTTCTGTTTGGTTTCGTTTATCAAGTAAAGAAACTCTCCTTATCGGTCTCCGCGCAGTCAACTAACTCCCCGTGCTCAGAACTCCCAGAGCGGCAATATATATATATATATATATATATATATATATATATATTCGGTGACGGCGGTTCGACTTTTCCCAGTTCTCCAACGAAAGCCTTACTCCGGGCTCATACCATAACAGGCACGCGTTCGCCAACGCTTGCAACATTCATTTTTTTTTTACATCTTTTGTTTATTTTTTATTTGTTTCCTCGCCGCTTGCGCCGCCGTAATTTGAGCGACATTTTAGGCGTTCTCACTTGCTGGTATCCGCAGGAAAATGAAATGAAATACAATATACGTGCACGCGCTCTCAATGACGTGCCTCTCACTTTTTTTTTTTTTGCTCTCTTTCTCTTTAATCGACTTAACGGTATTAAACAAAAACGTTAAAAAATATGCCGCAGCTGACTGCTACGGACGCGCCACCGTAGTACGTCTATAAATTGCTCGCATTTGGAGGCGATTACAGGGGGTGTGAAAAATAATGAAAATAAAAAAGGAACAGGACAACATTAAAGGACAGCAGTCGTCTTCCCCGCCATTCTGCAGGATTTCCCTCCCCCTGCGTCACCGTTGCGGATGCTGCTTCTGATGACGATGGGCCGAAACGGTTGCGATAAGTTGTTTCTTTGACTCTAAATGATGTCAGTCTCTGGCTTCTACCAAACGGGAAGGGGAAAAAAAATCATGCGCCGGCTGTTTTATGGCGTTTTAATGACTCTCTATTTACTTTGCACGAACCCGAGCATATTATATTATTCGTTCCAAAGAGCGCGACGCGTTTATACACACAACCCTTTCGCTTCTTACGTTGCCGTTGCGTTTTAAAATTGAAAAGATCGCATTCACCTCTTTCTCCCCCTCGTTTCTTTTTTTTTCTTCACACCCTGCACATCAAAGCGATTTTCTTTTATTTGCTCTATAACTTTCTCTGAACGCTCCAGAGTTATGTTGTTTTGTGTGTGTGTATTTTTTTTCTATCTTGTTCTCATCTCGTCGCCTCCTACCCATGTTTCCCTTCTCGAAATGACTTTAGAAAACGAAAGGCCAAATATTTTCACTTCGCCAAGGCAGCCCTATCAATGGAACATTAGCAGGGCCTTAATCTGCTTTCAAGCATATCTCCACCGAATAAGATATTCCTTTTTTTTTTTTTCAACAGCTCAAGTCTCAATGAATGGAAAGATGCCACCCTGCGGAGCTCGAAAGGGTTTGCTGCGGCTGACAAGATTCCATATAAATGGACTTGTGAACATGCTTTCGTCCTTTTATAATGATCTGAACGGCGGACCGCATCTTCTACGTCGCCTCTATATGCTGCTATCGGTGGCTTTGCGAGTGACTCATATCGAAACGCGAGCAGCGTACGGTCTGAAACATAAAAGATTTGACGAGCCTCGCGATACATTAAAACTGCATAATCATCCTACTGCATGACGACTCAGAGTATATATTGGACCGAGAGAGGCATTCACACTCCCATATTCTGCAAATAATATAGCATTTGCATACAGAAGTCTTTCCGAAACGATTAGTGCCAGATTGGATTTGGAAAATTGCCTATATTTACAATTTTGTTCTCTAATATAGCTGCAGGTGATGGCACGAACAGCAATACGCGTTTGTATATTTATTTATTTACGTATCTAAATATTTATTACTTATTTACTTATTTATTATTTCCTCAGTCACTCTACTCACTCACTTATTTGCTTGCCTACTCACTTACTCTGTCGCTTGCGTACTTCACTTGCTTCCTTACCGACTTACTTCCATTGGAAAACACAAATACTCAAACAATTTCAAACGCCTTCAATTACGCTACAAAACAATGGTCATGCTGTACAATAAGACTGAAAATTGAATGAGAGCAGCATTCCGGGCAAGTTGGTAATTATTGCGCAACAAAAAGACATGGACGTGCACGAGAAGAACACACACAAGCGCAAACTTTCAACTAAATTTATTGTGCCACTGAATCGATTTATATATGTGAAGCAGTATAGACTGCGCATGCACTTAGCATAAAAAAGAAAGGATTACACATTCGTGTAACATAATTATGAGCCAAGTAATGCCGCCTCCAAGAAACTTAGTTCTTTTTCTGTGAGAGCCAGTGAAGGGAAACTAACACACTTATCACCCAATTTTGCAATCATCTGCGCTTCAGTTATTTCACGGATGAGTTGCGTCCTGCCACGGGCCACAATCGTGCAATAGGTCCTCGATAGGTTTGCAGCCATGATCGCGACAATGAATCGCCGAGAACCCACCGGTGCCATTTTTTACGTTATTGCGGTGTTCGCGGAGCCGATCATTGAGGCACCGCCCAGTTTGCCCGATCTATGGCTTCCAACATGAAAGCGGTAGGTTGTACACCACACGGTAAAAACACGCGACGAACTTTTTGCGGTGATGTTTAGTGCACTTATCGGACGGGACGGAATTTGGATACGTCAATTTGCAAAGCTTGCTCCAGCTTCCTGGAAGCAGACAAGACAACTCTTACATTTGCCTTTTGGGCCATCTTTTTCAAGTTATGGGATACCCCGTGCATGTAGGGTACAACACTTATACCAGCACCTACCCTACTTCGGGGCGTTTGCCGGATGGGACATCGGCAACTGGCTTCTGCGTGCTGGGTCGCGCTTCTCTTTAAATGCGTTCCGCGACAGACACCTGCACCAGCTTAGGATATCCAGCCAAGGACAAACGTCGAGTTTGATTCTTAAAACTTGCGTCCACTAAATGGTAGCAAGACTTGCTAAAGGCATTCTTGAAGCACAAACTGATAATGGCCCGTTTAATAAGCTTAGAATGTGCGGGCGTATATGGCAGAAGTCGCTTGTTAGCTCGCGGCTCATACGGCCAACACATGTGCTTATCTTAAAATTTAGCTCAGGCGAAGATCACGAAAGCGAATAGACCTCTCCACCGGCAACTCATGAGTAGTTTGAAGGGGAACTAAGAACTTCTGAATTCTTTCTAATGCTTTCTTTGTTTCCAGAATGAAGGTATCAGAAGAGCAGTCAATAAACATTAGAAAGTCATCAACGTATCTAATTATCTTAAAAACTGCAGTGCCTTGCACTTGTAGTGAAATGTCACGGTCTAAACATGATAAAAATTAGTCACTGAGAATGGGAGCAATGCAGGAGCAGATGCACACTCCGCTCTTCTGCAGAAAACATTGGTTGTCCAAAGTAATGAAAGTGAAATTACGATTCCAGCCCCTGCCCTATCTTCTTCTTTCGCGTGGGGTCATTAAATTTAACTTAACTCTTCTAGACAGCTAGCTGACGCCCACAGCGTCTAGAGGTAATGCATATTTATTCAACCCCCTTTCTCCACTAATCATCATTATTAATTCATGTGCATTGCAATTTGAGGTTGTGGGGCAGGCATCGACATATTATACTTGTCAATACTTCCGATTTTTAATAAGAGTGAGTGAGTGAGTGAGTGAGTGAGTGAGTGAGTGAGTGAGTGAGTGAGTGAGTGAGTGAGTGAGTGAGTGAGTGAGTGAGTGAGTGAGTGAGTGAGTGAGTGAGTGAGTGAGTGAGTGAGTGAGTGAGTGAGTGAGTGAGTGAGTGAGTGAGTGAGTGAGTGAGTGAGTGAGTGAGTGAGTATAAAGCTGAATTCACGTAGAAAATGCTGGGATTACGCAAGTTTGAGCGAGGCCCGCAGAAGGCAGAATTAGTTTATACAAATATAAGTAATCACGATATTTTCGCCTTATTTCTAGGGGTCTAATATTGAACATGCGTGGTACACGTTCATAGGCATAAAATACATGATGTCCCAGAAATTAATCGTACAGGATACGAATGAAACGTCGTGGAACAGATTCAATTTTTGCCACATTGGTCGAATTATTTCAGTGCCACGCAACATAACTAAACTCTAACTTCAAGCGGACAAAAGAAGAATACGAGAAAACAACGCAGTTGACATTCGCAAACTTTTTGGGGGCGAAGCTCCTTAGGGTCGAGCCTTGCCCCTCGTCGCGCCGTCGTAGCCACGCTAGTACTCGCCGCTCCCGCTATAGAGGCGCAGCCGTGCTCTCTTCCTCTTTCTCTCTCGTTCCCGACGCGCGCTCGCTCTCTCTCGTCCGTAGCTAGGGGCACTGCGGTGCACAAGAGCGTTCGTTTTCGACGCGCGCTCTCTCTCTCGTCCGTAGCTAGGGGAGCTGCGGTGCACAAGGGCGTTCGTTCCCGACGCTCTCTCTCTCTCTCTCTCTTTCTGATCCGTAGCTAGGGGCGCCGCGATGCACTGACCGGGTCTAAACCTTGACCTCCCCTTTCACGCGCCTCCGGCGCCTCGGATGCTGCTGCTGCTGCCTTTGCGATCTTTCTCTCCTCTAACTGTCAATCCCACCTCCCCCCTGTGCAACGCGGTTGAGGTGTCCTCTATTGAGAGACAGTTATCGCGTTGCGCTTAACCCAACTTTTCACCCCTTTTCCACAACAATCTCCACTGCACAAGGGCGTTCATTCCCGACGCGCGCTCTCTCTCGTCCGTAGCTAGGGGCGCTGCGGTGCACAAGAGCGTTCGTTCCCGACGCGCGCTCTCTTTCTCTCTCGTCCGTAGCTCTGGTTTATCCGAATGATCCCCCGGTGCTTCGCCCACTCATCATCATTCACGTCGTGGATATGCGGTGATTTTTTTTGTCATTCTTTATATGATACCTAACTTTCCGTAGGATGCATTAACAGTGCTTGAAACATGTTCTTCGAATGTAAGACGGGAGTAATGTTCCTAAGTCGCGCGTACATCTCGCTCTTTTCAAAAGAAAGTGTTATCGAGCGACTAAAGGAAACAACAGGTGTCTTAGTAGATTAATGTGCTAAGCGTTGGAAGCACATCTCTCCGCAACAGAATTCACATCTTCCTGCAATATTTCACAATCCTGCGCTGGTTCTATTTCACAGTAAAATTTATTATCGTCAGCGTACAAAAGGAGACGCGAATGACGCAAACATTGTTGATTATTATTAACAAAGGAATTGAAAAATAATGGACCTAAGATAGATCCTTGCGGTACGTCGGAAGTTGATCCGTAAGGCAAAAGGCACTTAACACCAACGCGAACCTAATTTAACCTATTGGACTTTAATCTTTAATCGGTATGCACAGGGTGGAAGTAGCGCCGTAACTCAAGAGTTTATGGATAAGAAGGTCATGAGAAGCAACATCAAATGCTTTTGACCGGTCCAAGTATACTGTGTCTATCTCCGATTAGTAACAACGGGTCCCGCACCATCAAGAAAAGGAGCAAGGCATGTTTCCACAGACTTACCATGAACAAAACCATGTTAGCATATACTAATCTTGTACTCAAAGAAAAACGACAGATGTGTAAACATAGCTATTTCAAGCACTTTTGCAAACGGAGGCAAGAGAAACACCGCGCGATAATTTTTGATGCCGCTTATGCAGCCACTTATATGAACTGGCGTAACAATTGCATTTTTCCAACAAGAAGGGAAGGCACTCGTACGCAAAGCAAGGTTAAAAATGTGTTTAAGGAGAGGCACAAAAATAGAATAACAGCCTGTCATAATAAAACTTGATATTCGGCCGTAAGCAAGAGAATGCTTTGTCTTCAGCTTACTTACGGTCGCCGCGATATCGTGTTCTGAAAAACATGAAATGTTGAAATGATCACTGAAACTATGCGGCCCGTCCCCAGAGCTAGGAGCATGCACTGTATTCAAGAAAACCGAGGGAAAATGTACAGCAAACGCATTGGCGATATTTTCGCACTTTCTAAGAATGCCACGAGAAGGATGATATATGACATTATTATCTCAGCCCGCTCAGAAATGTGATCTTTTACATAGGTCCAGAAATGTTTGGGATTGCATTTTACGCGCTATTTGGCAAACTTAATGTATGCATCACTGTCTCTACGAATTACTCGTTTCACCTGGCTTCGCAAACCCTAAATTTTTCGCACCACTTCGATGATTCTGTTTTCTTGGACTTCCCATAGTAACTTAACTTTTTACGAAATAAAACGCGCAATTCCTTGGAAAACCACGCAAGATAGCGCGCTGGATTAAACTCTTTTCAGGGAATGAAGGCTTCCAAAGCATGTTTTACACTTCAGACCTGTCGGCATCATTCAAATAGTGGTAAAGAATTGGATAGTCGTCCGTTCGGGAAAACAAGTCATCGAACAGGCTTGCTCAACACATGAATCGCCTCTAGAAAAATTTAGAATTCGAGCGGAACATGCCATTGTTCAGCAGGAACTAAACCGCCAACAGCAACATAAAACTCAGCAACACAGAAATTATCCAGAATCAGATCTAAAACATTTACAGCGGCATTTGAAACCGCGTTATACTTAGTTAATCCAGGAAATTCGATAAAGAAGAACAGAGCATCACAGCGAGGGGATGATAAAGATACGGTTGTCGCGCGTGAGGAATCCCAAACAGTATACGGAACATTGATATCGCGAGCTATACCAGGACATTTTATTTTACAACATCAATAACTTCAACTAAGTTATTCATATGCTCATAGAACTGCACGTTACCTATGTTAGGGAGGAAGTAAGCTGCACAGGGCAACACATTTTCCCCGCAACCCACACAATTTCTGATACAATTTCAAGGTCAGCACACCTTATAACGCTAATATTGTTCCGCATTGCAATTAGCCCACCACCACCGTATTCAACACGCGCATCATACACTAGGTCAAATATATGAAGTATGTATTCCGGTGGAAAGTAATTCTTAGACAGTAAGTCGTCGTAAAGCCAAGTTTTAGTTAAGTATATAACATGGTATGAGCAGGCTAGCACGTTCTCGTAGAAATAGAAGGATTCCGTGCGCAGACTACGAACATTTTGGTAAAAAACTGAAGCACTTCAATAATGAGGTCAGAAAATAAATTATTTTGTCACTGACATCCCTGGATGCATCGTGCCTGCCGTGGAAAGCCATTAACAGGCAACGCTTCGACCAAATGTTTTCTGAGTTGATTTTACCAGCGAAGCTGTTTAAGCTGGAGGCAATCTGGTGGTGCACGCAGAAAACTCATCCGCCTTGCAATGACGTCACGGGCGTCGCCTAGCAATGGAGCGCCACCTCCTCACATACTACTACTACAGTGCCTAGAATTCTAGGCACTGTACTACTACTTCGCCGAGCTGGGGGAGAAATGGCTGAGAGAGTGAAAGCAGAGTATAAATATAGCATTGCGCAGCTTAGCGGATGCGAGGTGGAGAGGAGGAGTGAGGCAGGTGGTAGTGGGCGCTGCCGACGCCGACCGCGTTTCCCCGCGTTCGCGCCGAACGCGCCCGGTGTCCGTGACTGCAGCCGATGCTTATGGCGGCGGCTCGGCCGGTTTCGACCAGAGAACTGGACACTCGTCGCTTCCGAAAGACTGAAGCGAGAGCTGGGGAGGCTGAAACCAAGCGTCTTAGCCTAACCTCCGCAGCAGCGCCGCTCGCTCCCTCTACCTAGCTTCTCCCCACAGCCGCGTGGGGGCGAATCTAGGCAATGACGTCACTCCGGAGTCGTGTGTTTGCGCCGAGCAAATGGGTCATCCGAAGAACATCGTCATGCCCGAAGAAGAGGAGGAGCAGCGGGAAAAGCGCCGCGCTGCCAGTCGAGTGCGACTCCGAAGACTTCGCACCGATCCAGAGTTTCCCCAGCACCGCCACCTAAAGCCTGGAAAAGCCAAGCTAATAGAAAGGCTAAGTTAAAGCTAAGAGAGAACCAAGCTAAAGCTAATGAAAATGCTAAAGTAAAGCTAACAGAGAACCAAGTGGAAGCTAATGAAAATTCAAGTTAAAGCTAGAGAAGGGCCACCAGCTTCGCGGTTTCCTCAGACTTCGCACCACTAATGTGAAGGTGTGCCCCCCCCCCCCTTTTTTTTTTTTTTTGAAGACGTCCTCGTTCACTGTGACCCGGAAGGAAGCGTTATTTTCGTGTTTCACTTTTGGCAGTCGAAGTCGCTGCTATCAACAACTTTTCCAGCGTAGCACAGCTTTCCTCGCAAGTTGTCGAAGTTGAGTTTTTCAATGTGGATTTCTTCAAATAACTGGAAGTCTCATATCTATATAGTTGTTGATTTTTTCAGTTGCAGTGTTAATTCTTGTGTCTTCTTTTTAACTACTAATAGAGGTGCATCATTGAGCTATGAAGTGCCAACGAGATCGCAGTTTTCATAAATAACAGTTCTTCGTAGCGCAGAAAATGTCCGTTCTTGCACGGGCAGCGACTTCCTAGAATTTCCGAATCCTAACCCGGAGACTGCTTTAAAAATTTTTTTAATATTGTTGTTTTTGGTCTTGGTAACGAATGTAGGGCTGAAAACAAAGCCCATGAAGTGCACCAACTTCCCCCTTTTTTGTATAGATTTCAATTTTCTTTTTTTTTTTTTTTTTGCCCTCTCCTGGCTGTCTGCAGCGGAGTCTCAAAAAGTTGGCTTGGCTGAGGTCCTTATTTGCTGTCCTTCTCAATCAGTCTTTTTTTCTTTCTCTCTAAATCTGCGTTCTAGTATTTTTCTTTTCTCGTGCCTCCCTCCCCACTACTCCCTCACCCATTTTTCTTTTCTTTTTCTTGGTAACTGGGTGGGCCCTGTTACACGTCGGAGAACCTTTTCTTCGCAGATTTGTCATTGCTTTCATTGAGCAGTAGGAACTTGGTGAAGCGAGGGAGCCCTGGCCTTTCGCGTTGCATGTACTACCACACTTGGTCCTTCGCCCGGTTCCGATTGAGAGCACAAACCTCAGCTACGGCCCCCAGCCGAACGGGCGGAGAAGGCCGGCGTGGTGGCGGCCGCCGGACACACACCACCGACACAAGAAAAGGTGGAGCGTGAAACACAGCGGCCAAGAGTGAAAGAACAGTGGAAGGGGGCCGACGGGGAGGGAGGGATTGCCCGGCGTCGTCGTCGGCCGCCGGAGAGCGGGCAACAAGATCCGGGTAAAGTAGCCCACGGGAGGCGGTGTCGCCCCACTGAGAGGAGGGCGCCCCGGGGGTCGTCGACCTTCGGACGGACCGCGTCGCCTCCGCGATGACCTCGCTTGACCCCGCGTCTTCGCACCGGGAGGCAACGGCGGCGACTGCGGCGACGGACGAGCCGGCTCGCCCGCACGCGAACCAACCTCGCCCAGCATGCCTTCTTCGCCTCTGCTCTACCGCATATTGCCGGGTATAAGTGAACCCCGAGCCGGCCACCGGAGTTCTGGCCTTCTCGAGCATAGAAGGAGGGGGTCACATCACGCAGACCGAGAGTTTAGGCATCGTATACAGCACTCGTCGCAAACTCGGCGCCACTCCGCGCGTGCGGAACTGGTTGTCACTGGTCTGAGCGCGCACATTCTAGCCAGATGCAGGATAGACACAATATCGGGCGCACGTTTCCAGATCACCTGCGAGTTGCTTGAAGAAAAGTGTCGTTTAAGCAGCCAGTGGCTTATATGAAAGACAGGCTTAGAGGACACCTTCTCTTAGCTTTCCTTAGAGAAAGGAAGTGATGATTTCCTATACTAGAACGGTTCAACGGCTATAACGTGGTGCTTCGCATGAGCCGTTGGTTCGATACCGTGCTGATTGAGGCGACTGCATTACTATGGCTGGAGGGGGATGTTGAATGCGAAAACATACGTGCACAAAATTTTTTCGGCGAAGGTTAAAGAACACAAAGAAATAGAGATTAATCAAAAGTCCTCCCCTGCAGCACGTCTGCTAATAAACGCTTATAGTTAAAAAAAAAAAAAAAACTCGTTGTCGTGCTTGTTAGTTCAAGTATGCAGAAATTGCGATCAAAAATGATCGCATTTTACCTGAGGAAAGGATGCGTGCCGGCGGAACTGAGTGCACTGTTTAATCTTTTCCAAGTCGCCGACACATGTTAGAAGGAGGTTCAAGATATTGAGGCAACGTATTGGTCTGGGACTTCAAGCCCTATAGAAATCAATTCGAAAGCATGGTCTAGTTATACGCGACGACACACGATATATGGCGCCCGCTTTGTGCGGCCACGAGGGCCACTTGCTGCTGCTTCTGATCCCGCTGCCGCGGGGTGGTGGTGCTGACGCATTCGATGCACGCTTGCGAGAGCAGGCCAGCGCGCGCGCCATCACCGCTGGCGGCTCTTTGGGAGAGGTTCAAAGTTCACGCCTCCTTCATCAGGACCTATAACGTCGCTTTACCGCATACGTCCCGGACACTGCCATACCAAAACCGTGCACTGATGTGAAAGCTGCAGCTGGTCTCAGCCAATGAAGCGTCGACTCCGGTACAGCTTAACCAGTTAGGAGCAGGGCTGTACTGCCAAGTGCCCTTCGTCTTGTTGATCGAAACAGCCGGCATTGAGGCTGCGAGGGCTGCTGCCAGAGGCGTGTTAACAGCTTTCCGGAATCAGTTAACGATTGACTAACGCCGGCACTGGTTTTGGCACACTGCACAGTTTTAATGATACCACGCATAGATACTTTCTAGCGTGCATTGGTGTAGCGCGGCAGAACCTAAAGGGTGTGGGTGCTGGCTATATATACCATAAACGTCTCTATCGACGCGCGGTCAAGGGAGGGTAACCACAGGCTTGTTACCTGCATGGTGCTGGTAACTGCAGCACTATATACAGTGCCCGAAGGGGTAGAGACTCATTTTTCGCAGTGGTTTTGCAATGCAGATTAAGCTAAATTGCCGCAGTGCCGGAGCATATAGCCGGACAGAAAGTGAGACGTCATTGGCCGGAGTCGGCTTCTTGTCGCTGTTTTTATCGAAATTAGGAACGAGCTGACCTCTAAAACACGTTTGGCTGGAGCGTGAAGCCGCCGCACATAAAGATCCCGTCTTGAACGCGTGCAATTTGTTCTCACAGCCTTTCACGGAGACGCTAACCGATCTGGGAAAACTTGGTAAACCAGCAATGTCGTCCATGCATCGGGACCTTTAAATTTAAAGGCGGTCGTATTTCTTTCCTTCTTTCTTTTTTTCTTTCTTTCTTTCTCATGTGTGTCTGAGGGCACCTTCTCAACGCTCCCGGCGTTGGTAAAAGTTACCCCTTACAAACAGCCAACCCTGCATTCCCTCATCTCCGGAGCAATGGCCAGCAAAACTGACAAGCCTTCCGCTTCACGACTCCACAAAATTTATACGTGTGGTACTTTTGTACGATGAAAGCTTTGTGAAGCTTGGGACAACTGATGCTCTTGATTTTCGTTCTTGGCCCTTTAACGTCTACATATATAGGTCATTGACACGCATCCTGCTAAAAACTTGCGTGCCCCACCGGAACTTGCGTGCCCCACCGCGCAAGTACAGTGTTTTGTGAACTTCACGATCAAATTATCTATATGTGTTTTAGAAAGTAAGGGTGGTAAGCTGGGCGAGCTGGCTATTTTATACTGAAATTATTTTAGCGCCAGCAGATACAGACACACAAAATACGCAAAGTGCTTCGTGTGTCCTATGCCCCTTCTTGTGTCCGTGCCTGTCAGCGCTAAACAGTTCACTGTTTTAGAGAGACTTACAATACACCTAGCTCCTGCGTTTTAGTTTGTTTGTTTGTTTGTTTGTTTGTTTGTTTGTTTGTTTGTTTGTTCTCATTTGTTTTTCTCGTTCTTTCGATACTCTCGCTTCTTTCCGTCATCGAACTTGATGGATGTCGTGCAGTATCGAACAAGGATGGCTAGAGTCTTAGCGGCGGCCTTCCTTCTCCTCAAGCACGCCATCGCGACGATGCGGGCACACCGTCGTCTATAGCTGACAAACAATTATCCCTTCACCGCACAACCCTTCCCACAATCCCCCCCCCCCCCAAAAAAAAAAGCAAACAAAAAAAACAACGTAATAATAAAACAAAGGAAGCAAGGGGGAATGATGGGCATCCAGCTTCCACAGCATCCGCCATGCGAGAGCACATTTCCGCCCTTGTCAATTACAAGAGTCTCATTAGGCTAATGCGGCGGCGCCGCTGCCGCCATCGTGACAGGCGACACCCCGAGTCGCAATGAAAGCGAAACCCAAGTCCGGCAACATGCCGCTACACACAACGCCCGTTGCGTTGCCGGCTTTGCTTGGTTGCTCGCTCGCTTGCTGATGCTGGCCGGTTGCTGCTACCGTAAGCGAACGCTGCTCTCACGCCGCCCGGGGCCCGCGGACGACAATGCCGACGCGCTGTTGCTCGCATCGGCGACGCCATTGTGCGCGGCCGGCGCACGTGCGGTGTCATTAGTGTTTTGTACTCTCGAGCACGGAATTGTTCTTTGCTGGTTGTATACAGAGAGCCCCCCACCTTCTCTTACCCCCATTTTGGTTTCGTTTTCTCTTCCTTTAATCCTAAACTGTATACGTGAAACTCGCGCACTGTTGCGGAATGAAAGAATGGAAGATGAAGGAAGCGGGACCTCACCGCATATCTCTGTGTCCCTGGTCCAAGATTTTTTTTTTTTTTTTTGACGTTTCATCGAAAAAAAATACAGGAAATGAAAGAGGACCAGCTTGCTTCCCTCTGCCTTGCGTGTGAAAAATGAGAGAAAGGAAACGTAACGGTAAAATTCGCACGACCGTTTTTCTTTCCTTTGAAATCGTCTAAGCAGACTGTCATTACGACTGCATTGTATGCTTTCCGGGCGAGAAGAAAAGAACTAATTGCTCGTGAGCTCTCCTCTAGCGGTGCATTATGGTGAGAACAACAACGCTTTCTCTCGTGCTTAAGTGTTAAGTGAGCCGTCATAACGATTCTTTCTCGCAATCTATCATTTCATCTCTTTCTTTATTACATATTTTCGTTTATTGTGTAGTAACGTTTGATTCAAATAGCGTTAAAGTTGTAGTTTCGCAAAAAAAAAAGCAGGAACTTCTCCGACAACGTAATGAATGTAGTACAATGAAAAGGCGCAAGTAAAACGACGCTGTATTATTTGCCACGTACGAAAGCGACCGCGTTCTTGCTACAAGTTACTCAGAAACTTTACACGATGCGCGCCTCCACCGAAATCTCAAGACAGCCGCTTGTATACAAGTCTATTTGCACACTGATAACGCTGTGCTCGAAGTGTTGGGCCTGCGTGCATCCCTTCTCTATGTGCTTGCCTTACCTCTGGCTACCCGCAGCAATGGTTTGAGTCGTCTAATAAGGCTTTACAAACAAATGACAGATTCTGCAAAGCTGAAGCAGTAGAAAGCCAGAGCCCCGTATACACCAAATCTCTTACGCTAGAATTTTTCGTAATAAAACATTCCAGCCAATCCTGGTGCTGAGCGAAAATGATGATGTTGCGCGAAGTATCAGCGAAGCCGGTTGGCCACTGGCGAAGATCCGTTAGAAAGAAGAGGCCAAATACACAAAGCTTTTTGATCGTAAGTGCCCCTTGGCAATGACTATTAAGACATCCGGCATCAGGCTGGGATTTTCTCTTACGAACAATTATAGCGTAGGAGACGTTTATGAACACGGTGCCGATAAGCTTTGTGAATGCTAGCTTGGGTGAGTTGGTATATATATACTGGTTCGAAGAAACCGCGGTTTTGAACAGGACAAGAGGAGGTGAAGCACACGTGCTATGTCTTATAGCGTTGTCTTGCGTCCCGCCATGTACCTATATAGGAGCCTGACTCAAAAGCCTGGTTCGACTGCTACCTCGTGCTCAATATTGCCCCGTATTCAAGAGGAAATAAAAGAAGAAGGTTAACAAAGGAACTCGAGAACCAGTGAAGGACCACGCAAAGAGCAATGTACCAATAAATGTTCTTCTTTCTGGGGTTTTACGTGCCAAACCCACTTCTGATTATGAGGCAGACAGGAAGAGAGCCGTGTGGATCAGAGATCAAATTGGGGATAGCCGATATTCTAGTTGCTACTGAAGGAAAAATAAATAATTAAAATATGGAGTTTGGCAGGCCATGTAATGCGTAGGGCATATAACCGGTGGACCATTAGAGTTATATAATGGGTGCCATGCCAAGGGAAGCGCAGCTGAGGACGGCAGGTAGGTAGGGGGGGGGGGGGGGGGGGGTGAAGAAATTAGGAAATTTGCAGGCGCATGTTGGAATCAGCTAGAGCAAGATAGGGGTAATTGGAGATCACTTGGAGAGGCCTTCGTCTTGCAGTGGACATAAAAATAGGCTAATGATGATGATGATTACAAGATCAAGATTTAGGGTAATAAGGGTAATCGTATAGCCGAAACGCACACCTCAATTAATAACGTGTGCTGTCGGGCTAGCTGGTACATGGCTAGAAATGGTTTTTGGCGCAAAAATAATAGACGGACAAGAGATAGACACGGACAAGCACACCTCAATTAAACATGATTTGGTTCAAAAGCCTAAAACTACAGTAGTAATTGCAAACACGGGCAACTTTTGTAAGAAAAGTGGTGCCATTGTCGAACGTGGCTCGAAGTGCAGCTGTATGGTGACAGCAAAGTATGTTTCGCCGCGCGAGGGATTCAACAGCAGCGGGTTGACAGCTGATTCACTGGCACTGTGCATGCACTAGAAAGGATTAGTGAGCTGTTGTAGTATGTTTATCCAGAGAACGTATTAAACATTCGAAACACACTCTGGAAACACAGCGCAGTTTGGTGAGTGATACCTGCCACTGAGGCTGATGTGCTAACCTAAATATTTTCCGCGTGTCTTCTATGTCTTCTAAAGGAATGGCCGTCTTTTCAAGCATTTCTTACGACTCACTTTTCCTGTATTAATTGCCAAGCTGAGTTGAATTCAATAGAGTCCTAAGTAAAAAAAAATCTAGACTCCCGCACTGCTTCTGTGCACTCGTCCCGATCCAAAAAATATAATAATTACTTCAGGCTTTCGTTTTTGCGTTAACCCTTGAAGGAAAAGCGAGGACAGATGCACGGGGAGCCAACAACTTGGATATCTCGACGCCCAGAGCGCCTAGAGGCAGTGTTCAGCTAGGTGCACGCCAACGCGCGGAGTTTGACGCTGTATATACTATACAGAGCCACGTTGCAGCTAGCGTCCGGGCACCGGAACTGGCTGCCAAGTTTGCTCGGGAGCCCACGCGCGCTCCGCTAGGGGAGCGACGCGTTTCGGAAACATGCCGCGGACTTTCCGGAAACGCTACCTGACCAGACATCGGTCACGCTCGCCGGAAATGGGGGTCCACGGCTTCCGGCACGCGGTCGACGTATTGCTCCGACTCGACAGCAAATACACACACGCGCTCGCGCGCCGCTGCTAATGAACAAGGCGCGGCCATGGCCGCGCGCGGAAACGCGATCCGCGCCAGATCGCGAGGCCAAAGTCTGCGAACGGTCGCAAAAACTCGCGTAGGCTCTTCTAAGAGTCACACGGCCGCGTATGTGTCACTCGGCTGCCATTTTCCTACAGCTCCAGTTACTTCCGGCAAACGTGATTAAACAGAATCAGCAACTTTTGGAGGCCGCAACTTGGCGCGCGAAACAGCATTCCTATTCTTATTGTGCGCTCATTCCTCGCAGCGCATTTTAGAGTAAATACCACCTTATTGCGTTTTATAATTGCGTTCCTTCTTAGCTCGAGCTGAGTTAAAATGTTTCCTGCAGTTTCACCTGAGCTATACGCTCTATTATGACAAGGTTTACATATGTATATATACAATCAAGTGCGTGATGCCGCCTAATGACCTCCACGCACTCCCCTCTGCCTTTTTAAAGAACTATACCACCACCTCCGCTCTTTATTGTCACATCTGTTCGGATTAGTGTGCTTCCACACTTATAATCTCGCGCGTTGTCGGCACGCCGAGCAAGGCTAGCAGCCAGGAAAGTTCTCTTGTGCAATATATCCTTCTTCCACTGCACCTTCACCCAATGTAGGGTCGCAAGCCTGATTAACCTCTCTCCTCTTTTCTTTCTCTGTCGCTATATAGAGGAACTCACCGAATTGTTTCACAAATTACATTTATAAAAACCAATTCACTGTTTTGAGCGGAATTCAAAAATTCCTACCCGCATTATAGAAGTGGATGAACATTTGGGTGGCTGTACATAGATCTTTAAAAATATATTCACCAGTGTGTGTTGTGTCCTGTAGGGAGGCCTTTTAAACATAAATAAAGGCCTTGCTTGCTATTCATTGCACGGCATGTTGGTTGTTTGGTGCACCTTTCTTAATGTTGTCTCACATTACAGATATGAACAATATCAATGTAGAGAATATGACATAATTTATGTCAAGTTATTATAGCGTACATATCTTTTTCCGAAATATTTCTTATCGTCTCAACATTACTTTAAATATGATGTCAAACGGATCTTCCCGTATTTTGGCGATGTGTACGTGCGCCAGCCAACCACAAAGCATCTTAATGTAAGGTAAGAAATGTGAATTTTGCCTCAATTTGCAAAAGGCACGCAGCCGAGCGGACCACCTCTCTAGTTCCATACCAGCAAGGAGAGTAAATGCTTCTCTACTAATTGTAAAAGCCCTAAAGTAGGCCGCAGTATACGCCGCCCTCGTTACCGCCTCGCTGCCCGGCCCGTGCATGGTATCCGCCTCAGAGGCGTCGATGACCGGCGTATAATTTGGCTCCGAGGCGCCTGGTCTAGTTGCTCGCGGAAACAGACGGGACCTAAGCCACATACCACTCGCGATTACATCGCTATTACACAATCGGTTGACCGAAGGAACGCCGCACGCGGGGCCCCACACGCCAGCAGAGTCCGCAAGAGCGTCGACGCGCTCCAAGAAACGACTCAATTCACACGTGCATGTGCGCAAGCGCCCAGGGCGCCGTGTCACGCCCAGCTCGTGAAAACGGTGGGGGTATCGCGGTGCAATAATGAAGACGCATCGTCGACCAACTGCAAGACGCGCTGCACTTACTATCTATACGGCGACGGAGGCGCCGATCTCTCAAATCGCGCCCCGCCACTAGCGACCGCGTCGACATGCCCGTCCAAGGGCATTCCAGCGGTTGCATCACATCCCAGTGAGGAAGGAGATATGCCGTCAGCCTGTGGCGAGTACGTCTTCGTGTGTTCTTCATCGCGAAAGCCAGGTGTGTCGCAACGTGGTGACTCCCCTCGAGGGCTGACATGGATGCGTATACACAGCGTTCTCGCGCCGAGCTGTCAACACGCAGACATGCGTAACTGCGTCGTTTTAATCTAAAGTGCGCAGGTGAACCCGGTACTCATGTGACGCTCCTTACTTCCTGAATTTCTTCAGGTGAATGTGGTGGCGACATGGCACAGTCACTGTGTTATCGACCCGATGCTGAAGCATGCTTGCCTGCCTCTTTGGGCATTCGTGCGTGGACGCCGTGCACCAGCCCAGTACATATCAGGCGACCGCGAGGTTCTATAGGAGCTAAACTTGTCACCTAAGAGCCATTTCTTCTAAAGAAAAGACCGAAAAATAGTGGTTGTGACTGGCTTCGTGATTCCTTTCTTGTTTGCTATCAAAACTGTGTTTCCCGCAACACGTCTATATAGGGAATGATTGGGCTTACTTGAGCACAACCAGGTTGCCTTGTTGACGGAGAAGGATCATCTTGCAAGCTACCCTGTTCACGCGCATTCGAAATAAATGCCCTTCCAATAACATGGCCTTCCAAGAACATGGCGTGGACAGCGAAAGGCGGAAAGTGGATTTGGCATAGATTCTTTATATTGCCTTAAAAACGCGAGTTCGTCATTGCACTATACCACTGATTCAAAGAGCGACAAGGCATATATCCAAAAACGAAATCTGTATTGATATTTTTTTACTCTCTATTTTGTTTGTCGTGGCCCACACAGGCCTACCAGGAAACCCTGTGACCGTTTCTTACAAGCGAATATGAAGCAGTAAGCGGAGCAGGAAACCTCCCACCGCAACGTACACGGTATCATGGAGGTGAACGTCAAGACGAACTGAACCAATCAAAGCAGTTGCAACACAAAGAATGGCCACCGTACGTGCGTTGTTCCCCGTTCGCTTATAAGCGCCGCGTGAAGTGGTCCAGTTCACAGAACATGATGACGTAATTAAAGCGGACCTCCTGTCCTACCAGAAGGCTAATGCGCCGCAATTTGGAATTAATTACTCGGCAACTGCGGAGCAGCCGATCGAGATGGAAACGATATATAGGGGCGCCGTATAAGTTGCCGCGCGCACACATCCGAAAGCCCGTGTCCTGAAGAGAAGCCGAGGAAGGCGTACAGATCCGCCTGCAGTGCCCTTACATGTCGGCCGTGAGGTCTCAGGCAACGGCGGCATAACGGTGGGATGAATTTTCCTCGCCGCAATTACTGCCTGCGAATGCCGCCTCAGCAACATGAGCTGATCACTCACGAGGCGCCAGCCGCACAACATAAGAGAAAAATAAGCGCGAGTAAGTATTACGCGAGACATGCTGAACACTAGAAGCGTGCCTAGGGTATTTGGGGCGTTCTTTCATGTCCCCGCTCAGGAGTAATCGCTTGTGAAAAAAAAAAAAAGAAAGAACAAAAAAGCGCATAAGACCGGGTCAGAATTTAAAGAAAGATGATGGTATATTGTAGGCCGGACCTTTTTCGATGGAGAACCAGGGAACACTGCAGCGACGCACCACCGCCACTGGACGGCTCAATCCGTCATGGGAGACCGAAAGCGCCGCTGGACACGGACGCAGCCTTTGCCATTCGACGCGTGTTTATGTGTTTATTATACGCGTCGTGCCCCCGGTGACGTTGCGAAATCAACTGGTTTCTCGTGCGAGTGCGTCCGGACTTTGTCTGCCGTAATGGAAATGTCGTCGTCGTCGTCGTCGCTGATGCAGCAGCCGCCGTGAAGACGCGCCGTCCAGTGTTACGGGGCTTACAGTGGCCTGGGGCGACGCAACTCATCTCTGAAGAGGCGCGTTCTCACGTCTCAGACTGAAACTCGTATATATAGGAGACGGCCGGCGAAGTGCCATTAAGGGTTGGTGCATGTCCTGCAATGCTGTTTGACGCTGTCGAACAGGTGCCACTGGCGCCCCCTAAGACATGATCGGGTAATTACCGGAGCGCGATCCCATTTGTTCACCTCTAGGCGATATATATAGCGTTGCTTCGGCTGCCTTTAATTGTTCAGCTGTGGGAAACGTAGGAGCAACTACAGTGGCCTGCTGGGTGTTGTCACGTGACTGTTTGTGCGGGAATGTGTGCGAGTAGATGTCTGAATGTGTGTATTTTATGTGTTATCTGTGCGGTGGATGCTGTCGTATGTGTGTGTGTGTGTGTATTTGTGCGTGAGCGTACCTATTCATTTGTGCATGTATATATAGGCAAGTGTGCGTGCACGCATTTAAATGTTTGTGTGCGAGCGCGTATCCCCCGTTCATTTAACCCTGCACTTGACAGCTTTGTGCCACAGTGCGCCAGGGAGGTTTTTCTGAAAAATGTTGACCGGAACAAAAATGAAGACGCAAACATATTCCGAGATTTTGTAGCGGATGTATTGAAACTTGCGCTAGCATCGTGACTTGCTAAGTGGATATGACTTCTGTGCCCGGTTTCATTCCGCAATTGCAACAGGTGCCCTATGTATTAAACATTTAAACATTTAATTAGCGAAGAGAAAACAGAAGTGGTGTTATCCTCTTCAAACACTTTACCTGAAGTGACGGAATCGCTCTATATCTATCGTGAATACCTTTAAAAACTTTGTTTGCAATTAGGAAAAACAAGTAGCACTGCACGCGTCGTGCATATAATTATGTGTACATATATACAGGGTGTTTCAGCGAACACTTTCAAAATTTATTTAAGGTTGCCTGTGGCAGATAGCCCAATTCTAGTTAATGAGGTGGTCTACTCGAAGAGGCGGACATTACTCGCACAAGAAATTGAAATGCATAATTGAATAATTAACAGAAATTCACTAATTCAGTTTTTAACTAATTACCTTATGGCCCATATTGCAATTTACAAATTGTAGCCGTGGAGTTCGCAAGGTGGATGCACTTAGAATTAATTCTCAGGATGACACCAGTTTCGAGATATTAATTCCCGAACTTTGCGAAGAAATGCATTGGCGTTCCAGTTAATTTTGTGCTTCAATGCATAAAGCGACGTTTTGTTAAGAGTCTAACTGGAACGCCAATGCATTTCTCCGCAAAGTTCGGGAATTGATATCTCAAAACTGGTGTTATCCCGAGAATTCGTTCCAAGTGGATCCGCCTAGCGAACTCCACGGCTACAATTTGTAAATTGCAATATGAGCCATCAGGTAATTAGTTAAAACTTAATTAGTGAATTTCTGTTAATTATTCGATTATGCATTTCAATTTCTTGTGCAAGTAATGTCCGCCTCTTCGAGTAGACTAGCTCATGAACTAGGATTGTGCTATCTGCCACAGGCAACCTTTAGGAATTTTTTAAGTGTTCGCTGAAACACCCTGTATATAGCTTGCTGCTTAGTATATCGGCATCGTCATTACGCCAAAACTTTTCCCACCATAGCGAGTATCAGAACAGAGACAAAGTTCGACTACAATGTATTTTCGCATGTCGCTCGTTAATCTGAACTCTTATCCTTTCTCTTTCACTCGCCCATCCACCTCACCACGCAGAAGGTAGCAAACTGTGGAGACACAGTTGTTAACCTGCCGGCCTTTCCCCTTGTTACTGGCCTGTCTTTTTTTTTTTTCTTTTTTTAGTGTAACAGCATTCTCTAGGATATATATATTCATATATATATACATACCGCAAACTGGGTGAAGTTCCCAGAGAATGCTGTTATAATATATATATATATATATATATATATATATATATATATATATATATATATATATGTCCACGCCGAAACTATTTACCGCCAAGTTTATTCACTGGGTAGTCAATGGTCAAACGGGTACGACATCGGTCTGCTGTGCTGAGGTCACTGGGCATGAAACGCTGGGTACGTGCTGTTCTTCAACGAACCTCTTTGACGCCGACATGGGCTGCTCTGAGGATATGGAACATTAGGCATCTGGCACTGGTTATGTGCCGATTTTCATAATATTCATCATATAAAACGTATCAGCAGCAATTACCCACCATTCATAAGACAGATTGCTAATTGCATTAATGTTGCCAATCATCACTAAAGGATGGTCGACCACCATATTTTTTTCAAGCATGAAATGCTTTTAGCCCCCGTTGTCGGCGACGTTCAGAACTTCAGGAAACCTTGAGCTAAAAGCCAGAGCCATTATCCGGGCATCGTTGCGAGAACAAAGTGAGATCATGCGGGCTACTAGTCAACAGTTAAAAAAATGCGGTCTCTGGCCCCCAAACCCTTTGTACAGGACCGCATCACATACGCTAGTTACTGCCCAACCAAGTTACAAAAATATTGCTTCCGGTTTCTTCCTAATGTTTGTTCACGATAACACTGAAGCTGTAACTTCTAGTACGCTGAATTAAGGTTTATTTCTCATTTACAATAGCAACATTGAAAAGGCAGATACAGGGCACCATACTTACCCGCCTGCGGTAGCCCAGTTGCTGTGGTGTTGCGCTTGATTGCCATCTTTTGGCGCTGACACGGGATTGCCTGTGCTCTTTCAACACGCCAGCGGTCCGTGAGTTCCGCGGCGCGGGTTTAGCACCGCCTCCTTCGAGAGATGGCGCCACGCTGCGTGACCAGGCTGGCAGCGCCGGCGCGCCGCGGAAGGTTGTTTGGCCGAGACGAGACTTGCAACGAGGTTCAGTTCAAAACAGGTTCATTTCGGCTCAGTAAGCTTTCAGGCCTGCGTCGCGGTGCCAGTCGGCTTTGCCGGTAGCCATTTCATGCTTAGATCTACTCTCGATTATTGGAGACCCAGCATTTTTTTTCTATCATTCTCAGCCACACATATCATGCGCGCTAAATAGAAAACGAGCTTTCATGTTTTGGTTTCGGCGAAAGCATGAAATGGCAATACGAGAAACCAGGGCAGTGACGACACGCCTGAGCTAGCGCATGTATAGGGATATTTCGCGTCGATTTCTCGCTTGCCGGGCAATAGCCGCGCATTCTGCTGCTGGTCGACACTTTCTCTCCACGCGCATTCAAGCATAGCGCTAAAATTACACCAGCGGTGCGGCAGTCAACCGTGATCGGGGAGGTAACTTACATCTGTTGAATAGAAGGTGCATCGCGCGGAAGTTTCCTTTTTACTTGCTTATATGCACTATATGTGTTTTTCTCGCGGGCAAACTACGCTTGAATTCCACCGTCCTTAACGCCAAAACGCATCTTTATTTAGTTGTTTCAAGGGAAACGACTCAAATATCACTGGTTATTCATTATTCATGAATGCGAAAAATGATCCTTGCACGGTCAGCTAGCCTTGCGGCCCACACCACCGATCACCTAGCTATCTTGAAAAAAAAAATTTATGTAGTGTTCACGTGCTTTTCTCGATACTTGTACTCTTTAAGGCCCGTACACACAAAAAGCTCTTAAGCTACAATTGTTTCTTAAGAGCAAATTCCAGCCAATACTGACGCTGGACACATTATTATAGGGAAGTCAGTGGTCCAATGGCAAAGAGCATTTATGAATGATTAGCTTTCTGAATTCCGCCCCTGAAGCTCAAGTGCATAATGTCCACAAATTTGAGGGTTTAATTCTCTATCCATTCAGCAGGTACGAAATCTTCGTTCGTTTGTTTCATCGCTCGATGACCGGTCTTTTATTCGTCGATTCGTGCCCTGATAAGCAGGCGCAATCTTGCTCTTTGGCGACCTCGTTAATGTTTGTTTTTAAACACTCATTCGGCGACTTGACTGGATTGGTAAGGAATTGATAGGGGTGAGACTGTTCGGGAACTGCGAGATTGTACGAGAGCGTGGCTGATGACTGTTGCTTCAGCGTCCCGTCTGTGTGGGTTTATGTTTCAACGCAAATGAATGCCAGTTAATTTCCCCTCTGAACTGCAGTTTTGGTGGGGCAACCATTACGTTTAGACTTACCGCGGTGTCCTGGTGGCTATGGCGTTCTCCTGGTGAGCAGAGGAGGTCATGCCGGTCACGTTTTTATGGAGGCGAAAGACAAAAACGTTCGTATACTTGTATTTAGGTGCACGTTAAAGATCCCCACATGATGAAAATCAATCCGGAGCCCTCCGCTACCGCGAGTCGCATAGCCTGAGTGGCTCTTCTGGACGATAAACTTCCCGCATCAATCAACCAACCAATACGCTTAGACTAAAGTGCTACTCTACTCAGTGAAACAATTTATTTATTTATTTATTTATTTATTTATTTATTTATTTATTTATTTATTTATTTATTTATTTATTTATTTATTTATTTATTTATTTATTTATTTATTTATTTATTTATTTATTTGTCGCTCAAGTATAACACTTCTCTTTCTTATGAGGGAAGGCATGGGATGTCGAGTGATGTGCAATTAGAGTTGCGTTCATTGTACACCGTACGTGGAACAAATTCACTGCCGAAACAATAAACATTAGTACGACATTGAGCATCTTAAGCAAACTTAGTTAACCAGAATATGACCCAATCAAGTTATTATTACGAAATAGCTATAAAGTTCGTGCTCATAAATAAATCGAGAACGCCTCGTGATTTGACAGGCTGCTTTACCACGTAAATCGAACGTAAGCCTTTGATTAAGGCCGCGTATTCCTCATAGGTGAAAGATAAGTGTTATATTTTTTTTCTTCATTCGCGCCATCCATCTTAGCTGAATTATCCTGTTTTTACTGCACTGGTTACCAAAACTGATATTAAATACATGTCCAGAAGGTTCTTGACTTCGAGAACAACGCAGAAGTCATTAAGGAACAATGAAAAAGTAATAAATTTACCGTACCGCACGTACAGAAGTTTACGCGTATAGCTCGTAAATGAATTGGGTGATGAAATAACGGACAACAGGCAATGATCGAAGGCACTTTTCGTAATCAGTTATAGCGACAGTACGCTTAATATTACGTGCGGGCCCACCCAACCTGTCGAGGTTCATCGAAATCCTTCTTCCGGAGCCGAATTAAAGGTAGGTGGCGGTGCAGCGGGGAACAGCGCTGCCCGTGGCTTTCGTCGCACCAAGTAACAATTAGGGCTGATCTTTCATAGATGACGACGATATACGTGCGATTAAAGCTTCTACATCCAGCCCTCTTCCTCCAGGAATGTCGACAGCCGGGCCACCCCTTAAGTGGACCCATTAAAGTTGGGGTCCCCAAAAGAGCAAGAGCAGACACGGGCTTGCGTACATGTTCTACACGTATACGTGCAGACTCCGCGGTCGATTCCATTTGGTACGAGGTGTGCGTACATTCTATACGGTAACGTCTCAGACTTGCGACGACGCCCGGGGGCTGTCGGCGCCGTTGCAAGGCGCGTCTTCACCTGCCTCGGGGTTAAACGCGCGCTTTCGGAGACAGCCCACGCTTCCCACGGTCCCCCCACTATACGTTCTGCACTGCCCGCTTGCGACACGACGGCCAGAAGAAGAAGGAGAAAAACTGATTACACCGACGTGCTTGACATCTCGAAACGACGTCGGCGTACCCCGTTATTACAAGGTCCCGTTTCGACCACGGGACATCGGACCACCGCCGACGGACACATGTGGAGCCCCCTCATCCCTGCTGTTCAACCCCCTCCCCTCGCCTTGTACCTTGCTTCGTCGCAATCGCCAAAGTCGGCTTAAGCCTACACACCCCCATAAATGCGTATGTCGAATTGCCCGTGCAGTGCGGCCGAAGGTGTGCGGTTCGAGACTACCGTTCTGCGAAGTGGAGATACGCGCCTGCACCGACACCGTCCGCGGCGCGTCCGTATACCGCCGTATGCATTACAAAAGTGGAGTCGAAGCATGGAACTACGTTGTTTTAGCGCGCGCTTACCAAACCTCTTGGTACTGCAGCCCGGTAGGCGCCGCAACAGTGCGCAGTTTTAATGAGAGGGGATACAGCTGGCGGCGTCTCTTCGGAAGTGGGGGAACCACGTGTTTGTTCATCGGCGCTTACAGCGTATACCTCGCAGACCCTAAGTGCCGCAAATGTGATTGTGATTTTGGCTTATTTTCCTTATTAGCGCAGCGTTTGGCGCCGTTTGAATGACCTCTCACATACTGGGGCTCTTCTTTTGTTTCTTTTACTCTTTCTTTCTTCCTTTCTTTCTTTCTTTCTTTCTTTCTTTCTTTCTTTCGTTCGTTCGTTCGTTCGTTCGTTGCTCCAGACACTTACGCTTCCGCGGACAGATGATTATGCGACACATCTCTAAATCTTCGGAGGAACGACGTTCTTTTCTGTATAGCCTAAGACGGCGAATTGTTCTTTCTTTCCTTTCAAAAGACGCGCGTTCCCACGATGCGCTGGCGCTGAAAAAGCGGTCGAGAGCTTAGCAGTTCGATAAGCCCTGTGGCGACCATGCATGTCTTGAAGTTTCCGCATTTGGCGGTGAAAATGAAAAGGCGGCTTAGACGCGATGCGCCCGAGCTATCATTTAGCAATAATTATCGTCAAAGGCTGCGTTTATGCTCCGATAGCATAATACAAGCACCACCTCGCTTGCAGATTCATGATACCTTGCGAAACCTGACAAGCCTCGACTTGCGCGATAAAGCATATCGTAGGTCCGAGGACGTGATAGCTGCAATTACAGAAAAGAATACATTTGGTGTGAGAAATCGCTGCTTCTCTTGCTACCGAAGCAGTGGCAGCTTCACTCAATCACGGATATTTACTTGTTTTCTTCTTCCCATACAAAAACTCATAAAAATTTGGCCCTTGAATTGAAAGAACATTTTAGAAATTCGGTGGTTAGCACCATACAAGTTTTGTTTGCATATATAAAAGAAATACCCACCGTAAACAACCCATATATATAACCAGGAGAACTGGAACACATTCGGCTGTATTTCATATGTTGTTGTTGTTGTTTTTGCTGCTGCTGTTGTTGTTGTTGTTGTTGTTGTTGTTGTTGTTGTTGTTGTTGTTGTTGTTGTTGTTGTTGTTGTTGTTGTTGTTGTTGTTGTTGTTGTTGTTGTTGTTGTTGTTGTTGTTGTTGTTGTTGTTGTTGTTGTTGTTGTTGTTGTTGTTGTTGTTGTTGTTGTTGTTGTTGTTGTTGTTGTTGTTTAAATAACCGAGGTTAATGTCATCGCCCTTGATATCACGCTCCGAAGCAAGTCGGTGAGTTTTATGCTTTGGAGCACGAAGTGACCAGAGGAATGGATCTCTAACAAGAAGCAAGAAAGAGAGAGCAGTACATTAAAAAAAAAAAGGCCGATACAAACAGCAAGATCCAGTTTCCATTGGATTCACTGAGCGAGACAGAGAGACAACTATCACTCAACTCATGCACCTACTATATTGCACTCGGCGAACGCACATTGCGCCGTCATTCACGCTCTGAAACATCGGTGTGAACCAACGCCTTCCTTCGGAAAGGCAAGAAAGGAGCCGCGAAAGCCGTGGAGGGTAGAACCATATAGTATAAGCGCCTTGAAGACGCTGCACGGCATGCATGTATCCAGGGCCAAATCCGGTTGTCATTCAAGCGCGCACATATGCATCTTCTATCGCCGCTGCAGGATGAGACGACCTTAACGAGATGTACGGTGATTGTAACACGCGCCCCGTGAAGGACCGCCGCGTTGTGGTACAGAGAAGCTCCCAGTTGCGAAAGAATGGACCAGCGCTGGCGCGGTTCGCTTCTTGCATGACGTGCCTCCCTTCCGCTCGACGGATTTCCGTGCAGCAGCTATTTGGTGCAGAATGGTGCACAGAGCCGATAGCCGGATTTCCTTGTCGATAGCCGGATCTCCGGATCTCGATAGTCCCCTTGTACCCGTACAAGGGGACTAAAGGCGTAACGCACTGAACAGGACGCACATCTATACCATCTACAAATATTGTGTTTCCGTACTTGTATGTGGGAGCATTCGGCTACAGATAAACCCTTGAGATAACTATCAACTGATTGAGATCCAGGCCCTGCTATATTTGCTTTCATTTCTTTCTTCCTTTTTCTGAATATTCACAGTTACTATGAATTGACAGTGGATCGCCCTGGGAGCTTAGACGCATCTACGAGACGGAGATAAACATTACCTGGCGTCACCAAGATATATACGTTTTATCAATAGGCGAATTACAAGAAACACAGTATTAGCTTGACGACAATCGACGGGCTCGTGAGCGAGACGAGCGCTGGTGCACGAGTGAACGAATAAAATTTACCCTGCATGTAATGTCCAAAAGCCCCTCATCAAGGAAAACTAGAACTTGTTCATCTTTATTTCTGGACATGGAGAGCAGATTTATTTATTCAAAAATGTTGTTTTAGTAAAAGCTACATTCATGTAGTAATTAATTAATTAGTAATAGGTTTGTTGAATTATCCACAACTGGAAAACTCGCTCCAGCGCATCATAAACGCTGCTGTGGTCTATGCCCCCCTCCCTCACCGTTAAGTTTTCCTCGCCTAAATAATAATTTTGAGGCATCAAACTCATTGCAGCAAGAGAATGCTTATTTCACTCGGCACTGCACGGAACTAAAAGGAGCATCTAACGCCGCGAGAGTGCGCGTGGCGTTGGCATCCGGCTGCTGTCGAATGACTGGACGGACAGCCCGAAAACCGAGCGGGCGGGCCGCAGTCGCAGCGAGACGGCGAAGATAATCGAAACGGCGGAGCAGTCGTGGCCCTCGGCTGCCGCCTTTTGTCGGTTCTCGCAGGTCGTCTCTGCACGAAGAAGAGCTTGTTAATTTCTCAACGCTTTGCGGCGGTCATGGCTTGCCAGCCATTGTTGATGCGGCCATCGCGTGAGCCTGCACGATTGTTGCGTATGTCGTAGCATACTGTCACTATAGTGCTGAAATACGTAGTCTATGTCCTTTGTTGACGCTACCGACGGCTCTTAAGAACTGTTCAGGCGGCGCGTGCAGTCGTGCGCATTGAAAGTGTCGAATAACAGATTAGTAAGTCGGGAAATATTCATTGTTAATCATTAATTTTGAACCGTAAATATTGCTAATATGGTTCCAGGGCCAGCGGTTCATTTTAAAGAATTTCTGAAAGCCACGAACGCTGACAGTACAAATACACCTGTTCAACAGTGTTACTTAATGAAGCCGAGTTGTAATGGCTCGCCACAGGCAATCGGAAACTAAGGGTAAAAAAAAAATTAAGAAGTGCGTTATATCTTCCTGCGTGTCTGAGGTAGGTCTGTATGTAGCCAGCCTGAACATAAAATGAATATGGTAACCGCAATAACTAATCGCACATATTTACTAGAATTTTGTACTTGGATCGTCTATAAAAACAAAACAAAACAAATGGGAGGGGGGGGCTTACAAGCACTAACTGCGCAATCAGCAGTTGTTTTTTTTTTTTTTTCGCTCGCTTGCTCAAATGTTTAGTGTGCATAGTGTCTGCACAACTGTCCTTGCCCCGACGCTATTCTTAGGCCACCATAGTCATCGCATTGCCTTCTTGGCGGCATAAGTCTGGTGTCAACCTACAGGCTTGGCCAAACCGTCACTACCTTTTCTTATTGTTTCTATACTTCGATAAAAAGATATAGACTAGATCAGAACTAAGCAGCGCTAACTCGAAGTTAGATTGTGATGATTGTGGCTTCTCGACATCTGCGTGCGCATGCGTTACGGGCGACCTCACACACTCTCATTCTCTAAAGTGACGTTTCTACACTTCGTATATCTTTCAAACTTGCGATTTTGGGCACACTGTGACGCACTCGTATGCTCAAAACCCTCGAGTGTCATGTTACATACCTCCAAGAGGGTCCAAAGTCCGCCTATAGCATTATTGTATAAATAAATGTGTGACCTATATTGTGGAATCGAACCTCTCTATTCCAGGATAGCACCCCAATGCTCTAATCATGATACCCCGATCGCATGCATGTATATCTCGAGCCAGAGTCAGACAGTCCCTGGCGTCCGTTCTAGCGCACCTTGACGATAGACCAATGTCAGTTGAAACGATTCTCACATGTCGTCGACAGAAGACATCGCAGCTGAAGGCGACGAAGGGGCTACTGAAGTTTTTAAAAGAAACGGGCTTGGACAAGCCGCTGTGACAGTGATGTCACGTATCACGCAAGAGTGACGGACTGGGACTTACGATGTATGTGCTGTGCTATGTGCTCTCTCTGTCTCCTCCCCATCTTTCATTCCCCTCATCCCGCTCCCATGTGTAGAGTAGCAAACCGGTTGTGCTAAACTGGTTTACCTCCCTGCCTTTCCTTCTCCACTCTTTCCTTCCTTCCTTCATTCGAGCCAGAGTCGGTCTTCGAAACGTCTGGCTCTTGCGTCACGTGCGAGTTTCTAGCATTCTTCCCCCGTGACAGCTGTATCCCTTTGGGACGCTTGGCTAAAATGCACAGTCTTCGGGATCGGCGCACATTTTCTTACTGCACTGCATACCTTTGGTACTGGCCCACATTTTCAGTTAGAAACTGGATACCTGCAAAGTGGGTGAAGTCAGTATATAGCATTAGGCTATATACTGACTTAATGCTACATAGGTATAGCATTAAAAACAGATAATTTCCCTGGTGCTTCCTTTGCCTTGATTGTCTGTTCCCTCCATGTGGTTCTATCTATACCTTTGCTCGTCAAACGACAGAAAACAATGGTGCAAAGATTGTGGTGCCTCTTGTGCGCTGTCCGCGTCACTCCGGGCATCTATCTCACCATCGTCAAGTTTGCAAAGTGATTATTTACGCCCACGCCGTGCACAAAAATGAACTATACTTTTTACCGAGGGTGCAGAGGAGGTGCAAATCACGAGAGCACCGCCTGAGTCATTTATCTTTCCTGCTTCAGTGATTTCTACTCGTAGGCAATGTTTCTCCCTGCTCAGAACCATGCATTCAGTTAGCGGAAAGGATCACCCACGTGTACTTAATGAACTCACGGTCGTCCTTCGAGCGAATGTTGCACATCGCAATTTTGTTCTTTCAGCCTGAATTATTTAATGCAGTGGCAGGCGTTTTACGCGGACCCAACAAAGTGTCAAGCTTGTTTTGGCAATCTGTTTTTACTTTATTGTGACCCGTTAGCCGAGATAGCTTGTTAAGCTTTTTAGTAGCGAGTAAAACAGTTTCCATAGGGCACTTTGTAAAGCGTGCATCTAGGATTGTGGGAAATCCTGTGCGTTTAGGGTATCCTGTAGAGCCCTTTGCACTGATTTTGGCGGGATGCTCTATAGTTTCTTTTTTTCCATCCGCCGTGCCTTTAAAGGTTTCAGCTACTAGAATTGATGTCCAAGTGATATTGCCAGTGGCTGTCAAATGCGAAGACTGCTGCCTAAAGTTCTTGGTTATGTAATAATGACAAAATTAAACATTTTTCGAGAACAGTGACAAGCAGGCTACATGCTCCTTCTGCTCGCGAAAACTTCAAAAAGAAAAAGAAAAAGTGTACTTTGTTGCAGCGAGGATGGTACATCCAACATACATCCGGTCCACGTCTAAGTTTTACACCAAGGAACCTAGCCTCGTCTTCATATGTTAGTTCCTTAAGCTGTTCCTGTAAGCCTCAATAGTCGAGTAAACTGTTCTTTCCAACGTCATGAGTCAGTGGGGTGTTGCGCGACAGGAAAAGAAGTTTGCTTGCACGAAACTTGGTAACCACGTGATGATATCACCTATGCTGCCTCCGCCAGCACGTTCGTATACATCCAAGTTCTCCCAGCGGCCACAGTGGGGCCTCTTTTGCATCCTATTTATAGACTGACACATCGGAAACACACCCGAGACCTGTTACAGCGGTGCCAATGACCAGTAAGCAGCAGGTACGTGGGCTGCCTGCGCAGCGTGAAGAACGTGTTCATTGCACGCCGCCTCGAATGACTTCTAGCTGTCCCGGGTTCAACGTGGACTCGTCATAGCACTTCTAATCGGAGCTGCCACTCAATGCGGTCAGTCGTGAGCGCGCCCGTCATTATTTCACCAAGACAGGTTACGATGCGACGGACGAAACCGCTGATTTCCATACTCACGCGGTTCCTGTTACGCGGTTCCTGTTATAGGATCTTGGTCACATATACGTGGATGTATATATAGAAGAGTACCTGTATATGCAACCTCGAAAGACTTCCGTTATTTGTTTTATGGCGTTTTTAACGTCAAGAATAATTGCGAGTAACCGGAAGCCGAAACAAATTTAAGTCTTTTTGCCGACAGGTTAATTGGTATTTGCTGTAGAAACGGGAGAATAATCAAATCTACGTAGGAAGTCACGCAAAAGACGGACCCCGAAGCTGGATCTCGGTGCTGTAATATTGAGTCGAATGAACTTCACAAAACATATCTCATTCACAATATTGATCGGTATAGCTGATCCCTTGAAAATACGCAACTTCGCCCAGGTGTGAAGGAATAACAACGGCAGCTAGCGCCATTTCTGTTTGCATCAAGATTCGCAGTGTTTTGAGCAGTACGCATCAGCTCATCACAGTTGCGCGGTGCTAGAAAAGCTTCAGACACTCTCACACCCGTGTGTGTATTTGAATGTAGCCAGAGTACCTGGTGCAGAGACTCTTCAAACCAGTGCCCAATCAAAACACCGAACGAAGAAGAGCTGAACTGTTTGAGCCCGGCCGACATCTCTGAGACCAAGACTGCGCCCGTGCAGGGATGATCACGAAGATACGCACAGAGTACCCGCCCCAGGAAACGGATACCGCGGCCGGGGTTGGAACACACGAAACTATGATCCGCAGCTAGAGGACCGCAGCCGATGAACCACTGTGGGACGTTACAGCCAGTCTGTATAGTGCGGGTAAAAAGAGTAGTTTTTGTAACTACGAAACTTAAAATTACATCGGAATGTTTTGGAGAGAATAATACCGTTTACATCACTGGGCTATAGTTGGCGTCTTTCGTATGAACGTCTCCGTTTTTTCGTGTAATTCTAGTATACTCACCTCTTGCCCAACGTTATGGAGAGAATTAAAGTGTCAATATCAGTGCCTGCAATATGATTGCTACAGTTGTTGCTGTTGATGCCTCCAAACTGTCAGGCTGTCAACACGACTCTATTCTCCTCTTCGTCTCATTCCATGTAGCCGTCCAGAAGCGATTCAGTTTGTGTCCCATAATAAAGAGGCCACACGCACGCCTCTTTAAGGATTTTCAATCTATTCTTCAGTAGCCATTTCACAGCAAAATAATCCGCACACCTCTGACGGCAACAGCAGTCCGTGAAGAAGCCCCCACGGTTTTACAGCAGGGCCGCCTTCCTTTCATTAACAATGCAGAACTCACACAAACAGCTGGATCCGAGAGCAGGGAGGGATATAGGCTCGTGACAAGTCAAGCAAACAACGCCGAACGCTACTCGGAAAAACTGCAAGTGGCACAAACAGCAATTCACGAGAGTAAAACATGGTCCGTGCCATCTATAGCAACTTTCTTCGAGCAGCGGTATAACTTCTTGCGTTCAGTGCGGCGGATCAGATGAAAAGGCCGCCACGAATCTCGTCGCTGCCTCCGGAATCTAATTCAACGAGAGGAGTGAAAGAGAGACAAAGGCAAGAACAGCGGCGGGAAGTGGCACCAGAAAATAAGACGCGGGGGCTTCACCTAAACGAGGGCCACGCCACACGAACTCGGCGCTGACTCCCATAGAAGATGCTCGAGCAAAAAACAAAAAACAAAAAAAAATAGAAGGAGTATACAACAGAAACAAAAAGGCGAGACGAGGGCGCGGGACAGCCGCTCTCTTAAGTCTGGCAAGAAAAGTAGAAGGAGAAGAAGAGCGGAAACGAGCAGCATAAGACTGTGACACCGAACAACGCAAGGGCGTGTCTTGAACTCCCCTCCGACCGGGGCCGGGTCTTGCCGAGTCGCGGGGAATCAGAGAGGCCGTGTCCCCGGCCACGGTGGCCGTGATCGCTTCTCTCGTCGCGGAGATTCCCTGGCGCACGTTCAGTGACCGTCCGGCCGCACGAGCATCGGTTAAGATAAGCATATAGACGGAAGACGAAAAAAAAAAACAGCGATCAAGGATCAAGCCATATAGTTAAAGGAGCGGAAATGAAACGCAAGAGAACATGGAAACCGTTTAAGCGAAGGGCAGTTCTCGTGTTCAGCAGTAAAACGATCCGCTGTGTAGTTCCAGTAGCTGCCCGTTGTTACAAAAGCCGCCGGCTAGTCGAAAGAGAAGAAACCGCCCAGAGTTGAACATCCACCAGAAGGTACAGCTGATAAGATAGGAAGAAACAAAGAACGAAGAAGAAGCCTAAGGATAGAAGCTGTTCAACTAAAAGAAGCCTTGCGCCGCGTGGTATAAGGAAACGAAGTTTCTCTTAGCCGAAGGCACGTGCACGGCCGTCAGCATTTCGTCCCTTACTCCAGTTGCTTACCTCCCCCTCCACCCCTCTCCCTTTCCCCTCTCTGTGTTTCTTTCTTTCCATTCTGTAGAGTTTACTTAGAACCAACTGAATGCGGAATACGATCGAGGAATGCTAATCAGGCGGCCAGCAAAGATTTCAGAAGCAGAAGTAGCAGCAGCAGTGAATCGGAAGAACTATACATGTCGTGAAGGCTAAAGCCGAATTCGAGAGGAAAGCCGCTCCTTCGAACCAAAGCCGGAGGCTGGAAGTCATTTGTGCGTGCATGGTACGCGTACGAGGGTTGTTTCAAACCAGCTGTGGATGCGCAGTGGTTATGGCTTTCTTCTGACGAGCACAAGGTTCGACTCTCGGCCCCGCGGTGGCTGCATTCCGCGGTAAGACGGAATGCAGAAACGCTATACTGTGCCAACCTTTGGTTGAGCGCACGTTGAAGAGCTCCAGGCGATCAAAGTTAATCCGGAGCCCTCCAGCTACGGCATATTTCAATGCATTGCTTCATGACGTTCAACCCCACCAATCAACAGACAGTTTCGAAGTACATGGCAAACACAAAAGGTAGGTGCGTTAGTCGAGAAATCAATCACGCGGGCCAACCCGTCCAAGCGCGAATACTGATTTCATCAATTCAGCCGTGGGAGAAGCCTCGTGTATATACTCGTCGGTCTGCAAAGCCACAGATGAAGTTTTACGTGTATTTGTTGTACGGCGCCCAAACGTGTATTATGTGGCTCTTCGGACGAACCGCTGGCGCCGCGAGATCCTCCCCTTTCATTATCGTTTGCGGCCTTGACATGGTGCGGAAACGACCGGCGCTCTGCAGGGGGAGGACACTCCAGTATACACTGCAGCCAATTCATGAAGGACTTTGGGTTCTGAGCATGATCAATCATGAGAAAAATAAAAAAATAATAAAGATAATGGGGACAAAGGATTTTCCATCCGGTGTTGATCAATGGGCGACGAGTCTGTGGCACTATATGAAAGAACAGAACAGTGACATGTCGTTCTTCGCGCAGATTAGTCTTTCGAGCGCGGTCATCTCTGCATCCAGCGTCGAGGATGTTCGTCGTACACGGCCGAACTTTGTCTCTTGCTTGAAGCCTGCCTGCAAGTTTAAACTAGGGCATAAGTACAACGCAAGGCGCGTTTAAAGGCAACGTTTTAGAAGTGCATGGTGCACATTTACGAAGCTCTCCCGCAAGTTCCCAGTCTGGAGGAGGTGGAGTCCAATGCGCGAGAGTACAAAACGTTTTTACAACATGAATGAGTTCTTTAGGAGTAACAAATGTCCGCAGGCTTTTCTTTCTTTTTCTTTTTGTTACAGCTTCATGTTATCATTGGGGGGAATGGCAATTTTTCTTTCGATGAATTCTCCTCTACCTCGCGATCTTCGGAAAGACTGGTTATATTCATGAAGTGTCCCTGTGCTTCGAGTTTTCGTTTGATTCGCCCTCGCTTTGCAATCTGCTAGCGTCCTAGTTAGTTCAGATGGCAGAGTGAACGCCCTGTAAAGGTGTTGGTCCCGGCTTCGATCCCCGAACGACGACAAAATTTTTCTTCAACCTCGAAACTTTTTTTTCTGAGAAACATGAATTTGGCTTCATTTGTAGCTTCGCTCTACCGTTACGTGGATGACAATTTTTCCTTCCACGCCCTCAATTTAGTTTAAAAAGGCAGGAACGGACTGAAGGATTAGCACCCAAAAGCGACCCTCACTTAATTGCAAATCTTCAATAATTATTGCAGGACCATAATCGTCCAACCCTGGGGCGCTATAACGTAAAATGATTCCAAACTGTTTTGATTCCAATTTCTGCAATAAACCTCCACGATTGGTCAAAACAATGGCCACTCCCAACTTCGCCTGTCGGTCACGCGACGTCACAAAACCGCGAAAACTCGCACGTCAAAGTGACGTGTACGCGAAAAGAATGCATTAATATGCCGAACAAAACTGAAAATTTTTCTGAATAGCCACAGGCTGCCCCGCCGTTCCGAAAGGAATAGAAGATGGCTGCCCGCCGATCGCTCAGGCCCTCGCTACTCGCACCTGCCGGTGAGCATGTATTTATTTGCACATGATAAACCTTTTTGCGTGGCAGTACAACGTTATCGAGCCCTTTCGGCACGTATACGACATCGCTCTGCCAACTCTTCCTTGCTGAGGATCCGTTTAGCGGCATTCTTATCCTTCCGTTGCACGCCGCCGCGATTTTCGACCAGCCACCGCAAGCTAAGTAAGGCGAAGCGGACCAATCGCAGAAGCCGGCACCACCCTCTTCATGCGGTTATCTATTTTCACTGTGCTAGCTCGGCCCCATCGAAACCCTCTCCATTAGAGCGTGCTCCTCGCATCTTGTCAGCCAATTAGAAAAGAAAAACCGCTGAGTGTAGACAATGTTATTGGTTTTGAAAGCGAACAAAGGTTACCTCCTATTAACGAGGAGAGTGTTTGATTGGGTTGTTCAGACAACGCTGCGGGTCACCGCCCGATGCTTGCGTCGGGCGGTGACCGACGTCAGGAGTTTGACGTCAGGAGTTTGGAATCAAAACAGTTTGGAATGATTTTACGTTATAGCGCCCCTGGTCACAGACTCACAGCATTGGTAAAAGGTGCCCCACAGACTGCGACGCATTGAAGGGGTCGACGTCAATCTGCAGCATGAACCAAAAACTACAAAGACCAACTGAGCGCCTCTCGACCGATAAAATTATTTGACTCCGACAATGCTTTCGGGAGTACCGTGATTGTTGTCACATGGGCACGTGTTGGATCGAGAAAAATTGTTTTTGTTTGTTGAGTGCAGGCACCCCAAAATTTATTGATAGCTTGTTCCGAAGAAGCCTGTATGCGACTTTTATTGAGAAAGCTAAGTCCCGTCGAAGCGACAAAGCGCTTTTCCACCCAAAGCATCTATGCTTCCGACTAACAGCGGAAGAAGCTTTGGTCTCCTATGGCTATATGGCCGAGAAGCAGAAGTACAAGATTCAAATGTGAATACCTTCTTTTACAGCGAAGCTGTATATGCCTAGGCCGAAACACTCGTGGTCGCCCTCATCCCGCTCTCATGTGTAGGGTAGCAAACCGGTTGTGCTGAACTGGTTAACCTCCCTGCCTTTCCTTCTCCACTCTTTCCTTCCTTCCTCGTGGTCCGACCACAGAAACCCTCCGGCGGAAATAAACCTAAATTGGCATGGAAGGGTACGAATGTGTGACTAACATGACTGATGGGTCATGACATCAATAACGTCACATGCTCGGCAGTTACGTCACGATTAACGGTAATAAAATCACGTGTGGCGCATATCCGCATTGAATATGCGGGTATGAGCCAGGGACAAGAAAGAAAGAAAGAAAGAAAGAAAGAAAGAAATCACGTTTGGCTCATACCGGAGCCGCACATTTCAGCTTTGCAGGTTTACCATCTGTACGGGGTGCATGGGCGGTGAAATTTTATAGGATATCTCCGGTTACAGCACAGAGGCTTCGCTGGTTTCAGTATGCGGCTATTGGACTGAGATGTTGTGAAAATGGTACTTCTATCTATAGGTAGGGCTGACAACTGGCGAAGCCTCCCTAACTTCGACAGTCAAAACCTTATTTGTCAAACGCTATTAGAGAACAATAGGTTATCGGTTATTGTTATATTGCTTGTTTGTAGCATTAACTTTCTAAGCTCGTGTGTGCCTGCTTTACTGTAATGATATATAAAATTCAAGTTACGTTTTTCCATTTTCGCGGCGGTATGGAAGAAGCACTAGGGACACTGCATTACCTCAGTAGAATAATCGACTACGACAGGCCCTCAGGGCAATTTCCTGCGAACCACACGCAGGGTGTGGGCTAACTTGGGCTTTTAAACTTTAAAAATATGCAAATGCTACGTAACTGGACAGAACCAAGGTAATGTTGTTTGCCGTCGCTTGGAGATACTCAGATTATTTTTTGCATTCCGCCTACTTAGATAATTAGTCTTAATTAATCAACTTCTCAATTATTATAATTCATACATGAAAAGTGCCAATGAGAAAATTTTAGAGCAACATGAAAAACTCCTGATACAGGTTTCTGTTGCTCAATGCGTGCTACATAAAAGTGGTTTCCCGAGCGTGAAAGAATCCCTCGAATGCACGCAAAATTGCCGCGCAACTTGCCGCTCGAGGCACTTTGCGTGTATTCGCGGCATCTTTCACGCTCGGAAAGACACTTTTATGTAGCACGCATTGAGCAACAGAAAGCTGTATCGAAAGTGTCTCATGTTGCTCTACGATTTTCTGATTGACGCTTTTCATCTAATCATAATAATGGAGAAGTTGACTAATTAATTCAGACTAATTACCTAATTAGGCAGAATGCAAAAAATAATCTGAGTATCTCCAATCGACGGCAAACAACATTTCCTTGGTTCTGTCCAGTTACGTAGCATTTGCATATTTTTAACGTTTGGCCCAAGTTAAGTGAAACTCCCTGTATAAGTCCTCTATGGGAATTAGTGTGCGAGGCCGGCAGACTATGCGTGTGTCCGTTATATATATTTCTTATTATTTGTTTATGTATTACTCTCATCACTAACGCTTTCCATGAGTGGGACCATTGAGTCATGCTCGTGAACAATGTTACTTAATTCTTCTCTTAGGAGACGATTTTCAATGGTGAGCAGTTCCAAAAACCGAATTAGCACTTGTGACAGCGGAGATTCCTCTGCAACTGGCTCTGCGAATGACTGACTATATTATGTTTCTTTTCTCTCTTTATCTATTCTTCCTCTTTTCCCCTCCCCTAGTGTAGGGTAGCCAACCGGGAACGTCCTTGGTTAACCTTCCTAGCTTTCCCTCTTCGTTTCTCTCTCTCTCACTCGCCTCAGAAAACTTCATGCATGGTCTAAATTTGGCCCTATACTATTTATCAAGTAGCTTTGAGTATGCAGTTGATCGCTTATGATGCGTCACACCTGAACAGGTGTGTCTGTGTCTGCCTGGTCAGTCCGCCCGTCTACTTCAATGTTCAGGCTCTGGAATGGCAGTAGTTGGAGCATAGTTTTTGCAATGCTGCTCTTTGGAACTTCATGTTGCTACGTACTTTGAGCTAACTAATAAACTAAAGGTAATGACCGGGAAAGACGTCATCATCGGAATGATGATCTCTTTCGTTGGGAAAAGCCTGCACCCGCGGAGCCAGGGGATCTGCGTCCCAAACGTTTAGCGAACGAAATGATGCCTTAAACTATAAGCGTCAAATGGCATCTCAGAAGGCCTATAACGAGCACTTTTCGTTAACGTCTTCGCGTCCGCGCCGACGTCTTGCAAAGCGTCCTCTATAGTTTTAATTTGTTTCACGTTATTTTCCTCCGCTTTCTGCTCAATCGCTCTCTTTCCGTGCGCCCACCACCGCCCACTCCCCCACACAGCAGCGCGAAAGGTCCAGTGCACGCATGCGAGCGCTATCTATTCAATTGTCTTTCCGCTCTGCTGCCTTCACCTGGTCGCCGCCAGACCGACCTGTTGGGACGCTCCGCTTACGCCAACCGCGCACACCGAGTACGCGTCTACGCGCGCAGCAGTCTCTCGACAGCCCAAACTGCGTCCGCATACACAGACGCAAAGACGGCCCGCATAAAAGTTCTGGCATAATGCGGAGACAACACACACACACACACACCTGCCTCGATTTAAAACGCTCCCTGCTGGCGCCGAGGCGACGCTTGATGAGAATGGGCCGGCCATCGTCATTAAGTCCGCAGCAGCGTCCATTTTGTTTTTCTCTTCATGTTTTTGGTTCTGGCTTCATCCTGCACGCTCGCCAGGCCGCGTGTGTCTGTAAACGGCGCGCTATTTCTGCCGTGATTCGGCCGGTTGTCCACCCATTCGCGTGAGCAGGGGTGGCCAGTGCACAGGAAGTGGGCGATTTCGACGCCGCGCGAAGGTCGGGTCACACCGGAAAAGCGAGGGAGAGCGCAGATTAACGCTCCGTAGCAAAATACGCGGCGTATATAGTACGTAGCTGCGTGGTGGAGCGCGCTGCTGCGCGGTCCGAGAGACAGTGTGTGTGGAAAGATGCGGCGCCACCGTTGAGCGGGCCAGAGGGGCAGGTTGCATGCTAGCTGGGAACAGGTGTAATCCAGACCAGGCCGCCGAACGGAAGTATAATGTGTGTGTGTGTGTTGCGTCCATCGTGAGGGCTCCGCGTAAAATGTGTAGCGCATTAGAGAGCGGGTGTGTCTTTGCAACAACGCTATAGTTTCTGCGCGCTCCGTCCCGTCTGAGAGGGCATGTCTTGTGAAGGATTGGGGCTCTGTTGCTGAGGCTTTTCGGCCGTGCTGTCCGCGTTGTGCCCGTCTCCAAGGCGTCGTATTTCTCTCTGAAGGACTCGCACCGATGGCGTATTCAGCACAGAAAAAACGGGACGCGTTACGCGCTTCGTGTAACTTGTCGAATATGGTATACAAAAGAGGATAGAGCTCTTGTGATACGATAACTTAAAAGCGAATTAACCTGCCAAAAGCGTGCGCATTTGGGCTGGCCGGTTCATGATGTGAGCAGAAAAACAGCTCTATGGATAGATCATAAGGAATGTACAGGCAACGGCACTGCCCGAGCACTCAACCTAAAGACTGTTCGTGAATTATCGTTCAGGCTGATGACTAATTCTTTGTCCGTGCGCTGTGCCCAGTGCGCTGTGCTTCACATGAAAAATGGAACATTCGTGTGCGCGAACTATCAGTCGTAGTCCACACTGTCCTAAAATGATATGAGTGTACGCGTGTACGAATGGAACTGATGATGGTTCTTGCGCGCGACATGTTCCCCTTTCCCTCAGTTCTCCTAAAATCCCCGCGTGATTTCTTTTCAAATAAAGCTAATAGGAATATTTAGGAATAATATCACCATTTATTCCCCTTAACCCTTTCCCCAGCACAGGGTAGCCACCCGGTACTTGCACTGGCTAACCTCCCTGGCTTTCATTCCCTTTCTCTCTCTCTATCTCTCTCTTAGGAATGAGGGAGCCCAAAGTAAGCGGACGCTTTTGGCTAGGCTTACAAAAGAACGCAAAGAGAGCACCAAAAAAAAAAAAAAAGAAAGAAACGAAAAAGGCGCACAAGGGAGTTGGGGTTTTTGGTATACCCAAAGACACTTGAGGACGCTATTTCTAAATTAATGAAAGTAACTTCTATCCACTGCACAGCATTTGTAACGCCTGATACATGTTTTGACGACATTTAACGGATTCGAAGCCTTAAACGCTGATATTATTCTTTTCTGCCTTTGCCTAACCTGCCTGTTATTAGGCGAATACTTATATTTTTTTTTCCACCGCGACTCCAAGGCTTTTCTTTCTCCTATGCGTGTACGTTCACGCAGCCAAGCTCAAAGCAAGCGATGCAGTTATTTACACGAAATCCTATATAGACAGGGCTGATGGCTCCCAGCCAGACGATGATCAACACAGCGGTCGCCTTCCACACCTCTTTCAGCAACCCAAACTCCCGCGGCGACGCCGCATGATCGACTACGCGCAGCCGTTGTCAATTAGCGAGTCTCGACACCCTTTTTTTCCAGAGCTACCGTTTCCCATGGAACTGCAACACAAGAGAGACCCACCGCTCGCGCATAGACACACACACGCAGAGATGCGCGCACACAAAATCAACGCTGCTAACTTGCCCGGCGCTTGGTTGGCGCGAGTATTGTGTGCACCCCGTCCGTTTGTGTTGTGTGTGTATACAGTATAGACACACACAACGTTTGGGCTCCAAGGTCGGTCACGTTTTTGGAGCGTTCTCGACTGCACGCGCGACGAGCTTCTTTTCTGCAGCCGCGCCACGCTCCGAGCTCTCTTTTGCCGTCGTCGCCGCCGCGCCGCCGCGCCGCCTTTGTTGGCGACGTGTTGGAGCGGCACGTGCCAGCCGTGCAGCTCGCCGAAAGGAGCCTTTCACACACACACACACGCACGCACCGCAGAATGGAGGAGCTGGGGCGAGCGCGCTTTGTGGTTTTACCGCAGCCTTCACCGCACTCCACGCAAACCCCCCAGCACCCCCCCACATCACCCTGTACCGTCCCGCGGCGGTGCTCCTGTAGCTGACGCATGTCTGGCGGTGCCCGAGGCCACCTTTGGGTTCAGGAACTCTGACCTTGGATTCGAAGAGCGCCTCGTCGTCAGTTGCTTTTTTTTTATCATTGTGACTTCCTTTTCTTTTCACAATGAGGGCAAACTTTTGCTCTGGTATTCCCTCTGCGTTCTGTTTCGTTTAACACTGGCTTCAACTTGCTTTGACGCCTCTTTTGTGGGCTTCATTCTTTCCAGTCCCTTTGCGCGCCGTACCATTTGTCGAGCTGTCGAAGTGCATCGTCACGCACCTCGGTCAGTGTGCTTTTCCGGCTTGTGCTCGTTGAACCGGTGCCCCTGTGTGCTCAATGTGGGAGGGGGGAGGGATGGAAATGATGCTTAGGCATTTCTATGCATGCATTGCTTTCTCGCCTTTTTTTATTTTTTTCAGTTGGGTGGTGACAGATCGGAGGAGCAGACAGGGTACGTACGTACTTGCCTGTTTAATTTTAACTGAGTCGTCAAAGGCTTCGTCAATACCGGCGGCGATAGTTAATATTTTTGCTTTTTACTTTTACATTCATGTAGCTGCACATGAATGCGCTACATTTCTGCATATGCCTGTAGTTTCTGCTACTTCATTCAATTGTTCTCCTCACTTTACACGCAGAAATATTCGAAGCTGGTTATGATATTAACACCAGGTGCCGTTTCAACTGTTTGAATGTCCCACATGCCACCGCGTTAAATTTGTCGTAACACCAGTACGAGGGAACTCAGACAAGCGACCATTAAAGCTCCTGTGTTTGTGTCTGTTTCTCTCTCTCTCTCTGCCTCCCTCTTCTTGCTGCTGCGTTTTGACAGATCGGGAGGCCAGGGAGAGAACGTACACGCTTACCCAAGCGACCGTTGCAGAGTGATGTGCTTGAACTGTCCAACGGCTACCAAGAAGGAAAAACTATGAAACTGGTCGTTGCGAAACGCGTAATTGCTCCGTTCTTGATACGAGACGGCCGCACCTGCCAGAAAATAACAGAAGACAGAAAGAAAAGCGACGGCAGCAAACGCTAAGAGGCAGAGAGAGAGAGAGAGAGAGAGCACCGTCTTTGGCCCCGTCTCCAACGTTTCATTCATTCACGCATACCACCGCCAACAATGGACACGCGTAGGGTTGGGTAATCTCGGCAGTGGTCGAGAGGGGACAGGTGAGTCTTCCAGGAGCAGCGAGGACGTTGACGTTTCCTTCTCTCGGGTCGTTCCCTTCTTGTGCGCTGCACGATGCGCTTCCGCTGTCGGTCATCGAGCGCGCGGACCTGGCTAGCTCGCTCGCCTCCGGCGGAGCGCCCCAATGGTCGCGGAATAACTCGAGCACAACCGCCGCGCCCGGGTCAGCCAAGCGCGACCGTCGCCGCTGACCTTGCCCGCCGCACCTGCTCCCCGCATACACCTCCGCGCGACGTCCCCGCCGCCTCCTTTCGCCTGTCCAGTAACGTGCGTGAGCTGTGTGCCTCGCGACCGCTCCTATGCGGGCAACACACTCTCATCTCCTCTATACTTGAGGTGGTGCTTTTTTGCTCATATCGCGCCAGTCTTTTATAATAACAAGGGGCGAGAAACAAAGGCGCTGAGTATATAATGAAGAGGAGAGACGTTCGCACGGACGCAGGCCTGAGAGCCGCTTCGAAACGTAATGCTGAACAGCGCACAATTGTCGCGAGAGCGCATGCTAAGAGCAATTTGCACACGCTTTCACTGGCCTCAGCAATTCTGAGAACGCCTGGACTATTCCTGTTAAACTTCCGTGTGCGTATAATATGAGGCTCGACGGATTCCTTACTGCAGGTAAAGTCTATAAAATTACCACTTATTGTACGAGAAAGTTTTCACGCCAGAGCACTCTGAGAGCCTGCCGTATTGAGGCACTATATAGAGTATTCTGAACAGATTCAACGGACAATTAATGGCATGACTCAACACAAACTACTCTCAGCTCCAGTGTCCACAGTCCAGTGATAAATTTATGGTGTCTGCAGCCAGCCTCCTTTCTTTCTCCTCCGCTTTCTTGTGAATGTGTGTGCGTGTGCGAGTGTACCTCTGTGTTTTAAGCAACCGAGTGCTTTTAGAAAAAATTAATACAAATTAATCATGTGCTATCCGTCATGTCGTGATTCAGTAGAGATACCAGCAGTCATAGAGGCATTGCATAATCAAGGAGTGCAGGATGGCATACGTGAATATCTTGGCAAATATCTACAAGGATTGCACAGCGACCTTGGTTCCCCACAAGAAAAGTAGAAAGTTACCTATGAAGAAAGGGGTGAGACAAAAAGACACAATCTCTACAATGCTATTCACTGCATGCTTAGAAGTATTTAAGCTCTTAGACTGGGGACGCTTAGGAGTGAGGATCAACGGCAAATATCTCAGCAATAAAATTAGGTTGGAGTGCATACGACAGACATTGCCAAATCCTGACTGGGAGCTTACCATTGTCGTTGAAGATAAAAGTGTACAATCATTGCATTCTACCGGTGCTCACATATGGGGCAGAAACTTGAAGGTTAACAAAGAAGCTCGAGAACAAGGTAAGGTCCGCACAAAGAGCGATGTAACGAAAAATGTTAGGCCTAACGTTAAGAGACAGGAAGAGAGAGGTGTGGAGAGCAAACGGGGATAGCCGATATTCTAGTTGACATTAAGAGGATAAAATGGAGCTGGGCAGGCCATGTAATGCGTAGGATGGATAACCGGTGGACCATTAACCGGTGGACCATTAGAGTTACAGAATGGATACCAAGAGAAGGAAAGCGCAGTCGAGGACGGCAGAAAACTAGGTGGGGTGATGAAGTTATAAAATTTGCAGGCGCAAGTTGGAATCAGCTAGCGCAAGACAGGGATAATTAGAGATCACAGGGGGAGGTTTTCGTCCTGCGCTGGACATAAATATAGGCTGATAATGATGATGATGATCAGTCATGCATACAGATAAAATCGAGCCGAGTCATGGCTCTGAGTGTAAGAAATGGTGCAAATACAAAAAAAGAAGAAAAAAAACAGAAAGAAAAGGGGGGAGGCGAACGACGTAATCTTGAAACTATTTCATCCGCTCTCCATGACAGCTCAGTATTTTTGCAGTGCGCATTCTGGAATATACTTAATATTTTATCGATAAAAGAATGTTTTATCAAAGTTGAAAGTGAGCGAAGGCTGAATTTCGCACTTAGAAGCTTCTGGAGAGAGACAGAGAAGTAATACGGGAAAGGTACGGAGGTTAACCACGCTGAGCCCGGTTAGCTACCCTGCACTGAAGAAGGGGGAAAGGGGACTGAAAAATGAAAAGAAAGAGCGAAGTTCACACTTTGCACGGGTATACACACACAATTCACAACTTTACAAGGATGTCATTGGCGCTGCAGGTACGGCGGGAATTTGGGGATTCGTTCTCTATACGTCATATAGACCCACATTTATACGCCGAAATGGATTTCAAACAATACTGTGCCAGCAAAAGTCATTTGGTGTTTCTTCTTCAATGTTGGTTTAATGTATTTCTGAAGTACTCCACCAGAGGCGCGAATTGCTACATTCTTCGTTAGGTAAAGTCTTTCTGGCATTCCCACTACTAACTACATCCGCCACCAACTGGGTCGAAAGCGAGAGTCATCAGGTAAGCCCGACTGTCTGCCGCTTCGATCGGGCAAGGGCAGCTCGGATATGCCCCAGTTCCTGGAAACGGCTGTGCGTAAAGAGCGCGAGAATTATTTTCTACCGATTAGCAATCTTCGGCGGTGCTGCAGCGGGTGGCATATAGTGGCGGGAGACAAAAAATGATTAGCCCAACGGCAAGAGAGAGAGAACAAAAAATAAAGATAAAAAAAATAAAAGAAACAGAGGACATCAAAGAAACGCCCCGAGACCTTGCGCACTTGCGGGCGCCCCTCAGTGCTCCTTTCTGAAAAGGCGGCCCGCGCGCTTTGCCCTCCCGACCGACCGGAGCTCTTGGACCAGATGATAACTGCGTCGCCCCCCACCTCCCCGCTAACCCGTTTCGGAGAATTGAAAACAAGGCGCCAGTAATAAACCGCCACAAAAGGAAGCCTCGGCCAGACGGACTCGCCTGGTTATTATACCGTAGTATACTTTTCTTCTAACTATATTTTTGCTTTCCTCTCGGAATTTTGGTCTACGCTTAAAGGAGTCCTCGGTGCAGGCTGGGGTTGCGGTTTGCAGACGGGGGTGCCCCCTCTAGGGGATAGCGAAGCGGGGAAAAGGGGGACGGTGTTCTTTGCGGAGAGGTTCGTTTTGTCGGGCAAAAGAATCGCGGTTCGAACGGGCAGCCGACTGACGGAACTAGTGGGTGTCGTATGGAGGGTAGCGAACGAAGCGAGGCAGGGAGGGGGGGGGGGCGGTGGTTCAGTTAGTGAGGGTGATCGCGGGGAGGCTCTAGATTGTGCGGCAGCGGTGGGTCGCGGGCACACCGCGGGTATACACTCGAAATCATCCATCATGCTACGGTGGTTTTAGGATACGCTCCGGCTAACCTCTCTGCTTTTTTTTTCCTCTCCCCCATCTCTCTTTTATTTATTTTTGTTACAGGAAAGGGGGGGGGGGGGGCAGCTCTCTCCCTCGTACAGTGCTCCACGCTCGCGTTCGTTTTCTTCCTTTGACAGATTGGCTTTTTTTTTGCCTCTCGCCTCTTCATCGTTTTTCCTATCCCCTGCACGGGTTTTCAGTTGCACCCAGCCGCCTCGTGTGGAGGGTATACGCGCGGTCTGGTTAGTTCAGCGACAGAGACCACCGCACGTGGACTGCACGGCGGCGGCGGCGGTGGTGGTGGAACAGACAGCTCTCGCGGCCTCCGGCTCTCGTGCGCGCGCGTGATTATTATGCGTGTGTGTGTGTTGGGCCTCTCATCTGCATGTAACGAGGCTGACTGTTGGTCTCCACGCCATCTGCCGCACGCAGCGACGGCTGCGAGCGATGATGTCCTCGCGAGCGTCGTCGTCGAGAGGGAGGAAGAGCGCTGCGCCATGCATGATGGCTTTCGGATTGTCAGGCATTAGGGCGCGCTCATGAATGCACGATGCGCTCTGTTCGGTCGAACCGTGATTTACGCTAGAGTGTTTGAATAAGCGCCTCGGCGAGTGGGTGGCCTCGCGTTAAGGAGCGAGGATGTATAGGTTGAAAAGGAAGAAATATGAGAGGGATCTCAAGAGGAGAGGTGTGGATGAAAATAATAACAATAATAAACGAGGCTCATCGAGCGCGTCGTCGCTCACTATATATCAGTGACAAGTGTACAGTACATGCCACTCGCTGGAGCTGCCCATGTGGGAAGGAATATACGTATAGACGACAAACCCTTCTAGTTTCACACACGCAAGGTGATCACTGAAAAGGCGCTGTTGATGGCTGCTTTTTAATTTGCTGCGCTATGTAAATGATGGCGGCTCTAATAACGTACCTCTCGGCCGGTGTGTCTTATTCTTTGTTTCTTTAATGGAGTGGAGGTCAGCGGCGGGTGTTTGCGAAACGCTGTGGTCATAGGCACGATAGCATGGAAACGATATCACTGATGCGGCCTCAGTGCATCATTGACTGTCATGATAATAAAAATATAATAATAAGAGGATTTCGGCGGACGCTATATGTCGTTTTAGGCGAAAATTTGTGCTGAGACGTTTCCCCGAAAGCAGAGACAAAAATCAAAGCCCCTTTCTTAAATAAAGATGATTGAACGCGAAGCTTTGTCCCACGCAAACTGAATCAAAGTCTCAAGTCCAAAGCCAACGACCCCGCAACGAACCCAGGAAATGCTGAGCGACCCGATTCGATGCATATGTGATTTAATTGCTTGTTTAGGATTGTACTTTTTGAACGTTGAAGTTGAATGAAGACACATTTCGTTAAGTTGCATAGCCTTTATTTTAGATCACGTAAGCGTTGATTACACGAACACACTTTCACGGACTGCATGCTGTTGCCGATACACAGATCGGCTTAACGGGCACGATCGCGCTCGTGCTTACATTCGCGTACGGCAGCCTCTTCTGCCGTGCGCTGCACACGCGGCCTACCCATGGTGACAGCCGGGAATGCATTGCGTGACGCGCGTAATGCAGTGCAGATATATACAGTTCATCTGGGTAACGTGGCGTTGCAGTTCCCATTGTTCTTATCGGTACAACTGTGAATGTAAAATGTAGTGCTCTACGATTGTGTGCGCAGATGCGCAGATTGTTCTATTGGGTGCGCAGATGCGCCGATAGTTGCATTGTGCAAGTTGGCTTTCCTGCAGTGCGTTTTCGGCGCTCACGGACTAAAGAGTGAGCCGTAGAAAGCTTCGCTTTAAAAAAAATTGTCATAGGTATAAATAATAAGCAACATGGGCTCATCTCAAGGCATTCACTGAAGTAACCGGGGCTGAATTCACAAAGCTTTTCGTTCGTAAGTGATCTTCGCCATCAAACGGCCGCCTTGGCTAATATTAGGTCCAAGCGTAAGAGCTCTCTCGTGAATACCAGTCCAGATAATTTCAGCTTCAAGGCTGGTATTCACAAAAACGCTCTTACGATAGATTTTCTCTTAAGAGAAAATTCCAGCGGTTTCTGATGCTACAGACATTTTATTAGCGGAGGCGACCCGCCAATGGCAAAGAACACTTACGAACGAAAAGCTTTGTGAATTTGGCCCCAGTTTATTGGTCAATATCTCGAGCGATGTATACACTACAAGTATTGTACTCATGCATACAGAAAAGAGCTCGTGGTCGCTTATTAGTTAGGGTTTGTGCCTGAAGGCTATAACACGTGGACGTAAGTGTGCGACGTTTTCTCAAATAAATGTATTCGCTCTTATTTCGGCAGACTGCTAGCACTGTCTGACGAAGTGGTCACGGCATAACTTTATTTTAAGGGAAGGTTCCTATATATACATATATATAGGCGACTGAAAATTATTCGTCTTCCCTAAAAAAGGTGCAATATAGCTTTTATGAAATTTTTCGAAGAAAGAGACGTATTTCGTTGTTTTCATAGCTTCGCTGTGAAAGAGTCCGGGGCAACGTAATGATGTTCGTCCAATTATTTTTCTCATCACGCTTCATCAGTGGTCAGAGTGGTGTTCTGATTGAAAATAATAATAATAATAATAATAATAATAATAATAATAATAATAATAATAATAATAATAATAATAATAATAATAATAATAATAATAATAATAATAAATTATTTATTCAGTTCACTAATAGAATCGAGCGAAAGAGGACTCGGCTCTTGAAGCACTCTAAATTCAGACACTTATTTTTGGCATAGGGCGTAACTTTGAAGAGAACATCCATGCTGCGCCCTTAAATCATTATTGAGCGCGTACGCAGGGCATGTTTTTCCAGGCCATGCTTCATAAGCACTTGAGAACATAAGTTGTTTTACTTTGGTAATAGTGGATCGAGTATAGGGGGTCCGGATTAGGGTTGTGGTTACAATATTACAGCGTTACTTTTACCAACCTGCGTGATTAGATAGTGCTAGCTTAATAATTACACGATGAGCCAGCACACGTAAATGTACCCGACAGACTTGATGAATGTGCGCAGATGACCGCGTATTCATGCAAAACACGCAGGAGCTAACCGTTAAGACTGGTGTTGTCCAAGTTACGGCTATAGACATGCTCCTGCTATAACGTAAATTAGTCATGCAAAGGGGATTATTGCGATCTTGCCTTGGTATGCACCGCGGCGTCGTCGCATGTATGTGGCGGTAAAATACGTTTATTGTTTTTTTAATTAAATATTGTCAGAGAACTTCTAATGTATTACATTGTAATGTTAATGAACGTTTTATAGCATACTGTTGCCACCTGAAAGGAGTAGACTGATTTACGCTGATGTTAGGGAGTGCCTTCACGATATGAAGTATTTCAGCTTGAAGCGAAGAGGCGGCACCGTGCTGTGCTCTCTTGGATTCAATGTTACAAAGCGCCAAGTACGCGTGCGTGTGGGCTACACACACAGCGTGCATGGTTCCAAGCGGTGTCACAGTATATAGATGGCTCACTGCAAGATTACTCTTGAATCACCTCAAGCTCCTTGGTGCGCACAGGGAGCACAGAATCTGTAACCGAGGCGCTGCCACCGTGGACACACATTTATTATTATTATTATTATTATTATTATTATTATTATTATTATTATTATTATTATTATTATTATTATTATTATTATTATTATTATTATTATTATTATTATTATTATTATTATTTTTAGATTGTCGGGCTCGTGTAAATATTGACGGCATAGAATCCCATCAGGAGTCGTAAGGACGCTGAACAAGGCGCCTAGCATTCCATCGTTCTCTTTCTTCAATTCTGAAACCGAAAAGCCCTTTAACTTCTTGTACTTCTTTTGCTTCGGCTGATGTACTTTCAACAACGGATTTTTTTTTTTTTTTCGAGAGAGATGTAGCTGGCATTTCAAATCCAACCGGTGGAAAATCCTCGATTAGCCATTTCAAAGTCTCCAGTAGTTCACTTTACCAGTGTGACCACTGTTGCATGATAATGTCACGTGGTTCTACACGCCATATGCAGAGTAACGAAGCAGCGCCAATACCCTTCCGCTATTATAACTATTGTAAAATTTTTTTCGTTTTTTTTTTGTGCGAACAAGAAAGCAGATAAAGCGCGGCAATTTTCGTAACATATATTTTCTGTTGTCTTCTGTTTTCTGTCTTTTCTGATTTCATCAAAATAATCTGTTTATTGTTTTTCCGTAATTTTCGAGAAAAATAAACGGTTACATAGTTAATTCCATTAAGGTAAGTAACTCTTACTCCCTCATTACTGCAGCTTTCTGTAGTACGAAAGGGTCAAATGCTGTGATACGGCTTGTAGCAGATCATATATGTACAGATAAGCACGCTACGTATATAGAACGTGTAAGATGGGACCACCCCCCGGACAAAAAAATCTGGCACCAAGACACCCGGCACTACGCGACACGTCCAAATATCGACTTTACGAGTTTATACAGACGTACTCTGAACGGCGTGACTCGCCCTGATTGTAGCTGTAGTTAATTCAGGAAACTCAGATAAATTGTATAGCGCATACGAGATCTATCCTGCCTATATAGGTGAAGCTGCACACAAATGTTAATGGAGGACATAAAGAGACCAATAAGTCTCATTTCGCACACAGTGTTGATGACAAGTGTTTCACTTTACCGTATGGCGACGAATTCTGTTCAAATCAAGAAAAATTCTGTTTGACCATAAACAGAAGAAGCCTTTTTTTTTTTAATATGAAATAATGTGTTTCTTCCACTGAAAGAAACAGGAGCTGTAGGCGACATGGCTATTTTTAATTTTTTTTTCGTTCTGATCATGCCTATTTGACATATAAGCACGAACCCTATGGATCTAAAAACATATTAGTTACACTTTATCATGCATATGAAGGTGACTTATAGCGTACTTGTGCGCTTACTTCGCGTTTTGAGCCGACATCTTCTAGAAACTTGAATGCTCGGGCGCAACTCTGACCCTCCGTGAGTGTGGGGCTCAATATGGATTTTTGTCCCGGCATCTGATATTTTATACATAATGTCAAATAAAGTTTTGATTTGTTTTGATGTTCTGGAAAGGTGCGGCACCATCTCTAATGGATCTGTTGCCGATAGGGTTAGTTCGAAACCTTAACCTGCCTCGGAAAAAAATCGCGGGTTTTTGGTACTGACAGAACGCTCAAAGGTTCTGACTGGCGAACATTCGGCAATTCCAGGGGACATTGAATCATCGCACGTTCCGAAGAACAAGTATGCGCCACTAACTTCGGTGGATGTTGGCCGTTCCTCTTTCTCCATACAAGCTAATACTCCATGAAAAAAAGACACAACATGAAACCCGAAAGTCTTGGGATGGTGGTTGTTTGTCACTGCTTTCACAATTTTTCACTTGTGCCTAGTACCATACTAGACTTCAGATAAATCTTCTAACTTACGCAGCCTACCTCATACCGTGTTACTGAGAAAATAAAATGAATTTCACAATCGTATCTCTGCTACCAATTGTTCATGTGGGCTACGGCGCAGAGCTGATAAGAGTGACTGTAGGGCTGCCTTTGAGTCACATAATATAGCCCATTGATTTGGTGATTGTTCGTACACATAAAGCACTGCGCTACGGAGGACGATAAGTTCAAACCCTGTCGATGTTATGACGTGGCTGATCTTGAACTTCTTGCAGAATGATGCCGACGGAATAACTACCGCACCAGTATTGAGCTGGTCAGAGTCGAAGAGCCATCCGTGTAAATGTGAATTTGATCACAGTAGGAATCATGCAGTAGATGTAGAGCGGCTTGATTCAGGGCACAAGTAGGCAAGTCGGACTTCTTTGTAACTCCTGGAATGGAAAGCCGCACTTGTGGCTACCGGAGACACCCCAAAGGACAAGGTGATCTTGCTGCAGGCGTGAAGTCTGATGGAAGAGAAGATCGATAGGAGGTTACAATGCCCGAAAAAGTTGCATCTGGTCTACTTTCCGAGAGAGAAGCAAGGCGTTGAGACTGTAGTCGGGAAAGGTGTCGAAGATGATTTCGAAGAGTGTCTGTGGCGACATACGTACTGGTGGGATGTTTCCTGGCGATGGCAATTGTTGCGGCTGTTGAAGCGCATCGCAGTAGGCCAAGACAAGTTCTAAGTGCTTGAGCGTGCATGCTCTCAAGCACTCTGAGGTTTGTCCTCCGGGCGCATGACAACACCTGAGTGCTGTAACGCAAGAAACCCATGAAGAGCGCTTTGTATAGGTTGCAGCATAGAACGCACCGACGGTCTCCATGCTTTTCCGGCGATGGCTTTGAAAAGGTGATTGATCGGGAGGAGTCTCTTCTTTAGGTAGGATACATGGGGGCTCCGGGAGAGGTTTATTTATTGAGCCTATACATAGGCCTAAAGTACAGCAATTGGCGCCTATATATGCCTTAAATGGTAGCTGTTATAGGCCCCTAAGACAGCAGTATTTAGTGCCTACACATCCGGCCTCTAATTATAACCATTAACTCATGCATTCGATACTACGTAAAGAATATGCAAAGCTTTACGTATAGAATCGGTGAATCGGAACGTACTATGTCTAAGCTACCATGCAACTTGAGAACTATAAAAAAAGGTGGCGCAGTTCATTCGAGCGAAATGACTTAATTTCGTGTGTGGGAACAGAATGCTGCGGCTATATACGGACGTCGATTTAAGCGGCGGCGCTGTCATGAGCTTTAAAAAACAAAAGAGGCAGAGAGAAGAACCACGGGACGTGAAATAAGTAACGCAGTGCCTGACACAAGAAAGAAAATGTTTTATTGTCCTATCGCTCACAGGCTTTCAAAGTATGATACCAACAATGAGTCCCACCGGTGCGTACCATAATGAGGGCTATCCGCCTGATTGTACCGCCTCCTCGAGAGCTGTATAACTTTGCTGCCCGAGCACGCTCACTTAGAACGGACTAAATTGAACCGCTGTAGCTTAATTGCGACGGTCGCAGATGATTGCGCATACGCACTGACTTCCACCGGCGTCCGAGGCTACCTATCAGGCGCGTTCACCTCCAAAGACTGTATGCAGCGGGACCTCAACTGCATTGTCACGTAGCTTTTAATGAAGCCGCTATAGTCTTGAGAGTCGCCTGACACTTCGCGCGTGTGCGCGGGGAGAGAGAAGAAATAAAAGGCTGATGAGGGGCTTTGAACATCGAAGCACGCACACATAAGACGGGCCGCCAAAAAGCGTTCGCCTCTATACCAACCGCTGCTGGTGCAGAGATCAAGAAAATGACAATTTCGCAACAGTTTGCTTTGTATACTCTTTTGGACAGGCGAACGACGAATCTCATTGCGCGAGGACTGCGACCGGGCGTAATTTCCACGGAAATGGTCCGCAGAAAAAGGCAATATAGGAACTCCAAAAGACATGTCAGAGAGAGGCACGGAGGTTTAGAGGAGGGAGAGGGTGGGGGGGGGGGGGGGCAGTGAGAAAAGGTGCGGCGAACCACACACACACACACGCTGGCTGTGTCGCCAGCTGATGCAGTAGCTCATTGGGCCCACGGCGCGCCGGCAAGTTAATAGAACGAGACCGATATTGCCTCACGCGAATCACCTCGGCAGTGTATGTATATAGGAAATAAACGCAAAAGACAGAGTAAGCCCCGAGTAAGCAAGACCTCCTGCGTGCGTGCGGCCAAGAATCGGGAAGGACTGACCGATCCATCCTCGCCGCTATATACTATACAGAGTATTTTCACGTGCCTATATGTATGTGCGTGTACGCGTGCGATTCGCGCGGCTTCTGCAGCTAATGACCGTTCAACTGCTCCCAGAAATGACCGCCGCGTTTACTCTATATAGCGGCAATCAGCTCCTCTGCTCTCGGTTAAGCGACTGAGGATGGAGGAAGAGAGCCGGCCTCTTAAATTAACGAGTTCATTATTCGGACCGTATAATTGCTCCCGCTGTCTGTGCTTCCTGTTTAAGTGCGACTCCGGCTGTTCGCTGTACACACTCCTCAACCTGCGCTCTCCCTTCCTCCTCTTCATTCTGAAGTTCCTTTCGCTTTTTATGAGCGCGCTCCGGGTGGTTTCGACTCTTCGCTCCGCGCAATCACATCGCGGCACCTGCCTCACCTCTTCGAGTACAACTGTTGCGGCTCATTTGCCTGGATTGTTCATGCAATCCCGGTGCACTCTCGGTGCGTCGGAAGTACTCGAAAAAGAGAAAGCACATGCGTATAGAAACCGCTTCACTAGATTGGTTCCTCCACGAGTGCAAGCAAAAAAAAAAAAAAAAAAAAGAACGCATCACACTTTTTTTTTATCTTATGAACCTATAATGTACGGAGAAACTCAATGTTCATAATATCCGCCAAGTATACGCAAACTAATAGTTCACAGCGTGTAACGAGGCGAATGCATTGCCTTACGAGGCCGTAATGAAGCGCCCTGTCTGACCAAAGTGTCCTCACAATCATCGTCATTGCACGTGCCATTTTTTCGAGGGAGCAGAGAAGTCGGTTAGCGAACGTTGTGACGGGGAGATGCACTACATTAGCTACTCATTTCGAAGCTCCCGAATCACAAACGGTTTTTTTTTTTCTTAGAGGGGGACTTATAGTGGAAACTGTAAGCTCGAAACTGTAAGCCCAAAGAGACCATGCCGACAACCGGTCTATTATACGTTGATACGGAGCAACCTGATTTCGTCTCAGTAGAAATTAGTGACGTTCCAGTAGCTAATTCCAAGTTATTTTAGCTACGCATTATTATCAGCATTAGACACCAGGGAGCACATGGCACTGCTTAATTAGCATTAATAGTCAATTCTCTCAACCTAAAACGTAGCTTCGCAGCTTTAGTAATCACGGTTCTGACGGTGTTGATACTGATAACAGTTCAAAAGTGTCCATCACCAAACTGCTCCACGAAATGCACGGTGTAGTTCTACGAAATTTCTGCGCGACTGCACTAGAGACATTGCGGAATGTGAGCAGTTAAGCACGAATTCATTTCACCGCGGCAATTTGGTCGTCAATACATCAAGACGTTTGTTACCTAGACGACTGCACCGGGGCGAGCATGCCTTGAACACTGGCCGACTTCGATTCCGCGTTCACATCTGTTTTCGAGTTCCCACTGATATGAGTTAGTAAGTGCGCAACGGTAAAGTTTATGGAGAGATGAGGAATATTAAACAGCTTGTGACCCGCCGTGGTGGGGTAGTGGCTTGGGCGTTGCGTGGCTAATCCCGAGGGCGCGGCATCGAATGCCAGTCGTGGCGACCGCATATTCGGTGAGGGTGAAATGCAAAAAAAAAAAAAAAAATGCCCGTGTACCTTGCATTGGGTCCACACTAAAGAACCCCAGGCGGTCAATATTAATCCAAGAGTCCCCCACTATACGGTGTGCCTCAAAACCCCAGAATCTAAAATAATAATTAAAAAAAAGATCTGGCTATTGAATTTGGTTCTCATACCGTTTCATCTCGTCTCTTCTTGTCGTTTTGAACCCAATTATCATGAACCCAATTATCATGTCAGGGAAGAGGAATAGAAAATGTCTGTGTCTGCACGTTACGTACTGGCACAGAAATCTTAAAAACAGACTTTTTCAAAAGGTTCGCTTATTTGGTGCGCTAATTAGAGAGCATCACGCAATTTGAAATCATTTAAATTGACGTTGCCAAATAGCAACACGCTTATGTCCCTATGCTTCACCGCCCTAAAGAAAATTGGCATCTTCACTGAAACGCGCCGCACGAATTGATCAAATGTTCCCTTCAGAAAAAGATGGAGCTCGTTCTAGCTATGTTCCTCCGTCTCTCTCAGACGGGCTCAGTGGGTGGTCACTTTTCAGCACGCCTTGTTATTGCACTTTTATCCCATTTAATTTCTTTCATTTCATTTCTTTTTTTTTTATTCCATGGAAGAAAACATTTAAATTCCACCCAATTCCTCATTTAGTTCCTAGTTGGCTGCAATGCCAGTAGCATATTTGCTGTGAACACTGGGTCGCGATAATTATTTGAACGCTTTAAAGCGCTCACCTTCCAAAACAAGAAGTATACGTACGCAACGAGCAACACTACCGGCATAACTGACGCACAACACATCGTGTTCGTTTAGGACAGAAATTCGCCGGCGTCCCAACTTCGCCTCCGACGTCGCGGGCAGATGGCGCCCGAAAGCGCGGCGCCATCTCTTGCCAGCCTGGGGCAACTCATTTGCATATTGAGAGAATGAGAGCGGGCGAGTCGTCTCTCGCCCGCTCTCCGAGCCAGCATGCGTCGTCGGCGCTCCCGTGAGCTACTGAGAGAGAGAGTGCGCCGCGTGAGGGAAATCAAAGTTGCGAACGCGACCAAGAGGGCGGGGCATGCGACCGGCGCGTCACAGCCGGTAGCGCGCGGCGGTCGAGCACGTGCAGGCGGGACACGTGCTCGTGAAAAATGCCACGCGCCTTCGCAGCAGCCGGGTGGCGGAGTCGGCGGCAGCGTAGCGCGAAGCGCCCGGCAGGAGACCAGCGTCACGCTCCATTCGCCAACGCGCGAGGTGCGTCTCCGTGTTCTCTCCGCGGATCGTCGCTTCTCCCTGCCATTGTTAACGGGACACTATACAGATAAATGGTAAAACAGTTTAAACTGGTAAAGTGAGATTTTAAGACATTTTTCGTTAATTTCTCGGTGATATGTTGATTAATTGAAGGGAAAATGAAAGTGTAAGTTCTTTTATTATTATTATTATTATTATTATTATTATTATTATTATTATTATTATTATTATTATTATTATTATTATTATTATTATTATTATTATTATTATTATTATTTCGCGCCTTAGCAGCAGCGCCGGTAAGTCAATCTGACGTCATGGATTTCTCTCTTTTTTGTATTTGGATTATTGTGGCTCAATAAATGTTATCGAAACTTGAAAAGTTCAGTCTTCGGCTCCTTTAGAATACAATAGAATCCATCTTTGCCTACAAATACTTTAAGCCCGAGGAGACGCCGTCGAAATTCATGACGTCACGGCCTGCTAGTGCGGGAATTTCAAGGCAGGTCACCACCAGTCATTTGCTCTTGCCTCTTTTCTGGCTTATTAAACATCCTGTCAAGTTTTTTTTCTCTCATTTTATTGCCCCTTAAAATTTTTCGGTAGAGCTGATGGCTTTCTTTTTCCGCTCTCTGCGTTCATGCGTGCGTGCTAACTGCGAAGACGCGAACGCGCGTTTTCCACTGCAGCAGACTATCTCGAATGCACTGACCCGACGATCGGACCTACGCAGCCAAACTGTGATTGTCTACTTTTTTCTTACCAAGTGAATAGATGGAGCTCGGCGCCTTCATGTGACATCGGCTTCTCCCTTGTCCTGTAAGCTCACGGACGTAGAGCAGCACGGGACATTTAAAGTTCAGGGGCGGAATTCACATAGCTGAGTCGATCGTAAGCACTCTTTGCAGTTGGCTAATATTATGTCCAGTATCAGGATTCGTTGAAATGTTCTCTTACGGCCAATTCTAGCGTAAGTTCTCTTTGTTAATACGGGCCCATGGGTGGCGAATTCACAAAACTTACAGTCCGCAAGTGCTCTTCGCCGTTGACGGGTTACCTTCAATAACCATATGATCAACATCACGAGTGGCTGACATCTTCTCTTACGAGCAGTTCTTAGCATAGGAACATTTTTGTGAATACGGGCCCAGGCACTGCACGTATACGCGCTATAACGAACGCAATATTTAGCTTGCACAAAAGTAGTATAGTATAACGTACCTGTAGACACGGTTTCACTGACACGCAGTAATGAACAGAAAGACACACATAAAATGGATGAGGGGGAAGAGGACACTGAGAGGGTCACAAAGCGTTGCACTACGAATTCCTTATATGTGAGGAATTACAACCCTCAAGTGGTTTTCATCAACACAGTATTTCATTTCCTTTCTTTTTTCTTTTTTTTTTCTTTCTAAAACGGCATCTTTGGGCCCTAGGTGGTAGCCATTGGTTGTGTCAGTTTAAACGTGCACTAGCCTGGGCCATACCTTGAACAGCAACCAAAAGCGTTTAAATTTGAGTGAGATGGTTAAATATGACTGGCGGGCAAGAAAGGCAGCGCTAGAGGACGGAATAATATAGGAAAGAATATGTGTGGGCTCATTTCTACCTGTGACGCCTTGTAGCGCTGCTCTTCCTGCGTGGACGAGATTTAATCGTTTTTTGTGTTCGAGCTCCTGGAACAATTCTAATGGATGAAAATAATTGGTATATTTGGTGTTTACTTCGCGTTGTTGTAATGGTTGTAGAAACTTTGAACAAGTTCATTTACTAATATATTACTTGTGCGTCAAGTTCTAAGCTTGCCACTTCGGATGGCCTCGAGTCACGGGACTGCTAACGCGAAGATGCAAACTCGAACGATAATCGACAACACCCAGAAGACAAGATCGCGTCATCGGGAAAATTTATCGGTTGCTAAGTTCTAGCTAAAGCTGAAAAAAAAATCAGCGATTAACATAAATAACAACATAGTCGAACATACATGACTGGTGATCACGATATTCCAGGAACGACAGAAACAGTTCGCAAGGGTGGCTGAAGGCGCATGTTGGCAATGTTGCATCTTTGGTTAGCAGCGCGATGATCTACATAGGAAGCAAGAAAGTAACAGAAACGAGCACTGTAACCTTCCTGTCATTTCTCTTGCTTCCCATGTAGATTGTCGCGCTCCTAACCAAAGACAGAAGTAGATCATAAGGACATGCTGTCACGCTAATTTGTTTGATGTGAATATATATGTATATAATACAGCGCTTGTCCTGTTGGTGTCCTTCGTTGATTGTTCGTATGCGATGTATATAACATTGGGGCAAGCAGAGCTCTTTCTTTTATATATTGTATTGAGACGGGGATGTCACATGTGCTCATACGAGAAGGAACAATCAGTGACTCCATAATTGCAATTGCTATAAGCACAACACTATATAACAAAGGCAGAGCAAGAGATCGAGGAAACAGGATGTTTATAACGTACGGAATTAAATAACATTAACCATACAGCATCATATATATATCGCGGAACGAGGTTATACAGTTTACGGTCGTACTGATGCACAGTTCATTATTATGCACAATGTGCAAGGCACAGTATGTATGTGCGTATGGACTTCGACTTTGGAGCAGTTAGACGACCGGCCTTTTACGGAGGAGAAGATCTTGAGCCCGTGGCCTCGTACGTCTGCCAGGTGCAAGGCTACGAAGGCACTGCTGCGTTTTATGAGGTGAACCGGCCTGTATAACCACCTGCGACTAACTCAGCGATGAAAGCTTGACTATGTAGCTGTGTAGGGTGTGAACTTCTCTCATCGTTCTCCTCTTTCAAGCTCTTTTCTCCCTTCCCTCAGTGCTGGGTAGCCTACCGGGTTCAGCCTGGTTAACCTCCCTGCCTTTCCCTTATGACTTCTATCTCTCTCTCTCAACTCCCGTGTCAGCTGAGCGTACATTATAAATCAGCTCTGCTTTCGCAGCTTTGCGGGCCAATTAATGAGAGCAAGATTTGACTAAGCGGGCAGTATACGAGTAATGATAACAAACAAGGTGTGGGAGCTCCTCAGGACACCCATGCAACATCTTGGACAGGAGAAAAACAACGGCTGCATTTCACCGGACGGTTTGCGCGTCGACGCCGCGGGAAACCGAACCCAGTGCGTGCCTCCTGCACCGCGCAGAGGGAACCGCTGCCACGGAGGGAGCAAGGAGCACGCCCTCTTTAAAGAAAAAAACCAGTGCGCATACTCAACAAGCGCGGCGCACGTTCGCACACACGCACGCACAACTGGCACTCGCCCTTGCGTGCGGGGTGTGACGCTAAGGGGAGCGTGGCCGGTGTGTTGCCGTTATAAGCGGAGGTGGCCAGTGACCTCCTGTGACCTTGTCTGACCCCTACTCGAGGAGATGCAGCAAAGCGGAGGGCCCGTGCAGCCGCCGTAAACCTGTTCTCTGGGGTTGCGCTCGAATAAAAGAACCAGAAAAATGAGAAGAAGAAAAATCGGAATCGTTTCGACTTTTGCCGAAACCAAGCATGGCTGCACGCAGAGAGCCCCGCTTGCCGGTGCTGCCGGCCCGTGCGCGATAGAAGCCCGGAGGCCCGCGAGCGAGGACCGTGTGCGTTGGATGAAGCTGGGCTCGTCCCGGTGGTGAATGGGCGATGATTGTTTCTTCGTATACGGCGCTAATTTCTGCGGTGTCATTGCCTTTCTCGTTGCTTACCTCTAAAGAAAGGGTAATGACGCCACACCATGTGGGTCCTCGGAGACGATATCCAGCTCTCAAAGAACTTCTGCATTTCACAAACAGAAGTGAACTCGCGAGTTTATATATAGTGTGGTTTACAGTTCGTTTCGTGAAAAAGTGAACTCGACAATCTAGCATGATTTAAGTATATTTACCCATAATTGTCCGTTCGCTATTTTCTTATAATGGTGCATACGAATCCGGACTACTTCAAAGATTTGTAAGCAAATATGAGTAAGTCATCTGCAAACTGAGAAAGTGTATAGCCCATGGCACGGACTATACTCGGTTCCGGCGACGCGTTGAAGAGATTCTGTACATAGCTTTCTCCTAGCTGCAAACCCCTCCTTCCAACATACACACAAGACAGATAAAGACACAGAGGCGAAAAGGGGGTAACTAGTGAGATACCTACACATGGATGAGGGAAAATAGGGAACTGTAAGGACACGGAAAAACAACGGATTGTGAATGCGTGTGCACTAACACGTGTGCCCATATATACATTTTATACGAGCGCTATTATAGAGGCAGTAGCACTATCCAGTTGTCTTCAACAGCGGCAGTTGCGATCATGCGACGTTTTGCGTACACGACGCCAGAGATCAATGTTGTAAGCCCTATTGCTTCATGAACGGTCGATCTCCTAACTGACTTAAGCATATAGCACGGAGTGAAAGTCATTAATTGGGCCAAAAAGCTGAAATACGTGGGAGAAGAAGGGCATAGCGTGATGACGTATATGATGGACGTCTGTGTACAATGTTGCAGATGCTGCACCATACTCAAACCAAGCTATAGAGGAGAGACTAAGCAAGAAAGTAGCAGCGTCGGCGACAGGTGTCGGAGGACGCCTTTAGACAGTGACTCAGTTACCGCATCAGTAGCCGTCCTTTCTGACCTTTCATACTACACAAGCCTGTGTACACTTGCTGTAGACAGCGGTTTATATTTCGAATGCATGCGGTTGCTTCTGTTCAGCTAACTCGCTTCTTCAGCCAAACCGTCGATTTGTTCTGGCGGCAATTCAGCCCTGACACTCGGCACATGCGGGTATACTCGAAGTGTTCAAACTCGTCCTCAGCATCATCAGCAGGCTCATTTCCTCATTATCAAGCTGATCATTATTACTACTTCCTGCTCATTTCAGGTTAATGGTTCTTCCAAAAATTAAGCGTATAGAAAGTAATTCATGACATATATAGAATTTTGACCGCTATAGACAGAAACGAATTCATACTGCGGAGTATAGTATACGTATACGCTTCACAGCCTCTCATGAAATGCATCTTTTGCGCACCAGAAAAAAAATAATGTCACCTGGGACATCACTTCGTTATGTTCGAACTCGATGAGTGACGTAATTCTGTTCTTAATGAGGGCTGGTTAAGACAGCCATAGTGCGCCCCTCATATAGAACGTAAACAACGGTAAGCAATGCAACGCAGTCGAAAGCAACGCATGCATCCGCGAGAGCAGAGCACGAAGTGGAGAAACGACCACGAAGTTACGTTCTGCAGGGCTGCCCGCGACACACACACACACACACACACACACACACACACCGCTCGCGTGCTGTCTGACGTCGCCACCATGCCGTGCGTAAGAGGGGCGCGATATATATGCACGGCTTTGCGTAACACACGTGCCCATATCGGCGAGCACAGACACGGACAGGGAGGGAAGTCGCCTAAAAAAAAAAAACTAAGGAAAAACGATAACAGAAATTATGAGTCACGCGCAGGGCAAGGAGGAGACCTTGGCTTCTCTCTGCCTTCAATTTTGTTCTCCTCCCCTAACACATCTGCGCGAGAGTGAGCTTCCCTTTTTTTCCCCTTTCATTCTCTCGCCACTTCCTCTTCTTCCCTACAGCGTGGCTTCCGGCGTCCACACAGTCGGCGCGGGGAAGAGACACGGCAAGGACAGGAGGAAAGGGGACAAGCGCGACCCGCTCTCCGGGCATCACGACGACGCCAGCCGCACAGACGCACGACGGGTGAGCGATGGTCGGCGCGCCTCAGCCGCAGATAGGGAGGAAGGAAGCGGAGCTTGGTCGCGGTTTAAAGCCCCAACGGCGGTGGCGGTCGGTCGCGCGACCCCCGAGGTTCGACCCTTGCGGTCTTAACACTACACCCCGCGCGCATTGCCCCCTTATACTAGCCGCAACGCGAGGGTCTAGCGCGGCGACAGAAAAAAAAAAAAGAAAGAAAAACTACATAGCCCACTCGCGACCTCACTAACGAAGGGGAAAAGAACGAACAGATAAATTGGGAGCGGGGGGCGCAAAAGACCCGGAGAATATCACTCGGTGAGTACTCGTGATACGTTCGGGGGAGGGGGGGGGGCGAAAATATGAGGGGGTGGATGTGGGCGCCCCTGAGACCACGAGGTGGAAGGAGGGGGTGTGCATAAAAGGAAATGCGTGGTCGCGTTCGCGCGCGTGCGTCTAGAGCTCGGGGGTCGCGGGCCTGTGGTCGGCGGAGGAGCGCATATTAAAAAGCAAATATTCAGGAGCTATGTAGAAAACGCCCGAGGGAGAACGCGTGCGGGTGACTGAATGAATCAAAATATGGCCGCGAACGACCGGGATAAAAGGAAGAGAAAAAGAGCGATCGGGGGGGGGGGGGGGGGGGGGTGATGTCGCGGTGGGGTGGTGCGAATCCCTCGCTGACAAAGCGGCTCGGAATGTTGAGGTCATTGGGAGCGCTCGCCGATCCCCCCCCACCCCGAAAGAACGGCGCACGAATTCTGCTTTTCTGCAGCGTGCTCCGCGAGCTTGCGAAGTTGGTGCGCTTATTGTCACATGGTGGATGGCGTCATGTTTTCTGCCAATTTTTTTTTTTTCCTTGCCTTACGGGGATTACACGCTCGTGCCACACCCGCGAACAAAACACGATGCAACTCACGTTTTCTCCACTATAAAGAGGGAGGTGCAATATGGCCCATTTTGTTGACGGATGCGCCAGGCTGAATGGAACTCTTCGGTGGCCAAGAGGGGCTTCGTATTGTGGACTAATGGTGCACCATTATTACGCCGCATTTGCGTCAAACTGCTCAATAATGGCCTTCTGGGTTGTCGTACATGCACAATGTGCAACAAGCAATAGTTTTGTCTATGTCTTGTTTTTTATTGGTTTTCTTAGCGAGAACAACGGTTTGTTCTCGCCTACCTATATATAGCCAAGTGAAGACAGCATGGAGAAAGGAGGGAGTGTAGCAAGATAAAATTGAAGCCAGGAAGAGCCGACCCAACAGGTGGTCATGGCACAGTAATTTTACGAAGACGTAAATTGTGCAAATTGTAATAGACGACTGAAATTGCGTAATCATATTGGAAGAAAATGCATGCACGGAGCGGTAGGCAAAGCACCCGGCCGAACAACTGCACATCGGAAAAGACCTATACCGGGAACCAACTTGCACTGAGCCGAATTCACCGAGCGCAGGGTCATGTGTTGGCGCAACGTTTTGAGCCATGCAGAAAAAAGCGAATTAAAGGGAATGGTTTCACCGAGAGTTGGCTTGCGAAGGCTGGCTGCGTGAAGCAATGCTCCCATTTAGTTTATTCCCTTCCTCTATCTATGGAATAGATATATATGGAACATAAAACAATTGAGCTTACTCATGTTGTACGAGAAATACAGTAGTCACGTACACGTCTATACGGACAGATCGACCAGTTCTGGCGATGCTGTGTTTATATCGACGAGAGCAGTAACACTGCGACTCAAAACGTCACATGTCACGACGTCCACGGCTGCAGAGCTCACGGCTCTGCGCAGAGCGCTTCAATTTATTGACGCAGAGAGTTCTGGTACATGGGCCGTGTTTTCCGACTCGAGACCGGCTTTACATAGTATGCAGTCAGTTCTCTGGCGTGGAGCTCACAAACAGCTAACGTACGAAATTGTCAAACTGCACCACGACGTCAAACAGAAAGGCCACGAAATTATCCTCCAGTGGCTCTGTGGCCATTGCCGGACCAGTGGAAACGATCACGCAGACAAAGCTGCCCGAGAGTCACATCAGGAACAACAGAGCGTTCCCATTCCTCTTTCCAGGACAGACTGCTGCAAGGCAGCTTCGTCACCTGGCACGCAAGCTATTTTTAACAGAGTGGAACACCCCAAATATAAGGCGCACCAGGCTTCACGAACTGAACCCTTCACTCCAACTCCGACCTCCACCCGGGATTCACCGACGTGAGGCATCGCTTCTATAGCGGCTGTGGTTGGGAGTGGCTTTCACGAAGGCGTACTCTGCTTTGATTGGAATAACCGAAAGTGCTGCGTGCGACGTCTGCGGCTGTGAAGAGAACCATCGAACATTTTTTGTGTCGCTGCGATCGATTTCAGTCGGAAAGACAAAAATTATTTTTGTTTAAACATTTTAAACACAAACATTTTAAATTTGTTCGCCTTATCAGAAGTTCGTTGTAACAGAACTTCATCTTACTTCAAATGGTAAATGAAGTAGACTTACAACGGGTGGAAAGTGACAAAAATAACTTATTTAGCTGAACTTAATAGAAAACTGCCTTCAAGTGGTACTCTTGCTTGGTTTCTTCCAGTTCGCGATGGATGTTTGTCGCTTCTGTGCAAATCGGTGAGCAGACACAAACGACGTCACCTCACCTAATGGCCTTACAAATCCTTCTGTGCTTTCGTGCTGCTGGAAAAAAGTTCACTAGGGAGTTCAAGCAGGCATCTGCCTCCTCACAGGTCATCGGTGCAGGCTCTGGCACCCTAGCCTCCAGGATCGGTAGCGGTCACTCCGAATGTTCGTCTTAACCGAAGAGTACTTCTGAGGCGGTTCATCTTAAGCAACTTTTTCTCATTTTTTTGCATTGAGTCTATTGAAAACCAAAGAAACGTTTCTATGCTGTTCCTTATATGCGAGAATTCGGCTTAACCAAGTTCGTCTTAACAAGAGTTCACTGTATATAGTCACATTTTGTGTGTCACGGATCTTAAGTAGTTGCTGATTCTATATGCCATCATGGGAGCAAAACCGTTTGCGATCACCGCTTGATAGTCGAGGCTAATCATTGCCCCGTACAGCAATTAGACGTGTCTGTTATCTGCATTGGGAAATAACGTACACATTTTACAAGAAGATATTTAATATTTCTCAAAGAACCAAATTCAGAATTTGGAAACTTACTGAAGAGATGCATATATAGGGTATTTTCATGACTATAATGGTTACTTCGTCATTGGAGTCCTACGTCCGCGATGGACGTCACAGTGCGGCCGTGTTTGCATTCGATCCGACTCAACCTGAATGCACCCGCCGTGGCATGGTGTCGAACCCGCTACCATGTGCTGAGCAGCAGATCTCCATAGCCACTGAGACGCTGCTGCGGGCCCACAATAGGCGTAGTTGCAATGCGGGAATCTCTTCGCGCGATGCACGTATACTTCAGCCAAGTCGCATTAATTTCTGGTGTTCCCCTGGTCTAAAAGTAATTATATTTAAAGACGACCTATAGCTTCCTCAGATGCAATGACCGCGTAAAAGTGAAAGCCCCTCCTCGGATTAAAGATGCTAATTACCCGAGCTCATGCGCTGGCCAATAGCTAAAGCCATAGAGTTGAAAACAAGAACCTCACGTACATATACGATGAAGTGTTTTAAGGTTTGGACATTGCCGTGAGGGGGGGGGGGGGGGGGGAGGGGCTTTTTAAAAAGACGAAAGCCTATAATATTGACATTTAACTTTTTCTACGTCGGTGCCAGTGCCAGCAAGCGCTACGGAAAGCGGGCAATAAAGGCTCGAAGCGTAACCCCCCGAAATTGAGCTCGCGCGCTGTCATGACAGCAGAGCACTCAGAAAAAAAAATTGTTAGAAGTTATACACGAAAAATATTTCTAAGAAAAACATATGTGAATCACATATCTTAATATTCCCCGGACTCAACCGCAACAATCACTTCGCAACGACAAAATTGCGTCCTCCTTTCCGGAAACGGCATCACGGAAAATCCAAGTGCGGCGGACGCGTGCGCGCACGCCCGCACTCGACTTCAACAAGAGGCACGCGCTTCAGCGATGATCAGGTCTGTATACGGGGCGGGCGACAAAAGGCGGCGGCACGCCGCTCAAATACGCCGCCGCAGGAGCCCGAAGACGGCAGCAGTAGCAGGAGCTGAGGCGACAGCAACGGCGCGCGCTCCGCGACCTCTCAACTCGGGAGAGGCGACCCAGGGTCCCAGGTCGCGCAGGTTTCCGCACCTCTCACCCCCCGCCACCTCTTCTCGCGCCCTCCTCAGCACAGCGCCTCAGCGAGGCTCCTCGTTGCCCGGCAGCCACGCGCGCTGCTGAGGCGGCCGCGGCGGCGGCGGCGGCGCGCCGGTGGGGGGGAGTCCGGGGGAGGCGGGACCTGTGCGCATGCGCAGCGGCCCGTCGGGTGGCCCCAGCAGCCAATGAGCGCCGGGGTCCCGCCCGTGCCCCGAGAGATCCCGCCAGGGCACGACCGCGGCACGGGGGGGCGCCGCGCAGAGACGCACTAATCGGCCCCGTGAACCATGGCCGGCCGGAGGTGGCCTCCCGGCTCCTACTGCTGCTGCTGCTGCTGCTGCTGCCGCCGACGACGCCGTAGCAGCCCCCAGTGCGCGTAGCGGGCGCGCGCGTTGGGCGCGACGCCGCACCATGGCGCTCGCCATGACGCCCTGGAGAGACTCCGTGGACCCGGCCGACCTGGTGATCGGCCTGCCGCCGCCGCTGCCCCCGGGTACGCCGCACTCGTCTTCGTCGTCGGACAAGAACGGACAGCACGCGAACATCGAGTGCGTCGTGTGTGGCGACAAGAGTTCGGGCAAGCACTACGGCCAGTTCACCTGCGAGGGATGCAAGTCGTTCTTCAAGCGCAGCGTGCGCCGCAACCTGACGTACACGTGTCGCGGAAACCGAAACTGCCCGATCGACCAGCACCACCGGAACCAGTGCCAATACTGCCGCCTCAAAAAGTGTCTCAAAATGGGCATGCGTCGAGAGGGTACGTGTCTGATGCATCGCGGGGCCTTTTTACCCGCACCCCCACCCGCCCCCGTATCGTCGTCGTCGCTGTTCGTCGTTGTGATGCCTCCCTCCCCCTCCTCACCTGCTCACTTGCTCGGATGTTGCACCCCCCTCCTTGCCTCCCCCCCCCCCCCACCCCACCCGTTCCTTCAGCCCCAGCCGTGTCGTGTGCATATTGTTGCCCCGTGCCCCCAATGGGGGGTCGGGGTCGCCGCCCCTGCCTGCACCGGTGTCATCTGCAATGCAGTTCTGTTTTGTTTTCTGTTCGATGTTTGTGTGCCTTGTGCTGTTCCACGGCGCGTTTGACGACACGTGATTGCGGGCCCGGCCACTATGAAAGGTAGGATGTATCTTTGCCACTTTAACATACCAATTTTAACTCGCACCTTAATCTCATAAAGAGTGTGATGTAACTTCAGTGCGAATGGCGGTGAGTGCTGCTGTTTTGATTTCAGGCTCACTCGCCGACGCGCCTCGCGTCCGTGCCCGACCATGCCGCGCTGTTACGCGGCGCTTGGCCTTGCGCGAGCTCGGCTTTCTGTTGCTCGTTCGCGCGGCTCAAGGTCACGTCGGCAGCGTGCTTGTCGTCAACTGCTTCAGGAACTTGCTCGACCGCTAGGAAGCGTTTGCAAATACAGCAGGATCTTCGCGGCAATTGCATGGGCACGGAAAGGGTGATCACGCCTCCGCGCGTGGGACATCCCGCGCGCGATCTCACATGTCCCGGCTCGTTCAGCGCTGTCCCACGAAGCGTCAGAGTGCGCTGACGCTTTTGACAGCATTCGCTTTCAATATAACCGCTATAGCCTGTCATCTGGCAAGATCCCAACGCAATGCCGTCGCTTTCCGGTGCCCGTTTGGCTCTGCACTGCACGGTCCTATTGTCGGGCTGTACATACACACACATGCTTCCAGATCTGCTTTATTTTCTTTGCCCAGCAGTCTCGTATTCAATAACATCGGCATTGGAAGAACGAAAACAGCGATTGTGATGCAAGTAATGAGATTCAGGAAGGTGGTACACCATAAAGGTAAAAAAAGAAACGAAAGGCGCAGGATTAGTCGACAAGTTCAATATTTCACCGTCGAAATTATAGCATCACCAAGTTCGAATTCGGTTTGAAATATCGGTCACAAGCCGGATTGCATGGCAACCTAAAGGAAGTGCTTAGTGCATTTCTTCACACGCGTCCTAGAATATTGGAGGGTTAAGGGTTCAGCAGTGGCACCGCAGACAGCACTTGCAAATGAAAAATAAAAAAACTAAAGACGAAGTGTCTTGTATGACATTTCGTGTCGTTAACATCGAGAGTGTTGTATCATTGCTATCGTTTAAGGCGTGGTTGCTTCATTCGAGCTGTAAGCTCCTGAACAGAAAAGAGAGCAGGTCTAATCGTATACATGGATGCGTTAAATCGGCTTGTGCCACCGCGGCGCCATTAACCATCGGCGTTTTCCTAACTGGTGCCTGCATTGCCGCGGCGCCCACACCGGCACTCTACAACGCCAATTCGCACGATTCGCAACAGACTTGAAGCCGTTTGTCGCGAGAAAGAGTGCTGCATATGAAATCCTGCTCCGGAGTAACCGCACGCATATACTATGTGTACTATGCATATACTATGCGGGTACTCTGGCGTAATCAGAGTTGTGTTGGGCTATTGCCTTGTGCGGTATTCCCTGTAAAAGTACATTTAGTCAGTTTAAGCTATGGAAACATACTGACACGTGAACGTCCTTTAATACAGTGTTACTTCACTTTATTTTCACCGGTGACCACGGAACATTCAAAACAGCACACAGATTTTGCGCACTGTATCAATGCGTGCGACTGTAGCCTGCTTATGTCGCACCCAGTTGCCTCGTAGGTTTGATCCGCGTTCATTGCCTTGTTTATACTTTACCGCGGACACTCGAGCTCGTCCAGAAGAATGAGGATAAGAACCACATAATTTCTTCTTTCTTTTCACTAAATCATTATTGTAAATCATGCCCTATACAACGAACCACACCGCATGCCAGAACAGCAAGCGCAAAAAACACTCTGTGTTTCTTTCTTCCGGCCACAAAGCCTCTCGGATCCCCCGTTCATTGTCGAGTTGCAAAGACTTCGCTAAATACCCGCTCGGGCTCTCTTTTTTTCAATGCGACCTTGTTCCCTTTATGGCTCGTCACTTCTCGTCCGTTTCTTCGTTGCCGAGTGAATGCGCGCCGCGGGGTCCCTAATCCTCTTGTCACCTCCCTCGCCCCCCCCCCCCCCCCCCCATTTTCATACTTTTTTTTTTCGGTGTCCCGTTTTCAATTCCTTTTCTTTTTTTTTTTTTTCTTTCCCGCCTCGTTCTCGTGGTCGATTGCGGCGCGCCGCGGTATATTCCCGAGCTTTATCCACATGGCTGCGTCTGTGCTTGGATCACCGCCTTGCTCGGTGCACCTGTAGAGTGATTACGGCCATCCATATCCTTCGCGTTCGCATCTCGCTTCGCAACGGCTCCGCGAGAACGGCCTTCACTTTGCCCGAGCGACCGAATGCCGCGTTTTGTGGGAATCGAACCGCCGTGCATGTATACATATTCATAGCGCCGGGAAGCAATCGCAGAGGAAACCAAGGAGAGGGAGAGAGAAATAACGTAATGCACTTACAAAAAGGAGACAAGAAAGACAAACGTAAATTTGCCTGGCCCTGTCGGAGCAGATAGGCGAGTAATTTTGAACGCGCTTGAATCTCATTCCCGTTGAAAATGCACGCAGCGGGCGTATGGTGTTCAAATAAAGGTGGACAAATGCGCGCTTTACACATGAGGGAAAGTCTCTTCTCGCTGCATTCTTAATGCGCATGCAGACTTGGAAACGTAAAGGGAATGTATACTAAAGCATACGCATATTTTCCACAGAACATGGGCTGACAGTATGTTGAAGTAAAGCATTCGAGACGTTGTTCAAAGTGAAAAGACTGTATTTTGAAAGCAGCCGACCACGATGCTTTTATAAGGCGGATTTATTTTTTTGTCTCCATTTCTCTGTTTCTATTTACACTGGTTTTTGTTGCTTCTCCATAAACCAAGCAACTGAGAGAATTTCATCAAGTATTGCCAAGCGTTTATGTCCTCCGTGGCGTTCTTCCAGAATGATGGTTGTTAGAATCAATATTGGCGCCACATTTCCATACTCTTTATCGTTTATTATTTCGGCACCTGTGAAATTCTTTTCTGACAGTCCGCCGTGCATGATATCTTCCAGAGATGTCGTTTATGCTCGCTGCCTTTGGCCTCAGTTTCTAACGAAGCATATTTATGACCTGCATGTTATTTCTGGCAACCTGCTAAATGCGAATCCTTTCTCGGGTTTTCAAAGTCCACAAGACATTCTGTAGGTATTGACTGGAGCAGACTTGAGAGACTGCCCTGGTTTTGTCTAATTTCTTAGCAAGCATTCACCTGTTATTGGCGTTACGCCTCTACAGTGACTCCGAAAAATCCACTTTACGTTATGATTTATCTGGTGAAGTAGATGCAGAGTGATAAGGAGCCGAGCGAGGTGTCGATGGCTGGTGTATAAATACATGTAGATAGTAGAATAAGCATAATGTGCGCAATTGCTGTGATAGTCGGGTTAATGTCGTTCCGACTTTAGATACTCTTGAACCATAGCGTTGTTTAGTAGATAAAGGATCGGATATGTGTTGAACGAGAGCGTCGCTCTTTTTAAGCTAAACAAGAAACTATTTTAAGATAAACAGAAAGCTTCGCACGCTCCTGCAAAGAAATATCATTAGTATATCATAACTACTGCTTTGTTTGAGGTGATCAGTCAGTCTTTTTGACAGGGCTACTGAATTCTTTCTAAATGCACTTTTGATGCGCCTGTGACCACATCGCCGCTAAAATTTACATCGGGGCAAAGAATATAATAAAGCTGCGCCGTCGTTATCTAAGATGTAATAGCTTCTTTTAGGTTAATAACGATGCAATTGAACATAGTAGCACAGACCGTTACAAAATGAGATATATTAGTAATAACTGATTGCTATCTTTTTCTGAAATGGAAGGAAAGGAAATCCTCCAGCCTAGCACACCAGCTAGACTACTTATGCCAGGTATACTACTGGTTTCTCATTACTATATGCACAGTCCGAATCTTACGTCTCACCTATTCCTACCTGCGAGTTCAAGAAGCACCTCAGAACTTATGCTCAGAAACAAAGACCTTGCTTCTGACATAGAGAGGTGATATAATCAAACTCAGAGTGCACAGTTTGGAAGCGGTTGATCAGTGGTATTATTGAAGCGTTTTCTGTCATATGCATGTAGTCGGATACGTTTTACTTGTAGGGCGAAAACGAAAAAGTGAGCGCATATGGGACCATTTCGCCAGGGGAATCATGACGCAAAATGTGCGCGAACTGATCTGAAAGAAATATTGGCTTACAGAAATGTCGCGTAACCTTATACGCCATCTACCAGTGAAAGTTTGTGATCAGACAGAGGCACATTCGTGCGCACTGAAATGTAGGGACATGTGAGTGTTCACCCAACGGTTATTGGGCACGTTTCAGTTGAGCCTGGCAGGTCAATAAGCACAATGCGTACACTATAGTTTTCCGAGAGATATGTGCCAACAAGAGGATATGGTGGAAGACACTCGGCCGACGTATCGCTCAGGAGCGATATGTCCTGCGTTAATATAGAATTGACAACGAGAGGCGCTTTTTTCCTGCTATAGCGTGCCCATATAGTTGAAGTGTAGTCCTCATGAGGCCAGGACATATCCTGAGTGTTTTCGTTTGCATTACCTCCGAGATCTTTATATTTGTTTGGAAGTGATCATGTAGAGCATGTAGCTCGTATTGATGGAGACATTCGCCGAGCGCTGTGTATAATCGAAGAAGTGACGCAACGTAGCATCCGCTGGCATTGTTGGAGCGCAGAAGATGTGGGTAAAAGAAGTTGTTGCTTAAGGTAGCGTATATGTGGTGACCATGTCAACTGTATACAGTCTTGTGAGGAACGTCTATAACCGAACGCAAAGTCAGTTTTTCCTCTTGAATGCGCAGTGGGTGCTATGTTACGCAGAACATGACTGTGTGCTGCCCCTACGAATGTATTTACTATAGTTTTCCTGCGCACAGGGTACAGGCAGACGGCAAGATAAGCGTATACGTCAGCGTTAGAGCGAAGTGTGCATGGGGAGCCACGTGCTGTATGGCCGTCGATGTTTTGAGTCTATGTGGCACGTTGTGAAAGAACCGCGGGGCAAGCCCGTCCGCCTCGGCGTTGCTCAAGCGTCCCACTTGGCATTGTCCCCCGCGGAAGCCTTGATAAGCCGTTATATGCATGCGTGCGCCGGCAGTTTATCACGGAGGAGATTGCTCATGTTGCGACCTTGGATTATCTCCGGCGTCTCTCCCTTTTTTTTTTTTTTTTTTTTTTCTCGTGGTTCATCACGCTTATATACCCTCCGTCCACCACTTCCCTTTGGCTCCTTTTTCTGTTTTATTTTCCACTCTCGCTTGAAGCTCACTCGCTCGTGGGCAACACCCTCTCACGATGCGAGCGCGCGCCTTCGCTGGGCGCCGTATACTTTCACAAAGATGGCTTTCCCGCTACCCGGTGTATTTTTCTAACCCTAAGGTGGTTCGCGGGGTGACGTAATGCACAGACTCGGCCGCAACTTGAATTATAAAGCTAGAAGAGTGCGAGGGGAGCGGAGAAAGATACGGCTCGACTGGCTGTCGTTTTTCTTCACGGAGCAACTGCGCCAATTAGCGGCTGCTTATGACTCGACGCGCAATACGGCGGGCCGCGCGGCACATTTGTTCACCGCAGTCCAAGGAGCTGACGTGTTTGTCCCTAACCTTGTTGCAGATACACGGTGCACCCAGATGCACCGAAGACGTTTTTATGGATCTCCTTTGGTCAGGTTCTCTGATTTGTAGCCGATGTCGACGACGACCGACCAGATGTTTTTTTTTTTTTGTCCAGGAGACTGAAATGTGCCCCTTGTAAATACATATGCGGGCTAAGTGCGGGGCCTCTAGCGTAAGAATGGTCTTACGCTAGAATTATTCGTAAGACAAAATTCCTCCCAGTCACGATGCTGGGCGTATCATTAGCGAAGGCGACCGGACAATCGCAGAGAGCACTTACGAAGGAACAGCTTTGTGAATTTGTCCCCGGGTTTCTTCGATGGTCGATGCTGAGTGCAAATATGCTCCGTTCGAAAGTCTGTACTGGCAGCACAGTTACATGCATAGGATGAGCGAACAGTGGACGTTGTTGGCATTTTACTTTTTTTTTTTTTTTTGGCAATGACAGAAACAACTTGCACAGTGAAAGAACAATGAGCCGGTTGGGACCTTTGATTTTTGGGGGGAAATATTTAAGTCGCTACTCTTTCATTTACGATGAGCAGAGCTTTCCAGCAATTGCTGTACTGACAGATGGCGACGTGTCAAGGGTTTTACATCAAACCACTGAAGACTGGAGTGACAAAACGACGTGCAGACGTCATAATCAGCTGCTGCAAAGCAATGAAACACCACTGCCTCGTAGCAATCGCAGAGTACACGTTCAAAGCGAGCGAGAGGAGCAAGCTGTGTCGCACTACTTCGCTAATTTGCTTTGAATCGCAGAATTAACCTGTTGCAAGAAAAGTGCATCGGCAACTGGCGTCTCTAATGATTCATTACGTCTATCGCGGAAACCGGTTATCGATTTGCCATCGCGCACAAGAACTCTGCGGTCGCGACTGCCTCCTAATCAGCTTATAACTCGCACACCACACCTGCAATCGTATACGGCATCCTTTAATACCTTCGTCAGGGTTGATAGTGATCCCGTATGTAGTCTTCGGTGCCGGGAGCGAAAAATGAAGGAGTCTGAGTGTTCTTCTTTATTTCCAATAGCTCGAACATTCGAGCCCGCTGACGCTGCAAGCCAGCACGAAGCCGAGATTCGACACATGAAATATGAAACCGCCACTTATGCCTCTCCCCTTTTATTTATGTCCGTGTGCTGCGGTGAGGACATGCAGAGCGCGGTCTTCTTCTTCTACTTCGCGGGCGAAACGTGGTACATGTACGGGGGTGCACGCCGGAGGGATAGAGAGCGCCTTATCGGAGGATACGTGCCGACTTGGCCGTCGGCGGCGGGGCGGTTGGTGCTACAGGTACGTGCTCCGCAACCAAACGCGAATTGCGCGAACCGGCGGCGCGGCCGGAACGCGGAAAAAGGCGTGCCCTTCCCCGTCTGCCTGACCCTCTACACTCCCTCAAATAAAAGGTCCCATCTGGAGGTCTGCACGTATTTAGAACAATTTCGCCAGTCCGAGCGTGCACGCGCGCATTAACTTCGAGCAATGCACGCGTCGCGCCAGCGCGAATTCGACTCGCGCGTTTATAAGATGTTCGTGACCCCGTGGTTCGACATGTGTCTGGTGACCGTGAACCAATTTAGTATCAGTGAAAGGTAGCCGGCAATCTTGGGCTGTGAGGTGAACATTTTTGTTCATTTTAGCGGGCACGCAGGTTAACGCGCTTATGAAACTCCGAACGCTATACTGCTCGAATATTATGGAGACAACGACTGGGCCAGTCGGGGTGACTCAGTAGCTGCGGCGTTGAGCATGACGTCGCGTGCTTAGTTTCTGGTTACGGTAGCCACTTTAAGTTGGCGTGGAACGCTTGTCACTCTAGTTGTTTGTGAATAGAGTACCAAGTGTCCAGAATGACATTATCAGTATTACTGATGGATATATGACACAGAGGAAGCGAACATTATTGGAACATCTATTTAAAACACGGTGTGCTCAGTGGCGTAGCCAGCGATGTTTCGTCAGGGGACGGGGGGGGGGGGGGGGGGGGGGTAGCATCCACTTGACCGGGGACAAGAGGGCAGGCTGCGGCTGCATCCTGGTATACACTGAAAAATTTAGAGGTTGAGTGGGGGAGGGGGGGGGAGGGGGCACGTGCCCCTGGCCTTACTTCCTGTCCTGTCTTTCAGAATACCGGTATGTGTGCTTGTATGCGTATGTGCGTGAGGGAAGAAGTGTCTCATTGAATAGGTGAGTGAGCTCTAGTGTTTAACTTCCACCTAATTGCTAGTGTATGCTCCACGGGCCACGAAGGCCGATATCCTTCACATCGAACGCCCACCATGTTCGTCTTTCTGGCAGAGTCGCCGCATCGCTTTTATGCGGAAGTCGCAGAATTTACGCCAACTCATTCTGACTCTTGTTCGAGACGGCGGCAGCGCGTGAGAGCACTCATGCTATAGTCTTATTCTTACACCGCCCCGCGCAGCTCGTCGCGAAGCTTTCCTTCACGCTTAACTGCAACAGCGACACGAGGAAGAGCATACACGCGCGATCACAGCACGACTGGTTACACACATGAGTAAGGGATATGCTATGCGCAACACGTGCGTGATAGTTGGCGCGGCGTCGATCACAGGTCCGGTTGGGCACGCGGCGCCTGCAAACGGCGCCGGCCGCTTGCATTCCTCCGTCTCTGTCGAGTATATCGCGAGAGCGGAGGGGCGGTATAGAACTGATCTGCAGAGGAGGGCCGCATACACGACACCCTGTGGGTCTCGCGATACCTCTCGCGTGGCGAGACTTCCTTCCGGCGTGGATCTGCTGCTGGCTGCCGTGCGCGTCGCCGAAGATCGTGCGTGCGCGCATATGCATGACAATTCCCGGCCCGTGCGCAAGTATATACGTACAAAGCATACGCGCGGAATGAGATATCTTCCTGCGGGACGCTCTACACCCCCCCCCCCCCCCCTCGCCTTCTATACATACGTTGCATACGGTATACGGCGGTGGTGGTGGCGGCGGCTATCTTTACGCGCTCTGGTTCCATATACTCCGTGCGCGGCAGTGTCCGATCGCTAGCAGCCTTCTCGCCGTGAGCGTATGCGCAAGCGCGCGTGAGGGTGCCGCGGGCGCTGCAGGCGCGATGCCATATGCATCGCGCGTGTCCACGTTGCTATGCGCGCAGGTTCAGGAGCGGGCAGTGCGCCGGCGCCGTCATTACCCGGGCACTCGCGCGGGATTGAGCGGTGATAAATGGCGCTCTGGAAGCTCTCCCCGCTTTGAGATTGTGCCGACAGGCATTCCTCCGTCTTTCTTTGCTCTTCTTTCTTTTCCCCTGATTGTATCAATATATTTTATTTCTTCACTTGAGTGTAACCTTGCTCTATATGGATCGTTGGGACGTTTACGTATACTGCATAATATAGACGCGACCTCTCACGCGCAAACCTAACGGCGTCGTGCACATATATACACACTCCGCCACGTGGCACTGGTTTTACGGCGATCTACATTGTAAGCCCTGCCCTTCCAGAGGAAGATCACTGTACGCGATCTTGGAGAAGGAGACACCTCGAGTGTGCTTATCTATTTCGCTTTTCTCATTTTTGCGTGTGCTATGTTCTAGGGCATGGTCAAGGTGCGCCTCGGAGGAGCGTGCTGCGTATTATACGCATGCATGCCGCGTCGTCGAGACTTTCAAGAGAACGTTCGGTGCAATAAGAGTATATCGAGCACGTCGCGTTCTTGCACTGCTGTACTATCGTTATGGGTTATTGATAGCAGCTCCGAGGTACGCGCATGCTCAGTTCTCGTTACGAGATGTAAATAAGTAAATTAAGAATTGATTAAATTAAGTGCTTTAACTTGCCGAAGCCTCGCTGTTGGCTGTTCATTTGAACATCTGCTCGTGTTCAATTGAACGCTAACGAACCCGCGCATTCGTGCTCAGCGGCAGAGCGCCATAGCCACTTGGGAACCGCGCTTTACAAGAATGTGAAGAATTCGAAACATTTTGTATGCAATAACGCGAATGATTGACAAGTGAAGCAGGGCCCGTATCGATCAGAAGCTCTTACGCTATAGAATCGTTCGTGAAAGAAAATTCCAGCCAATTCTGATGCTGAATAAATTGTTAACGAAGACAGCCAGCCAGCCAATGACAGAGACGACTTAATTACGAACTAAAAGCTTTGCGAATTATAGGCCCCAGATGCGAGAAAACGACGAAGCAAGAGGTGGTGTTAAATTCATTAAAGCCCGTCCCTAAATGAAGACGAGTATAGTCAGCAGTCATACGATGTCAGAACATTTACAATGAAATTTTCACTTCAATAAACAAAACAAGATAAAAGAAAGGGGGGGGGGGGAGGAGGTGGATTCTCGTATCTCTGTCTATTCGGCGAGCTCCGCGCACTATAAGCGCCGTGACAATTCATGACTGTTCCAGGTTGCGGTCTTGTGAAAGGCACTGCGCACACAGTTCATATAGGTGTCCTCAATATGTCAGTGGCGTGCCAATAAGCTCCCGCTTGTCGATTAGCTGACAGCTTGTGCGGTATACTATCTGTCCGAATGGTTACTCTATACTCTGACGTGATTGACGAGTGATTACTGTACGAGTTTTACGTGCCCGCGTTGGCGACGTATACTATATTTCCACTTAGCCAGACGGACGTTCGGTAAAACGTCAGGAAGAACGATGCGCCTCCACATGGAAGGCCATTCTTTTTTCGGCGCAGTGCATATAGCGCTCCCAAAGCGGCAGCGGAATACGCGGGCCAGCCAGCCAGCCTGGCTTTTAAGGCACGGGGTGTATAAGGTAACCGATGAGCCCTGGATACCTGAAAGGATTAAAGGACCGCTAGGAGATTTGCCTCCGTCGCAAGACGCTCGCGAACACGCCGGTCGTATACAGCCTAAAGTATTAGCGGGATTACGTTCTCCGGAGCGTCGCGGGAGCCGGGAGGAGGACGCGAGCGCTTCTTCCGCGCTGGGCCAAGGATTGGAGGGACCGGGCTGTCTTCTCCGACAGCTTGCAGCGGAGAAAGGCCGCTGCGAGCCTCGCGTGGAAATCGCGCGCAACGGTGAAGCTGCAGAACGGAGCAACGCGTCGAAGTACGCTGAAAACGGCTTTCGTCATGACAGATGGTGAATTTAAAATGCAGCGCGTGTGTGTATGCTTGTGGGCACAGAAAGGGAGAGCGAGCGGCCTTGCGTGCGGCTTTTTACTCTCAACACTGCGCTCTATGCAATGCAGATAATCAGTATTAGAAACATATTGATCGAGTGCATTGGATATAACTGCGCGCTCCATTATGGTATGCCTCTCATTTGTTTTCTTGTTTTTTAAATTGTAGTAATCGTTTCATACTGTTCCCCCGGTTACACGAGGAATCAATGTTTTATTTATTTATGTTTTCAGACTTGTCTTTTTGTTTATGTCTCCTTGTGAAGGTCTCACGGGAAACTCATTCCCGTCTCAACACCCGCCGTATAGCTACACATGCATTCACTGCACTCACTGGCTTCGTGGCAAAGTGAGGTTTTGTTACCGCAGACGAAGTCGCGTGTTTCATCCCTGGCCCTACATTCTAGTGGGAGTAGAGTCCAAATACTCTACTCCCACCTGAAATTGCGTTAATGAGCGCTAATGAATGCCCATGCGGACGAAATTAGTCAGGATTTCTCAGCACTTGCTTCCATAGTAGCCTAGTCATAGTTTTAGGGAGTGAAATCAATCAATCAATGCACGTGAAGTCAGAACGAACAGAGTTTTGAATCTGAAATGGTTGGTGCCCTAGGTCTGTCGCCCACTTGCTGCTACTGGGAGCTAGAACGGAGTGTAAAGATGCGTGCATAGATAAACTGTTCCTAAAATGTCTCGTTGCAATCGCCTTATTTCTTTTACGTTTGTTTGGTTGTTCGCTTTGTGTGCCTTCAGGACAGGATATACATTACGAAAGGGAGTATGTTTATACAGCGTAACATGAATATAAGCAAAAATTGGTCATTGCGTTTGATGGGAGTGCAAGCTAATGTTACTGCCCCCTGCACTCACATTTCGGGCTAAATGACACTCGGTGAGGAAGGGTCAGAAAATGCTACACGAGCTGGGGTTGACTGCAGCCACCTCTCTTCTGCCTTATTAACTTCGAGCTTCTTCTGCTTCAAAACGCGCCTAAATGGAAACGAGGCATACAAACAGCCAACTAAATCAACAAGATCGAGCACACACAAATCCTATTGTTTTTCTGGCGCTTAAACTGCCCCCACAGCTCTCCATCCGTTAGCGTTTGACAGATGCAAGCACTTGTGGCCTACATTATGTAACTACACTGTAAAAAAGTTTGAACTGCTAATTATGGACGATAAATTCCACAGGCAGCTTATGCAGCTTCTTCAGTGAGAGCGACTGCACGTGTTTATTTAAGTATGATGTGCAGTATAACAAATAGTGCGGTAAAAAAAAAAAAGATGCTTTACGGCTTATGGTGAAATTGTTTACGAAAGGAAAAAAAAAACCGACAGGTCTTCGCGCTCTTCCTTTCTGTTTCTTTTCTTCATTTCCTAAACATTTGCGCCACTGTCATCGACAGGCATGTACCAAATAGCTCAACATCGTAGTTATAGTATATAGCTCGTCGTTTAGCAGACACCCTAACTGGAACGTATAATACTCCATCGAAACGGTGTTTTCGTTTACACCCTTATTGTCGGTGTTCTTATGAGTAACCTGAGGTGTTATTATTTTTGCTACTTTTAACACCAGCACTGCAGGAGTTTTTAGGAGAGGAATTGGGAGTTCTACATTTCTGCTTCGAACACCAGAATTGTAGGTGTTTTTGTGGAACCTTGTGAGTTCCTTTTTTTCTCTGAGAACATATGATCACGTAATCACAATGCTTGGCGGCACGATGCCAAGGGCATTGTTTAAAACTTGAAGAATGTTTCAATGAGTAGAACTAACACGGCGCTCATACGGTCTTTCTCTCGCGTTTTATTTTTTATCTGGGATATGCTTATCCAGTGAAGGCATAATGCAGGAGACAGATGGTATGCCCCAACGTTCGATACGACGTGAACGAGAACCGTCCGACTCGTCGTACGATCACTCTGGCTTCCAAAGCTGCTAACAGTATCGAACTATTCGCGACAGATTCGACCACGTTGCAATAGCCGAAGGAACCGACGTTCGAGGGCTCGGTTTTGACGCATGTGTGCTTGTCACTTGGTGATTCGCATCGAGTAGGGTACACATGTGCGCAACATAAGCAAGATATAGCTGCTAGAACATGATAGAACCTGTTGAAAGTTTGTTGGAAGGAGCTGTTGATACGATATATTGTAGGCCTGATTGCACGTGGAATTGCACCATGTGCATCTTGCTTAAACCCTTGAAAGCTCTCGCTCGCGCGTCGGCGTCATGCCAGCAAATAACTTTCACGGTAAAGGATACCCGTATCGTGGCTGTTCTTGGATTGGAGCTCACCTCCTTCCTATATTTAAAGCACGGCGCTTGGCAGCGCATGATCGCGCCGCGGGCGGTCTACTAGCTTTGAATGCGAAACAGGCCATGTGGAACTCGAATCTTAACCACTCAATTAGTCAGTTGTGCGCATACGTGTGTGCGTCTGTGTGTTTGTGTGTGTACCATTTTCAACCATAATCTTACTCGCGCTACAATACAGCATGCCGAGCCAGTAAAGTTAAAAGTTTGCATTAAACAAACAAACACACGCAGGCACACATTCGCACACACCTCTATCGCATGTGCGTGTTTACATGTCCTTGTAATGTGCTACGTGTTCTGCGATAAATTTCTGTCTTTGCGTGCATCTTTCTAACGGGCGCTTAAGAGAGCGTCTATGCTATACCCTGGGCACATTTGAATAGCGTATACCCGCCACCCGTTCGTAAAGAAGAGCTTGAGCCAGCGCGCCTACGCCGAGTTAATGCAGCAGGACGCCGTTCGTTACCTTGCGATGCCGGCCCATACAGGGACGCTCCACTCTAACGTTATTAGGCCGTCCCAGGCACTCGATAGCATTGCAGGACAGCCGCATGCAGCACCGCCGAGTTGTCCCTGGGACCACCTAGAGCGCGAGGAGCTTCGTCTCTCGTTCCCATGACGATCCGCGAACACGCCCGCGCGGCTTCCGCACCGACCTGACCTACAAGCAAATCGCAAATGCGGCGTGCCTTTACGGGGTGACAACGCGCACTCTCGCACCGTACGGATCCGCCGCAGCGCTCCCGTTTCACATGCACCCCGGTCCGCTGCCCGTCGAATCGAAGAATCTGGTGCCTGCGGGGAACGTATACTTACGAATTCGCCCTAGAGCAAATCCCGGATTAATTCAGCAGGGCGCGGATTGCGTGCTAGCGACGTTGTTCTTCGGCCGCGCAGCAGTAAAACGTGATTTGTGAGCTCGTTAATGTCTCCCGCTAGTACCGATGTCTCTGTGTAAAGAGAGAGTGTGTGTATGTATGTGTGTGCGTGCATGCGCGCTCACACGGATGGTTGAACGAGAGATAGTCTTGTCTCGGCACATTCAGTTCCCAGGACAGCGTGCGTAGAAGTCTCGGAAGTATACATTCAGGAGTACGCAAAGCGAACCCACGAGTTATCGAGGCGCAGTTAACCGTTTGTTGCAGACGTGCGTACTGTGGCGACGAGTCCATATCGTTTCTTACGAGAAGGCGTTATATACTTCTTTGGGCGCTTGAACTTTATAAGGATTTATGCGAAACAATTTTGCCGCTTGTTTTTAGAGGTCGCACTACAAGTGCGTGACACCTTGGGCATTCTGAATTGTTACCCCTTCAAGCCGCGTTTAACGCCAACTCACTTTTGATTGTGGTCGGCCGTAAGGAACGTGTGCGCCATGCTCACCGAGTTTTTAGTTAAATACCAAGTCATTGGTCATTCTCTCCTGGGAATCAGACTTTCTCGAGGAAGCTCTCGTATGCGAGTTATTACCAAGCATAGAATAGCATAGCACGGAGGTAAGGGGCGGGGCGAGAGATAATGCTCGGTTGAGAAGTGATCACTGCATGCGATGCATACATGCTTTGGCTGCGTGCGGCTATAGAAAGCTGTTTTTTTAATTAATTTTTTTCAACCTTCATACGTTAAGAAACGCCGCCACGTTCAGATGTTAATAACCACGCAGGAGGAAAAGTGTTGCTATGAGTAAATGGGGGAATTCCCGACCGACGTCGTATACACGGCTGCATGCTATCTCGTTCAAGTGGGACACTTGAACTCTTCGTGGTTTCTCCTTAATGGGAGATTTGCGGATTCTACTTGAGTGCCCTTTTAGCATCCCGGTGTTTCTATAAGCACTTAAGAGTAAACCGAAACTAAAGCAACTTCGAGCGCGAGTTGAATCAGATGTCGCCCGCGAAGTCAGTTACGCGTGACACTGCCTCTCGGCTGAACGCCATGTATCTTTCTCACGGACAAGTCGCCTATCGTCGCGACGCTGCGTGCGTGCCCTCGACTGGGCGCCCACTTAACCATGCGGCGGCGCCATAGCTGTTCTTAATGATCCACACACACACACACCGTGGCCGCGCCGGTATATACGCCGAGGCAATTTCGCGTTCCGGCACTGCAGCTTTCAGCCGCAAATAAGGTGCGATTCTTCAACAGCAATTCTCGGTGGTATGTGCGTTTTCCTGCGCTCTACTGACACTCTTTCAACGTCGGCCCGCGTATAGGTGCGCGAGTTCTGCGCATTAACGCGCGCGCCACGCTGTTTGACCGGTTGGTGCAGTCCTGCAGGGAGAGTTGGCCACTCCGTCGCGCATATTTCTTTTCATTAGCACTTTATACGCTTACGCGTCAATATGTACGTTATCTCGGCACATTCATTTTGTCACGCTTAACTGCGGCAGTAGTTCCCGCATTCAGTGGCTTAGGCGGCAACTGTATATGCAAGAAAGGTGACATGCATTGCGGTGCTGTAGGAGACAGGCAAGGCGAGATGTGAAAGTGGGGTTTCTTACATGTGGTTGACCCATCTCGGTATGACCCTATATACGCGAATTTTCACCTTCTCTCTTTCACACCTTCTGCTCTCTTTCTCTTTCTATCCCCCTACTCATTCCCCCCGTGCAGGGTAGCCAATCGGAACTACCTCTGGCTAACCTCGCTGCCTTTCTATGTATCATTTCTCTCTCTCTCTCTCTCTCTACACCTTCTGACGGTGTCCAGCTGCAGGCGCCTGCTACCAGATTGGGGCGCTTATGTGAAGCCGTAATGTGTGGGGAGCTTGTCCTGAACGTTGAAGTCCCCGGCGCTTCCCGACTTTCCACATGCTCTCGAAATGATTTACTCATATTCTAAATTGTTACGTCTTGTCTGGTACATAACCGATATATGCATTTACAGTCGTAATTGCTGCTAAGATACACGGGAGTCGAGGGAGTATACCTATTTCTTTCTCTCTCTCGCTCTTTTATCACCTTGTGTGACCGATTCGCTTATAGTTCGTTCTTGCGCCGGAGGGGATCATTACGATCAAAGGTGCGGTAACGTTTGTGTCTGCCTAGTAGCTATGCATAACGAGCTTATTGTTCAGAGAATTAGAAACAGCCTGTATTAATGCGTGAGCATTAGGGAGTGTCAAGTGGGAAAAAGGTATATAAATATATATGTATATATAGTGCAACTGACGGCAGTCTGCACCGGACCAGCGTCAGTTACACTTCGCTCGAAGAGGCAGGACGTGTGTATACAGTGAGCTCCTGAGCAATACTTTGCAATGTGGTGAACGCGTTTTAAAACACGGGTCCGGGACCTCAGAGAGGGGCGACGTAATGCTTACGCGTTTCTCTCGCATTTGCCGCTAAATCGCTACTGATATTTATTTTTTTGAAGTGATGTTTGAGTTGTAGCGTGTGAGTGAAAGGGAAGAGAGTCAACGCGAAACTGATCAGTTGGCGAGGGAGAGGAAGGCCTATATGGCCTCCCGCTTTTGGGCGCCCGAGGCAATGAGCGTTGAAGATGAGACATAAGAGAAGATATAGAGATGTTCATTATGGTAATGATAAACTGAAATAACCTGTTCATACGCAAAAAAAAAACATTAAAGAATAAAAACATACAAGTAGGCATATCACAGTTTTATTGATGAAGATCTGCGTGAACACTTAACGCACTTTGTAAAGGTTGTTAAAAACGGTGCTGAATCGTTGTTTTCTCTGGTTATTCTATTTGTCTATTTTTTTTTGTGTGTGTGTGTGTGTGTGCATTACGTTCGACACTCAGAAAGGCTCGCAAATAATGCGCCTGCCTAATTGTCCCAGTTCCGTGCCCTCTCGAAGCTACCACCGCTCGGTAAGGCACGTTCGCTCTTGGAACGTTCATTTCGCAGTTTGCCGCGGGCAGGTCAAAAAAAAAAAAAAAAAAAAAAAAACGCATCTCCCCACAGTCGGCCTCCTCCTCCTTCCAACCACGATGCATATGTGCGGCCGATGCGAGCCGGTGTCGCAGTAACCGGAGGAAAGTCCGCATTACGCGATGTGGCAGCACCGCCGTGGCGGCGGCGACGTGCCCGCGCAAAGTGCGGGCCAATCGTCTCCCTTTCCAAGGACGACGCGGCGAGCTAATTATCTCGCGAATGACCTAGGCTCGAACGGCTTCTTCGACGCACCACCGGCTAGCAGTATGTGGCCCGTTCTTGCTTTCTTTTTTTTTCTTCGACCGCTCCGCGTCGTTATGTAGGCTACGTGGGCGTTTGGTGGCGCGCCGAGCGCTCTCAGTGGCTATAGTTTTCTTTTTTCTTTTTTTGCGCTACGTCGCTGTTCCTTCTTTCTCTCTCTTCCAAATCGGTGACTGACGAGGCCCCGGTGTGCCCGTGGTTTTGACCAACTGCGGAATGCGGTCCGTTGGTGCTGCTTAAGTAATTTAACTCCACTATAACTTGCAGATTTACAGCGAAGTTAGAGGATGGCGGATGTCTTATGCGAAAGTTGTTTAGCCAGTTTTAGAACTCTGTATCAATTTTAGCGAAGGAAAACGAAAATAAATAAAGGTAGCGATTATTGGCAGTGCGTCTTCTACTATATAATCGTTACGCGGAATTGTTTGTTTCATCAAATCACTTTTGATGTTTGGAACACATAAAATCGTGACACCGGTGAAGCATAGGATAGAAGGGAAAAGTGGAGGGTTAATTGGTTACCAACAGAGCACGCATACGCAAGACGGTACTGCACAGCGTGTCTTATAGCTTTACAGAAAATTAAGTTCTTGCGATTTCGGTATTCTGTGGGCCTCCCGCCCTTCGTAGTTGCTGAAGTTATTTTTTCCCTTAGATTTATTTCCTTTAGGCTGCGTCGATGCTGTCCCTTATATCTGGCGTAATTATTTCCCGTGGTGCGCGATTGCTATCGGGCTCAGATTATGTTTAGTGTACGAAACTTCTGGCGGAGTTAACTTACACCTAATTGAAATATCTCGTTACAGTTATAATCACCTGTACTCGGAGGCAGCTAGGCTTTGTAGAGGTCATCTTCAAAGGCCGATATTATATTACGCCTGTTGCATCGCAAGTGCATGCATACTACAGGCCGGATGTCTTGCAACTATAAATGCAAGTGCATCCATTTTTTTTCTAGCCGATTTTGTATACTCCCTGGTGTTATATATCTAATTTTAATCTAGATAACCTAGTTTAATTACTTCTTCGACTCAACGCGGCTGCCAGGTGGTGAAAGTCGGGGCAAAGGCTGATTTGGTCGGTATACTCTTGACAGCGTTGCTGGTGCCGACGTTATCGCAACCAATGAATGCGCGCGCACGAGGGTGCGGGTGCGCTTAGCGCAGAATTACCGCAAACTTTAGTAGCTAAAGTTAGTTTTCTAGAAAGGCAAGATGAACATAAGTAAAGGGAAGACTTTCTAGAAACGACTCTCATTTAAATCGATAAAGATATATACAGCGAGACAAAACTGAAGAGCCGGTGCATTCACGTGTGCGCTGTTTTTAAACATCCCTTCTTATGTGACGCAGGAACGGAAGCCTTGAGGCCTTTTTTTAGGGCTCAGGATCGATACTGTACAATATGGAGTAAGCATACCAAGCTCTGGGGCGAAGAGGCGCGCGGCATAGGTACACCTGTTTTCGATTGATCGTGCTGTGTTGTGGCATGCTATAGAGCAGTAAACCATCTGCATGATCTATATATATTTCCCATTTCCGTCGTCGCGCTATCTTTATTTATAAACGCGCAGCTTATTTATAAAACCCCTCAGCGTTTACTTAGCGTACGATCTCATCGCTTATCTCGTCTCTTGAAAATCAGCATATCGAACGTTTTATGAAAAAAAAAAAAGAAACTGTGTACGTTAGCTCGGAGCTACATGGCTTGGTATGCTACCTTATGCCTATGACGGAGGGAAGAAAGACGAAGAGAAAGATAAAAACGACCAAACACGCAATCACACGCACACATTGCAAGATTCGCTAACATGCGAACGCGATGCAATTTACATATATTCCGAACAGTCTGCTGCCCCATCGTACCATAGTATACGCGAGGCAGAGGCAGCGAACCTCGACCTCTCGGCTAAGATCAAATTTTCGCGTTTAACCCAGGGCTTTCAACGGGCTCTCATGTGCAAATAAATGGGCCGGCGTTAATACAGAGTTGCATGCCTGCAAACTGCTTCCTCCTCCTTCTAGCTAACATCTACAGGTCACGTGACCACCCCATCTCATTACACCTTGCGTTGCGCTGCATTGCATTTCGAGAGGTGGCAATGGCCGGAGCCAGGAACGCCATGAAACATCGAGCTGTGACCGAATTTTTGTGAAAAGAGGGCAGCGCCGGCGGGTGTTCGTGAGCGCATGAAGAATTGGCACTGGTATCCGTGCGCTTTTTTCTGCGAATATACTGATTGTTAGCAAAATTATTAGTAGTCGGAAGTCTAGGAAAGAAAACCCAGGGGCCAGTCGCCTAGTTCAAGTCGAGCGCTCAGGAAATCAGCCGCACTGTGGAAAACATGCTGTGACGTCTACGTGTGCAGTGCTTCTTCAGGTTGCTGCTTATCTGCAGTGGCGATATTGCACCGACACATGGACGTGATTGAGATTTTTGCGACCAGGGCGTTAGTATCTGAAGAGTAAACAATTTGAGTGGAATGTCACCGTGAATGCGGATAAGAGTCGCTTTTTCGGGAGGTGGTCGACTTGGGAGTGAGATCCTGTTTTGTTCTGTTATGCATTGGCTGCTGTGGGGAGAATGAGGTGAAGAGTACCTCGGCTGCTCCGTTTCTCCAAGTAATGCAGTAAAATGTAATGGGATAAATGATAATGCTAAGATAGATAGATAGATAGATAGATAGATAGATAGATAGATAGATAGATAGATAGATAGATAGATAGATAGATAGATAGATAGATAGATAGATAGATAGATAGATAGATAGATAGATAGATAGATAGTGGAATGAAACAAATACAGATAACATCGCAACGGAGAGCTCACTGACGTCTGACCCGCGAATACGCGCAATGTGCCTCGAGCGGCCAGTCGCGCGGCAATTTTGCGTGTATTCGCAAGCTTCTTTCACGCTCTGCAAAGCACTTTTATGTAGCACGCATTGTACATCAGAAAGCTGTATCAGGAGTTTTTCATGTTGCTCTACAATTTTCTCTCTGACACCTTTCATCTACTTATAATATTTGAGAAGTTGATGATATAATTAAGACTAATTATGTAATTAGGCGGAATGCGAAAAAAATAACCCGCGTATCTCCAAGCGACGGCAAACAACATTGCCTTAGTTCTTTCCAGCTACGTGGCATTTGCATATTTTTATATCTTGGTACATGATAGCTGGGACACCCTGTATATACTATATTGCCGTGAGGCCATAGTAGTGCAAGTGCTGTACATTTCGTCACACCGTGCACATTTTACGATAAGGCATATGTGCTCGCGTTCTTGATGTCTACACGCAACCAGCTTCCCAGCCGCGGCGCTGCTTGTTAGTGGTTACGAAACCGCCAGACATTTCTCTTCATTTCCTCGAGGGCCACGAATCTGCGGAATCTTTGTTGATTCCACTGGGCGGAGATAACAAACCGGCCTCCTCGGTTTGCGCTGCCGCCAGTGTCAACTTGTCAAGATTGTATACGAGAGAAACAGGGAAGGGAGAAGACTTTATTTATCTTTCATATCGCCGGACATAGCCGAATGTATCAAACACCTCGTCCACTGGCAGCGCATTCGTTCCAGTTCGCCTTGTGTTTTGTGGCGGTGGCGGACTGGCTGGTCTGTGTAGGGCGTTTTTCATGCACGCACGTCTATGTTTTAGCGTGGCAGGGCAGTTGCTTCGTCTGAGCTCCCAATACACGGAGGCACGTCACTGAGCGTCCAGTGAGCCATCGTCGCGCAGGAAAGCATTGAGTGGGCGTGACACTTCCTTTACCGCGTTTACATCCGCATAGTATATGTGCGTTCGGCGGGAGAGGATTTCGGCAAAGTGCGGCGTGAATTCATGCGCACTCGCCTCCGCTCGTGACACGTGCACTGTCTCCCCCCCCCCCTCCCCTTCGCCTTCCTGCTCGCATTCGCTCGCGCGAGCAGGCGCGGTTTAAAGCGAAGCATCACCAAAAGCGGCACAGTGGGCCTCGCGCAGCAGCGACCGTCGACGACGCCCGGCTATCAGACGGCCGTAATGACGGCGTTGGCTTGGAATGCCCCCCCCCCCCCCCCCACGCCCTCCTCCCTTTCCTTTCCTCTGCACCACCATCACCACCACCAGTCCGGGAGTCAGCGACCCCCGGAGTCGCCTTTGTCCCTGGCAGCCGTTAACCTTGGTCCCTTCCTATCTGAACGCAAACAGGGTCGGTCGGCACGGCGGCGGGCGGCCCGGTTCGGGGCACTTTTCATTTTTTCTTTTTCCGCGGGACTACGTTTGGTCTGGAAGCCGGCGGCTTGCCCTTCCTTGCTGGCTTGCTCTTACTATACTCGTTCGTTTTATCGAGGAGAGAAGACGACCGCGCGAAGCCGTTTTCTTTTTCCCCCTGCTCCCCCTTGTCCGTGGTGTCGCCGGGGCGGCTGACCCCGACAACTTGCACTTTCCGCACGTTTCGTCACCGCGGCGTACACTACATACTACATGGCTCCGCTCGCTTCCCCTTCGCAGCCACCTGACGTGCGCTCCCTGGGCGCTTTACTTGCTCCCAGCGTGCTCGGCCGAGCACCTCGCTCGCTCACTTCACTCAGCACTCCTTGGGTCTTGTCTTCGGAGGGTGGGAGGCCCCGTATGCCGCCTGTTCGTGCCTGCGTCTCTCTATAGAGCTTTCTTTTTTTTTTTGTTGTTGTTGTTGTTTATGTCGAAGCGACGAAATAAATGCTTCCCGGAAGCAGAAAAGGCGGGGACTGCTGTTCACATTCTACGGTAGCCGTTGCGTTCTTGTCCCCGCTTACGTGTATCAGTAGGTTCGTAACCCGTGCTCAGAACTATAGTCTTGGGATGCGCTTGCTGATCATGTGGCTCCTTGTAATGCACGGCTTCGTCTGTGCGCTGTGGCGTAAACGGGAATTACGAAGTTGCCATTATGGAGTTTGCAATGAGTCCGGTATTGCAACGCTACGAGTTCCAAGAACGGCGAGGCAGCGTAGAGCACCGTCTCCAAAGACGCCAGCGACCAACATCGCGAGCAGAGCGGGCCGAGCGTTGGCGATGCCGCTGGACGGAGGCGCGTCTTCTTCTTCACAATCGCCCCCGCAGAAAAAGAGCCATCCTGGCGACCTAAGATGTTGCTGGCAGAGGGTCACGGTAGGGCTTGAGACGCGCCGCGTGGACGAGGTCACGTCCACGCCGGCGCATGTCGTCAGATGGAGAAAGTGGCTCGATGACAAAATTCACCGGGGACGTTCGCTCTCCAAGACGCGGTAAGGCCCTTCGTACTTTGGAACGAGTTTTGAGGAAATACAGGAGTGGAGGGGTCGTTGTCGTTGCAGGTAAGGAATTGAATAAGGCTTATCTTAAGAAAAATAAAATTAGGAGGGAATGTATTTGTTTCTCGGTGAGCAAGCGTTCGAACTTCGGTACACGCTGTACACAGTACCGAGCTGTTGCCCAAAAGCAGCTTCAGCCTTGAAAACATCGACGCAAGCGTTAGAATGCGGTAAGAGAGGACTGGCGCCCAATAGGAAATATATAATGTGTTTGATTCATTTGATTTGCCGGATGTCATATCAGTTGCCAGCGAACAGTCACTCGTGTCTATCTACCTCGCGGTGAAAGCCTGATCGACCGTTTATTTATTTTTTTTTTCACAGGTTTCATATATCTCTGTACGGCCAGTTTCTGTCGTTCTTAAGCGTTTTTGTACATGCAGCCAACAGCACGGTGATCGCTACTGGAGTTTTCATTACGAATCAAAAACGTGACGCGCGCAAAATTATATCATCTCCGAAAGCAGCCGATACCGGCCTGTATTACGAGGTTTACATGTAATCTTGACAAGCAAGGAATAGGACATCCCTACAGCGTACGCCCAAGCGAGTGTAATTTACGCAGTGGAACATCATGGCAATTGCACTGTTCTATATTCTGCATTGGGGCGATTTAAGTGCGTGTGATAATTGCCCGCCTCCTTTAAGCTAAATGGGTTTAAAAAGAAACTGGTGGGGCCCCATTCCGCTATATGCATCGCGGTATACGCAACGGCAAATCAGCCCCAATATTTCGCTCTACAATGCGAAGTTCACAGAAGATCGTGCTGAAGGTTTTGTCCGCACATTCGGGAGAGTGCGTACCGTGGCAAAGGAAATCAAAGGTGCAGAAGCAAGGCTACAGCAGCGCAAACAGTTGTCGATCGAAAACGGAGCGGACCGCGCGGGATTTGACGTCTGTATACAACTAGTATTAAGTTGAAGCTATAGTGCTTGTTTGCAGTGCGCTAAAGCTGACGCGACTGTATAGTCCCCACAAGACGTTGTTCAATATGCGGGTGCTGTGATAACCACTATGTTGATCGCCGGTGTATGTTCCTGTTCGGTGTGGTGTTATAAAACAAGCCATGTAATAAAGAGGCTACTGAACTCTCGTAACATATGTGATATGCGACATAGTTCTATGCGGAGGTTTTTAAAAAGTATAGATCCTTGTTTTAGGTCGTTTGTTCTTTTTTTTTTGCCATCAGCTTTCGCGCCTAATGTTAATTGTACAACGCCGCAAAACGTTTCAAACGTCTTAAGCTGCATGACCTGTTTAACTATTTATTGAAGTGGTACACTGGGTTTTAAATATTCTGCCTTCGACACAAGCGTACTGACCACGTCGCTGTTGTGGAAGAAAAAAATTACGGCCACTTGTCCAGCACGCGGATCTGACTGACTACGCACTTCGCGTTATTGAAAGTACCGGACGTAATAGCGATTCAAACCGACGCACCTGACCATCGCTTAGCCACGCCCAACTGCTGATGAATGGAACGACGCATGCGCGACGCACTTAAAAAGACAAAACACGCTTCCCTATAGAGCAAACTACTTAACAAGTGTACACCGGCAATTTGTCTGGGTGGCAGATTGTCTGCCGCGAAATGAATGTAGGTGGCGAGTGAGAGAAAAGAAATAAAGTGCCTCCTGCCGATATCGTGGACGCGCCAGAGGAAAAGGAAGATAGAACAGTGACACATTAAGTGGTCGATTTTATAGTTTCCGTTTTAGTGACTCGATGTACAGTGCGCAGACATCCAAAGGTCGCTTAAGCGCATTCTCAGTGTCTTGAACCAGGAACGCAAGAGCAGGCGCACGGAAACCCGCGACCTCAACCGTGCGATCTCACCAGGATGCCCAGGGACGACCTCGGTAAAACACTGAACGAAATTCCGGCAAACTCATAGTGAGAGGCCTTTACTGACGTATACATACTACGTCGATACGGCCGGAGACGTACACGGGAAAAGCGCCTATATATGACGACGTATCGAGACGCTGTGTGCAATCATAGCGCGTTTAACAATTACTGCAGTTAGCTACCAGGTTTTGGTGCCGCTTTATATGCTGGCTTAGAGCCTTCGGCAAATTCGTAATCTCCGTGAATGTATCTTTGATTTCTTTCCTAAATATACAAGAAAAAAAAAACGTGCAGTACCGAACGGTTTCTAAGATGTTCTATAGTTGGACAAAATCGTGCAAGATGTCGCAACCAGGTAAGCTGCGCAATCTAGGCAAAAAGACATTCCACCTCCTGTACACTGAATGAGTGTTCAACTCAGTTATCGTATTGTATTTGCATCAAACCGTTTAACCCTAGACGCGTTATTTTGTTCCCCTTAATTAAGGCAAAATGCTTGACTTTCCTCGGATTACACCAACAGGAAAAATCTGCATTTGGGAGCCATGTTCGACAACTATACCAGAGCGCTAAACTCGATTCCACTAGCGAGAAACTTCATCGATGTGACGCAATTTGTTTCGACGTTGGTGCAATACAGTTGAATATCTCGTCGCTCCCAATCGTTTCACACGCCAATGCTGTTTCTCAACTCGGACTCAATCCTCCCCTCCCGACTTTGTTATATATTACGATTCAGATTAGCAAAAGTTTTCTGAATTATTTGTGCTTCGTGATTAGGGGGGTGGGGGTGGGGGTTAATGTGGCGACTATCGCTTCGTTATCACCTTCATCGTGGTGTCATATAATGGCCGACGACCAGTCCACAGTGGCGTCCAGTCAAAGCTTTGTGAATCTGGTCGCTCATCTAAAGTGCTCCCACAATCAGTGATTCAGGGACGCCCGTTGAGCGTAGGCGCTGTTCTGCTACGTATACGCATGTGCGACATAGAAAACGAAATAAATAAATAAATAAATAAATAAAAATAAGACACGACATTTAATTCGTGAGCGCTCACTTCGTTTTACAGTTTGCCATTCACAATACCTCGACAGTGTTAGTACGTTTGTACTGACTTGTGTCCTATGTTGTTAGGTAAGGAGCCGGCAAGAATAAGCGCAGCTTCATTTCCTGAAAGTATCCCTGTCCCGCGTTACAGGCTTTGCAATAGGGCCGCTATGTCTGTATACGTATAGGAGCGCTACTTAAGTTTCCCGCGCGAAGTCTACAGCGAGGCCCATTGTCTTTGCAGATCACTCGTGGACGAAATCCAGGGTCGCGACACCACACTGCAGGAACAGCTTCGCGTGCTCGGTACCCATAGAAAGTGGTGCTAGGTCGTCCCTGCTAGGGCTGATCGAAGAGCGTACCGTGGTGCTATCTGAAGGTACGTTCTGCCTTTGCGGCAGGCTGCGATGCTTTCGCGTCATGCATTAAAAAAAAAAAATACTTGTGACAGTTTCTCCGAAAAGCCAGTCATGATCGGTATTGTAATTGTGCACGAAAGTATTTAAATATTCTAAACCTTTCCGGAGTGTATCTGTGTCCGTATCTAACTTCTAAGTATAGTGTAATGGTACATGTGTGGCTAAGAAATCGGTAGAAGCATATCACTTTGCGAATTATTTGCGTGTGGCGTTATACTGTGCGAAGAAACGGCGCAGATGACGTCAGCTTTATGTCGTGATCTGAAAACTGAAAGAAAAAGAAATGTAACCACATATCAGGTCCCATTAGTACAAATGCAGCTTTCATTAGTTCGACGTATCTATAGACAAGAGGAACGGGACGCATGATACCCAAGAACAACACGACACGTAAGGACAAACAAGCTTCTAAACAACCATTGCATACGTCGGGCGGGAGATTTAGTAGCTGTCCCTGGGCTTTTCGGAACGTTCAAGGCTGAATGCTTACCGCAGTTTTCATGGAAGACGTAACTACAAAAACCCGTACGAGGCAACTGAAAGGGCGCAGAATGATCTTAGCTCGAACGCGTTAATACGGTACAGCATACCGCTTACATATATACATGTTCGTGCTAATCAGCTGAAGTTTCGAGCCGTGGGCACATTGTCACTCCTTCAACCCGCGGTTCAGCGCTTCGAGCAAATTAACGCCGTGTCGCTGACGAGACGTGACGTCTTGACAAGGAGCGGGTGCATGTATAACTGCGCCTTCGGGCTCCTAGCGACCGGTGCTTTCTCAAACGGCAGCGCGCCATTGTTACGAAAGAGGAGAGGACAACGGACTCCTCCACCCACCTACCCACTCTCGACGCGGAGCGCTTCCGAGCGCATGCGTTTCCCGGGAAAAACTGCTCGAACTGTATCAACAAGTGCCGCCGTCGGCCCTCCCCCGCGCGTCCGGGAGGGAGCCAGTGTCCACCCACCGACGAGGCCGCGCGCAGCGCCATAGGGTAGCCATCCCTGCCGCCGCCAAGAGAGCTCTCTCCGGGAGGGAGAAGGGACACTCAAAGGGAGAAAAGGGTGGCAAGGGTGAAATTGGGAGAAAGAGAACGGCGGACTTGAACCGCGAGTATGGAGGAGAGGGAGGGACTCGGGCTCCGAGACGGAGAGCGAGAGAAAGGGGAAGCGGCAGCCTACGAGGAGGAGGGCGCGGGACCGCCTTCTCCTCTCCTCTTCGACATCGGTCGGCCCGATTTTTTTTCCTCCCCCCTTTCCTCTCCGAAAGCAACCGCGGTTCGATTTTTCCGAACCTCGCGCGGAGAGCCCAAACCCCGAGAAGCCCGAGTCTGGAGCCGGCGTTCGAGGCACGCTGCCGAACCCCGGTGCCGAACGTCGTCAGCGGCAGCGTGCGTGCGCGCGCCGAAGCCGCACGCTGGCCGTCGACACCCACGCGCCCCCGGGATTGTTGTTCTTTGTGCGCGCACCGTCGGCCATGACAGCGCGGCCTGTCCGCGCCCGTGTCGTCGTCGTAGACGTCGCAGCCGCTGCTCACCTGTTCTACTAGAACTCGGCGTTGCCGGCGCCATCGAGAGGCTCAGCGCGCTCCACCGAAGCAGCGAAGACGGGACAGCAGCATCACGGCTTTTGACGTGCGGTGTTTCCCGAAGTGACGTTTCCTCGTCGAAATCCTCCCCGTCACTTTGAAGCGCCATTGGGACAGCTGTCACTCCGCGGCGAAACGTGTTGATGTGATCAGTGTGTTTCGCGAGGCGTACCTCTCTCCTTGCTTTCTTATTTCTTTGGCGCTTCTGAATGCGGCTGCTGACATTTGGACTGGAGCTCCACTTTGATCTATCCACGCCGCCCGCAGCTTTGGCGCCATCCATCGCGGTTCTAGTTTTAGAGACGTTGAGCGGTTCGCGTCGCTTCGGCACGGTCTAAGCGGAGCTAGAGCGGGAGCGGCGCGCTTTCTCCTTTTGATCCGAGCAGGCAGCCCTCGCTCACTCGGTTGGCCACGCCGCCTTTTCATCTTCCTCAAACGGCGTGGCGCTGAAACTGCTGTCGTATCACGTTCTACTTGCGGCCTCATCGCGAACTTTGCAAATGACTGTGGCGGTGCTTTGCCGTTCCCGAAAGGCAGCTCCTCGAATTCGGTTTTCGATAGACTTGTGTGTTCCTAAGTTCCGCCCGTCGGCACGTGCGAAAAACAGCGGCGCGGTTAATAAGACAGCGCCCTGTGTCTTTCCACTAGCTCGTAAAATATGCGCTCCAATCGATTTCCATGCGCGCTTCGTCGAACGGGCCCCCGCGCCATAGACTAGTGGGAGCACTCTTTTACGACGGCTTCGCCGCGCGAACCATAGAGCCGCGGCAGATGCCACTTGTCGAGGCGCGCTGGTAAGTTGTTGCTTATCAGGCCGGCGCGTTTCGCGGCCACGGCGTTGATGCCACAGCGGCGCCCGCAAGCAGTCGTGTAAAGTTACTAGCTCGCGCGCGGAGCGGGCTCGCTCATGAATCGTGTCTGCTGTCCACCGACACCAACCACCGCTGGCAGTGCCGGGCGCGGCTGCGGAACGTCTTTCGATACTTGGGGAGGGTGGATACAGGCGGACGCCTCCCGTGCATCTGGCTTCTGCCTATCTTAGCTAGGGGTCAACAGCCGCGACGCGATAACGCCTGCGCTGTTGTCCTTGTACCAAGGTCCCCGCGCGAAAGTGGTCTCCGCGAGGCATATTCCGCTATCTTACAGATCCTCTATCCCTGTCATACGAGAGTTGCCGCGAGGGACTAATTTTGGCCTTGCCGCTCTTCCTTGTGCGAGAGTAGTACAACGGTGCCAGTGTACAGCCACCGAAGTGGAATTTCTCACGTCATTAATGCAGGGACAACCTCGAGCGTCGCCCTTTTAGCCCGTGTTCTTGTTGCCCGTCACCGCGCGTGGGAAAGCGCTTCAGGAAACGATCAGAAGTGGCGGAACGGATGAATGAGACTTATACCGATTCCGTTCCTTTGACTACCAAAATGGACTCGCAGTAACAGTTTTACAATGATTTCAGCTCTGTAGCGCTACGTGATGTCTCTTAGCATTGCGTAGCCTGCCAAGCTGTCCGACAAGTCGTGTTCTGGAAGCAGCCGCGACGACAAGCGTGCCCGGGGCGACAATACATTGTCTGGTGGTCTTGGCTGTGCAAGTTTGCTTGATTTAAAGAAGAATTGCTACGGTTAGTGATGCTGAACGCTACTGCGTTCCTCATAAACACACCTTAGACGCAGTCGACTAAGGTGCATGGGTTTAACAGGGTATCAAGACTGATGAGTGTCGCTGCCTTACTCCAGCTTAAGTCTCACAACTTTGCAAACGGTCGGTTACTTACGTGACGCGCCGCGTTTTGCCCATACTGCACAACAAAAGCTCTGCGCACTTCTGAAAGCAGTTGACGACAAACCGCGAACAGTCTAAAGCACACTTCGCACCGTTCCGACCGAGATCGGCACTTCGTAGCATGTCTCAGGCTCCCCGTGGGCCCGTCTGAAGTCTTAGCGCAGTGCCGAAGGGCAGGGCCCCCGCCACGCCATGCCCGTCAATCCGGCGTCCAACGCGCTGTCCGTGGAACGGCTAGTGCCGGCGACGTCGTCGTCGTCGACGCCTCTGACGTCGGCCAACGCCGTAGTGACGAGTTCGCCCGCGTGCACGCTGTGTCCCCTCGCAGCCGTGCAGCGGGGCCGGGTGCCGCCGACGCAGCATGGTGGCCTGCCGGGTCAGATGTCGCTGAGCAACGGCGACGCGGCGGCCGCGGCGGCGCTCAACGGCCACTCGTACCTGTCCAGCTTCATCTCGCTGCTACTGCGCGCCGAGCCGTACCCCCCGAGCCGGTACGCGCAGTGCATGCAGCCGAACAACATCATGGGCATCGACAACATCTGCGAGCTGGCCGCCAGGTTGCTCTTCAGCGCTGTCGAGTGGGCCCGCAACATCCCCTTCTTCCCGGACCTGCAGGTGAGTCACTGTATCTCTGTGTTCCATACGCTAGCGCGTGCTTGCCAGCGCGTATACGTTGTGTTACACGGCTAAAGCCCTGTGGTGCAACGTGAATGGCGAGGGGTAATGCAAGTGCCGTGAGTTTTTGTTGAGATTCGTGTTAAACGTTGTCCGAGGAACAGCATGGCACCGCAGTGGAAGCAACTGGCCTGAGCCATTCAGGAGTGCGATTGTACGAAAGCGCGTGTCCGGATACGTACGCCGCACGTCACTCCGATCAGAGCGCCGTATGCTCAGTCTGGTACAGCACGTTTTGTTTTCCACTTGGGCTCCACGTCATTTTGAAACAGAGTATAGCCATGTAGAGGTATTCTCTGGCGCTATCGTGAAACTGCGACATGAACGTACGAGTGCTTAATTACAAAGCACCGCCACTGAAGGTATGCGATGAAACGCGCTGTAGGCTCTTTTGTGATTTCTCCAAACTATATAGGCTTATCTACGAGTCGCTTCTTCATATGTGGTCACTGTTTTACGTTATTGTGATACAAGAACGCCAAATGCTTTGCTTGAGTTTAGCTTATACCTGTATGGATGCAGCTGAAGCAGGAACGCTGAAATGGTCTCGTCTTATGTCATTTCGTTACAGCAACCTTTCGTCACCTCGTAAAACAAAAGTTGCCTGTAACTTCAACTTTAGGACGTCACGCTTTGGCACGCCGAGAAATGTTTGCAGTGGCGTTGTCAATGCTTTAGACAGAATGTTTCGTCTGTTTTCAATGTTCGTTACTACGACCTTTCACCTTCATCGGTGTACCCTTTCCTGGCACGCATGTCATAAAGAAATGGTGCCGTAAGGCTCGGGGAGGATTCATACCCTCATTTATTAATCTAAGCAAGAGAGCTCGCTGACAACACAGTCTATAGAAGCATTACAGAAGTCGAAAGCTATGTAAATATAGCTTTATAACACAGGCGGACATTTATTGATGTCAAATTCGGAAGATGCTGCTGGCCCTTCACGTCACTATATATGTAAACTATATTTGATTGATCTTGCTTCTTACAACGCTTGGTTCCCAAAGCAAAATCTATTGTTTTCAATTCACGCACGATCTTCTTATGTGAGCAGTTGACGGTGTTTTTCACTTGCGTGAGCGTTCTTCAGGAAGTAAAAGCTGCCATTGTTTCTTGTGACCCCTAGTATTCGCGTAGACCTCTCCGATGTTCTATTTTTAAACTCTAAGCGACGTTATTTCGTGTAATTGGCTCGGCATCTGCTTATATACAAATAATGGCCATTGAGGGTCTAGTTTCCGGTCCTTAATCTCTTCTGCTGTACGAGGAAAACTTTCGTGTACCAGGGATGGAAACGAAGAAACAAACAAACAAAATAATGTTGCCGCCCGCCTGCATAGACCAACGGCTTCCACAATCGTCGTCCTCCTGTTTTCCTCCACGTATTTCTTTGTTCGTAGCGGGGTGTGCGTGCACCGAATGTCATGCCCGTGAAGCCAATTCAGACGTAGCTCACAGGCGAGACACGCAACCCGTTTTAGCAACTCTTCTGACCCGTGTGTGCGTGTGTCAAGAAAACCGTGAAAGAAGGACCGACCACCGGCTACGCGGCTGGCTTCTGCCCATCGCCGCAATTAGGAGCGTTTAGGCCGTGTCACCGTGATCGACGTGCATTCGCGACGTTATGTGCTATCGCGATACACGTGACGCCGTTCGCTCGACGCGGTATACTGACGTTTCCTGTCTTCTACGTTCGGCCACGACGTCTCAATACCGTCCGGCTTGGCGTCCTGCTTGGATGCGCGTATATACGTGGGCACATATGCGCTCGCGGTAGAGTCTGTCGCATCTCACACGTCCTCATCCTCACGAACTGCCTCCCTCGCGTTTTTCTTGCGTGTTTGTATGAGTGCCTGCCTGTCGTCTCCGCATACGTGGACGAGTGACACGGGAAAAGAACGAACGACGTGCTGGCCATGCACGAATTTGCGAGCATGGCGTGGCGCAGTGCACGAGGCGCGTGTAACAGCTAATTTCACGGCATCCGATGGGCTCTTTTTCTGCGCTGTCCCGAGTTATCTCTGCAACGTCCAGCGCCAATTGGTAATCGCCGTGAACGCCAGTTGGTCCTCTTATTCGGCCGATTCGACACGCACCCCGCACAATTTTGGCGCTTCCCCTTTATAGATCGCGCCATGGCTGTGTACGTGTGAGTCTGTCCGCGCCTTTGAAGTAAAGAAGAAAAAAAAAAACTTAGCTACTGAAGCGTTGCAGAAAGAAGCAACAAAACAGAACTGATTTGGCGACTTGTTTAGCTGGCAACATTCGTTTCGCCTCGAGAAGAGCCGTTCCTTTTTGACTCGGCCCTTTTCACGCGGCTTTCAACTTGCCTGCCAAGTCTGGATGACGTTGTTATTTAGGTGTACTTCTGTGTCTCCTTCACCGCGCGCCTCGGGGGCACAGAAAATAAGTCGGAGCTATTGCGGAGGCAGCCTCGTATGCTAAAGTATTTATTGTGTTTTATTAATGCACCCAATCGGTGGTGCCATCTACGGGCCCTATAAACAGAAACCTGTCACGAAATTGTGTCGCACGTTGCGTGCGTTTTGTGACCGTCTACGTTAGTTCTCATTTTATTACTTCAGTCTCGTTAAACTAAGGACTTCCTGAAGGGTTCGTTTAAGCTATTCCTATAGTCCGGTGCCTGGACTACATCATAAAGGCCTAGCAAAGTTACCACTTCGTGAAACGAGGCCGCCTTTACAGTGTAGATGCCAGGACGTCTGTGCTTCTTGGTGTTCGCGCCAAAACCGCACAGATACTCCGTTAACTGCAGTCAGTGAAACACTTGTTGCAATGAAACGCCCGTGCGCTGTCTTGTGAGCGTGTTAGCATGCAGGTGCTTAGAAGGCGCACGTAGGGTGCGCATCACACATGCCATTCTGACTAAGACAATACGTTCAGGCGTCTTGATAAAGACCAGAGAAATGACACTTGATTTTACCGGGTCCTAAACCGACCAAATGCGTGATCAGCTTAGGGCTCTTTACTCGGCCTGGAAAACACAGTGTCGAATTCATCTCACGAGAGATGAGTTATTTTCATGCGCAACCATCGCATAAAAACAACTGTTCCTTCAGTGCCTTGAGCGCCAAGGAAAGACGCTTGTCCATGACAAGGGCGACGTCGAATGTGGTATACATTTAGCGAGGAGCTGAACTTCACGGACGTTGCGCAAGCTTAACTGGAGTGTATACCTAAAGCACGCCAGCCTCAGACAGCACTATAGCGATGGAATGTTTCCGACACCTAGAAGGGCATCTGAGGACAATGCTTGAGGACATGCTTTCATTTTCGGTAGAGAGGCATACACTTTGACACCGGTAGTGCCGCTTCTGGAATTCAAACCACCATGTAGAAAGAACTCTGGCTGACGCGGTCAGGCCAGCGAAAACGGGGGGGGGGGGGGGGGGGGGGGGGGGCGACCTTCGTGTTCGTTTTATGCGAAGTGAATTTGGACCTGCAAACTACAGGATAAAAAAAAAAAAAAAAAACAGACGCTTACAACATCTTGCGTAAATAAGTTGCGTAGGAAAGTGTCTGTCCATTCCAGTTAGCTCTGACTTAGCGTTCCTGTTGCTCACGGGCATTAATAGCGCTCATTTTAGGAGCGTCACATTGTCTATACGCGCACCTTTTTTGGACGGCGCGCCTGAGTGTTCAACGTCTTTTCTGCCGCTGACAGGCTCTGTGTGTCGCTGCTTTGTGTCGCAGGTGACGGACCAGGTGGCGCTCTTGCGGCTGGTCTGGAGCGAGCTGTTCGTGCTGAACGCGTCGCAGTGCTCTATGCCGCTGCACGTGGCGCCTTTACTGGCGGCAGCGGGTCTTCACGCGTCGCCCATGGCGGCAGACCGCGTGGTGGCTTTCATGGACCACATCCGCATCTTCCAGGAGCAGGTCGAGAAGCTCAAGGCACTGCACGTGGACGCCGCCGAATACAGCTGCCTCAAGGCCATCGTTCTCTTCACCACCGGTGAGTCCTCCTCTCCTTGCGCAAGGCACGCAGTTTGGCCGTGTAGGAAGGAGTCAAACATGGGACCGCAGGACATTTTTGTCGGCGTTAGTTGTGAACACACTTTTTTTTTTTCTGCGCTAACCGTTGTTTCACGCGCTTTCAGTGCTTTACAGGAGGCGCCGCTTATATGTACTGTCACCATAAACTGAAACGCAAACAGAGTTTATTATGGACAGTGTTTGTACAAAGTATACTGGCTACGTTGCGTGCGACCGACATGCTGACTACAGGCTTTTTAAAGGAGTTCCTGTGGTGTGCCAAAGCTCCAATGCCCTGGGGAATGAAAAGGACTCTCGTACTTTCCGTACAGATGAATGGAGTATCAGGAGCGTACAGCAGAACGATGAAGGCGCGAAGCATCCTGTATGCCTTTTTGAAAAAGCTGTGCATGATTACTTTGCGGGTGCGATACGCTGTCACTGCGTGCTCAGCGATTAGAGAAGAGAGGCTGCGGACCCGAAACTCGCCTTTCAATTCTAAATCTCGCCGTTAGGAAAGGGCAAACGAGTGCTTCAGTTTACCTTGACTAGGTTTATGTCAACAGCACATGCTTCTTCTTAACTATCAATGCATTAGTGTCGTGTCGGCTATTATATGTAATACTGTCTGCATATTTAGCTCGCTTTATTTGAAGCGTCTTTTAAGTCTAGCGTTCGCCTCGCCTATAGTGAGCACTAAATGCGGTTTCGGATGTGGGACGTTGCTGCGTTTCAAGCTGTTTGATTAAGGAGCCAAGGGTGATTATGAAAACGGCTTCGCGCACCTATGCCTCGTCGGGGATATTTGTCCACTTGTACACGGCGACATTTAAAGTGTGGGAGCTTGCATTTGAAGGTTAGAATTGAGCTTGCATCATGAGAACGTGGTGTACGACCGCTTCCTGACTCTTTCTCGTTCTGAAAATGCTGCAAACTGTTAGTGATGGTGCGACAGTGCTCGAACCGTGTCGTCGGACGTTACTAAGCGAACAATCAATACGTACTAATCTTAGTGTGCCTGTTCCAGGTGCGGGAACAGCAAATTGAATCCTAAGTTGCCCTCTGCAGCACTGAAAATGATATTTTTTGACCGTATAATGACCGTTCAATCTTTTCATGCATGACAGTCACGCCTATCGCACCGTTTTGTATATAGCGCCCACTGGATGGAATCTGATTCCGTGTTCACGATTTTAACGCGGCGCTTCCTGCAACAACTTAGACTAATGACGTTTCTCCGACGTCTACATACTTACGCATAGTACGCGTTCCTCCTCGTACTTCGGACACAACGGAGCCAATATTTACTACAATCATGTTGTTTGCACGCGCTCCAGGCAGAATCGCGCTCCGCTAAAGAAAGGATGCCGTTGGCGGAAGTGTGCTGTTGACCTACGGCGGACAAACAAGTTGGCTGCCTTGTAATCAACGAACAAACCTGCTAAAGCAGCACGCCGCAGACGGCGTGATGATCCGATTTGTCCTTATCTCCTAATCTAGCGCGCTTCTCACGATGCTATACATGCGCGGCGTGCTTATATGTCGTCCAGCAGCTTTTCTTCACCTGACGGGAAAAATGCGGCGCGGCCGTTATTCACGCAGACATCGTTGGCGCTATAGGGCTGCCGGCGTGTCCTGCCTGCGCTGCCTTGGCGTTTACGCCAGAATGGCCTCTGCCTCTCTCTCTCTCTCTCTCTTTCTCCTCGATGTAGGTCCAGCGTAATAGTAGCTGCTCATCCTTCGCGCAGAATGGGCCACGCGCGCTGTCCGTCCCGAATAGGTCCAAGCTCCTCGGAATGCGCTCGTGGGTCTCGAACTCGCGCGATACGAGGTCTGTGCGAAAAGAAGGAGAGTGAGAAAAAACAAAATACGCGTGACGAAATTGTGAGCCTGGACGGACGGGGGAAGGGGGGGGGGGGAGGGGGCGAAGAAGAGCAGACGAAGGCTGCGCGCGTCCCCGCTTCATGCAAAAAGAGGAACTGTATAAGATGTAGGGAAGGGTAGGTAGCTATAGGCACGGCAGCCGTGCACAATCGGTTCAGATGATCCGACACGATAGCCGTCGTCCGTCCTTTGCACAGTTATGCACATCTTTCCTTTAATCTTCTTACTTTCTTTTTTTCTTTTTCCTTTTTCGCACCTTCGGGCCTACTGCTGCGTCGTAATAACGATAGGCGCCCGAGGGCGCCCGCCCTTCTGTCTCGTTCGCACCTCGCGCAGCTGCCGCCGCCGCGCTACACGCGTACGAACGGTGGCAAAAAATAGATATAGAAAGAAAAGACAGAATCAAGAGCACCTTAGAGACTTCGCCAAACCTGAAGACAGCTTCGCGCCTGAGGACACGGCGGCAAACGGGGCGCCCGGCGGCTCCTGCCGGGGCCCGCAGGGCTAGCGCGCGTGCGCGAGTTTCGAAAGCGCGACGAATCTCTCGTCTCGTATGCTATATCGTCGTGTAGTGGCGCCTTCTCCAAAGTAGCCGACGGCGATGGCGGCGCCGACGGAGGTGAATGCTGCTCCTGTACTGGGCCGCGCCATTCCCAATTCTTTCGCCCGTTCGGTCGGCAAGCCCTGGCCTGTTATAAAGCCGCGCCGCTCTGGACAATGCGTATCGGTACTTCCCATCCTCTCTCACGCCTCTGTCTTCTTCTTCATCTAAGCAGACCGGCGCAAGCGCTGCGCCGTCCGTTGTGCGCGTCTTCGCCCGAGTTTCCCTGTTGCCCGTTCAGTCAGCTGCTGCGCCGTCTTCGTGAAGAGGAAACTGCAGTATATATACGGCTGCAAGCGAGACGCCGCTGCTGTCTATCGCACCTCCAGTACTGCAAGGCCGAGAAACTTGCGTGATCTTTTCTCTCCTCCGCGCGTGTGTGTTCACGTTGGCAAAAGCCGCGCCGCTGATCTCTCCTGTGTGTCGATGCGCCGCTGACACCAACACTGCGCGGGGTGGCGAGAAGAGATCGAAGGTGTGCATATGTGCGGCAGGTTGATGGGACGATAAACAAGGTTCAGAAAAAAAGAAAGAAAAAGACGCGCACGCACCACTTCGTCAGACTGCTCACGTCGCCTGTCACGCGCCGCGTTCCAGTATGCAGAGAACGCGCCCAGCACAGCGCTACACCATCTTCGGCTTGCTTTGACGGATTGCCCGTTTCCTGCTCCGGGATAACTCTTCCCGCGTCGTCACACATTCGAATGCCGGTATGTGAACACTGTCAAGTATCTGGCAGTGCACAACACAAGAATCAGCTTGCATTTTACCGCGGGTAGGATTAATCCAAGCTTACTCCTTTGACGGAAGCTTTCCCTCCGCTGTCATTGTTTCGATTTTCTGTAGGGCAACGCGTAGTGTTCTCGTCATATAGAATGCAGCATATAGATAGCAATGATCGACCCACCTTCCTGTATCGGAACAATGCGGAAGGCACGCCACAGATTGCCACTTGTGCACGGAAACACGCGGATGCTTCATGGTATACTGGGTTCTTCGAGTATAGTCCCCAAGGAGAGTGACCACTAAAAACTTTGTGTTATTTCTGGCGTTGTTTTAGCTCCCGGAGACATTCCACTCGCACATTAGTTAAGGGGAAAAAAAGTGGTTTTGATCTTCCTCCTAGAGATGTGTGCCTTCTCTTAGGCACAATGCCTTCTCTTTATAGTAAAATGAAATGCATTTTTTATGCTGCTTTTTAAGTGCAGCTGAAAAAGCCACCCTGACTCAAGGGCAACAGACGAACGGAGCCGGTCACCAACGTTTGTGGGCCTAGCAGGTAAAAGGGTAGATGATAAGCCGATGATAAAGCTCCCACGGTCTTCGTTACGGTGCCGCCACTTGACAGAATCCGGCCGGCTCCGCACTCCGCCTCGACTGATCGTTCAGCGAAATCAGCGAGCTCAGTGTGTGACGACTTTTTGTCGGCCCGTGTTGTACAGAGATCTCGTTTCGTCGTCGTCTAACTATCCTCAGCCGGAGCTTGCGACCCACTTCCAGGTAAACGAGGAATATCAGCGCTCATCCTACACCGCGGCGATGAAACGGAGCACGCAGCAGAGATATGTCACTGCGTCTCGGGGAACGACTCGCGGGGTCACGCGGACATAGGAGAACCGAGACGAAAACAGAAAACACGCCTCCTTAATCTTTCTTTTCTTCTTTCTTTCATTCGATTATTATATCTACCTCGATTTATTTTTTCCTCGCGGCTTGGTGCTGCCGTACAAACCTGTGCGAGGTGGACGGCCTCGCTATAAAAGAGTGGACGAATTGGCCAACGCAACAACTCACGCAAAGAATGCCCGCGCAGAAATAGGCAGACGAGAGGGGAAAAAAAAGAACTGGGGGAAATGAAGTGGAAATAAATGTAAGCGAAGAATAGCAGTCTTTTTGGGGGGGAAGCAAAAGAAAGGCTTCTTCTTGTGTAGCTCGGCTGGTCAGCGATTGGAGACGGTCCAGCGGATATCGGAACGGGGTCAGCTAGGTTTTCTGCCGGCGGAGGCATCACTGACCCGCTTCGGCCCTACTAAGCCTCTGCTCTGCTCTCGTGTGTCCAGCAGCGACGCGAGGAGCTGCAGCAGAAGAGAGGGGAGGACCAGTTTGGGCGCCAGACTGGTTCTGCAGCTACAGAGGGGGGTCGCGTCTACGGTGAGAGAGGAGAGGAAGGTGCACCACGCGCCGAAACGACGACCGCGAGACGACGCTGGGCGAAACGGCACGCGGGCTTAAAAGAATGGGAAGGGGCGGCGCTGCGAACGATGCTCTGCTGATGATCACCATCCGCCGGATAGCGTGGATTACAGCGGGAGATCGAAGCACTCCGCTTTGGGTCACGTTTCCAGGCGCGGAAGAGAGAAGTTTGCCGCGGAACATTCGAAGCAAGAGGCACGTGTGCTGTAAGAACGAAATTCAATGGACAGAACTAGTAAATCGAGAAACCTCCGCGGCATGCTATTAATAGCAGCGCCAATTGAACACTTCGCGCTTGAATATCAACCATGCTGTGCACATAAGCTGATATCTGTGCTAATACCGTGAAAAATAGCTCCGTCGTGAAGCTAGATATGGGATGAAGGGAGACGGGGAGGGAATATCGGTACTGCTCCGAATGGTAGGAAACAATAGACGCGGTATTCTCCGCTATCAATCAGTATAAATACCGGGTGCGTCTTTAAGGTGTCTTGCCCTGTAATAAAAAAGTAGATATGACTGTACACCTTCAAAACACAAAGAACCGTAGTGCTCTCTTTTCCAGATTACGGCAAAAAGGAATAAGAAACTATGCGCATTGTTCTTCCTTGACCCACATTTTTGCTCCGGGAACGTATAGTGGTAGTACATATAACGACACGAATATGACTGACAGCTTCGAAGGTCCTAACGTGCATCGGGCGAATCTGTAACCTGCTTGGCCTTTTATAGCTCCTACAGCGCACATTGTTTGCGTCGCGTTAGATACTCACCTGCCACCGAATGTGGGGCTAAACACACGCGGCGTGCCTCGCGGCGAGGAAGTTCGCGCATACCAAGGAGAGGTCGGGTGCATTTCTTAGGCGAAGCCTCGGCGCCAGCCCGTTCCTCGAGTCTCCCGAGTAATGACAAGGTATATGATGCACGTATATGTCTAGCTTACCCTCGATTGACTGCCTCTTCGTGCCATCTTATATACGCAGTCGTTTTTATGCGTATGTGCCGCCGGCTGGTTAGGCACAGGAAGGCGGTAGAGCAGTTGGCGTTCCTCGTCTCACCTACAGCGAGCGCGCCCCGCTCGAAGACTCGTATTTGATGAATGTTCGCCGTCGCAGTTTATCGACTCGTTTCGTGCCTGTTAACGCCGCGTCGCCGTCACGCTTCGCACTGCCTTTGACGGGCCGTGGCGTCTCGTTGGGGGGGGGCAACGAAGCAGTTTAGGCTTTCCGAGCTATAGAACCGGTTCAACAGTGAACGCTTTTACCGTTGGTGAATCTTCCGCCTTGCGCACCCATTGGGCTTGACGCCCGCGTGAACCCCAACTCACCCGCTCTGCATTCTCGCACGCATGGCTGTCGGCTATATACTTGATCGGAGCGCTAAAGCATGCGTGGATGGATTGCCGATTGCGCGCCGTTCTTCTTAAGACGAATGACCGGAGTGCTTCCTAAACTACTCCGCTATCCCGCGGCACGACGGAAATGTGAAGGCCGCACGACATTTCGCCCTCGCATGTGTTAGTAGCCCTGCGAAGGTGTACTGCGTCGCCCGTATCAAGCAAAATATACGAAAACGCGAGCTTCTGCAATGCTAACTGCGCGTGCTTATGGTAATCGCAGTAAATGGGCGAGTAATTGTTGAGAATGCGTCTAATTGCCTTCATTTTCTCCATTTTGTTATTTGTTCGTCCCCCTATTGGGTTTGGGACATGTCGCGGGACTTCTGTCATCGAGCAGCAGGGTCACGACGCTTGCGGAATAGCGACGGTGTGGTTACGCCACCACGCCATCGTAAGATGACCACACGCACGCACTCCTAGCTACCCGCTTTATACGACTACATGCGCTGACGCCTGTACGTTCCGCGTCGTTGTGCATCATGTATGGAACGCAGTCTGGAGTTGTGTACAGGCGTACATGTTTTGATGCTTATTTGTGTAGGAGTATCGAGGTTAGAGCTCTATTATTTATGTATATGTCAGGGAGATGATCACCATCATCGACCTACGTTTACGGCGCATGATCACTGGGTAAAGTGGTGTAAACGTTTTGCTGCGTGCTTCGAACACCATCGCCGAACGCCGCCTCGACACAACGCAAATGACACGTGGCGTCTACCGTCTCTCTCCGCAAGCCGAAATGTAAAACCCTACCCAGCTGACTTGATATCGGTGACGCTGGTACACTCATTGACGTGCGCTCACTGAAGCTGCTCGCGCTTTACTATCCATTCTCTTTGCATCTGTCTTCTCTCACTTGAGCGTCAGAAAGGGCGTTGACGTAAGAATGCGTTAATAAGCTGGATAAAGAACCAATGGATACACTCCTCAACGACATCACAAGGAACGACGGTGGTTGCAACGTCCACCAGGAGGAGAGTGACGTGCTGCTAATTGCGTGCACCGAGGAGACTGTAAGTCAGTGCAGAAAAGTGTGGGTGGGGAAATGTGACGTAGACGCACTGTTATGTAACAATGTGAACGATATGTAACATTCATGACTGTTGCGTGCGAAAACACATGAGCGGGCAAGTTGCCGTGGTCGTGCAAATGATTTCCTTCGGGATAATATTTCGCAACTAAAAAAAATAAAAATAAGCTAACTTTCTTGGATGTTTCCTTCTTGTTCCCGGCTATACATTAATAATTTATGTTCTTGTGTATGTATGTGTTTTATTTTTTCTATCCCTCTTTGTAGGCGAACCTCTCTATCTTTTTTTTCCCCCCTCCATGGAGTGTTTTACACACGCGTCACACCTGTGCTCGCTTACAAGGCTTTTAAGGTCGGACTCAGATACTCAGAAGAGGCGCCTCAGTATGAGATATATATTCGCAGATTGAGCAAGGAAACGGAGCCTCATATATATATATATATATATATATATATATATATATATATATATATATATATATATATATACTTCGGCGGCCCACGTCGCAAGCGTCGTGCAGGGTCATTTTCTCTATCCCGAACCGGAAACGAAAGAAGCAATAGCGCCACGAACTCAGCATCAGTCGAACGAACACGCGGCGCACGACGAAGGAACCTAGAAGTGCACCAGAAGTGGAGGTAAACTGAAGACAAGCCGCGAAAGGTTGAGCACGCAGAGCGAAGCGCACTGCACGCAGCACCGCTCGACGCTCACCGCTTCAGTGCCCCGCAGACACACGCGCTGCTCCGTGACGTCAAAGCAAAAAGAGCAAACAAGGAGAGGAGGAAGGGGGTGGGGGGGGGGGGGGGGGGGAGACCTGCGGTCGCGACCATGGCCCTTTGTTTCTCAGAAGCGCGTGGACGCGTTGCTTGGCAAGGGGTTCGTTCGTCGAGCCCATCAGAAGGGAGGCCCTGGTGCGGCCTCGCGCACTGTGCCTTGATCGCCGGCGGGTGCCGTTCCCACAGTTGGTACACCGGACTCGGTAGCACGGAAAAAAAAAAAAATTCAAAAAAAAAAAGAAAGAAAAAAGTGCGCTCGCGTACGAAAAAGCAAGACGAGGAAAGGTCAAAAACAAAGAAACAGGAAGCTGCAGTCGTCGTCGTTGCCGTGTTGGCCAGATTGGTGCATGTCCGCGCGCTGGTTGGTGACACGCTTCGCTGGCGAGCGTGGGTGTTCGGCGCGCGCGCATGCAGCTGTAGCGACTGCTTCTCCGCACGTCAACTTTCGCCCGCGCATGAACTTGCGGCCTCTTCAGGGTTCGTTGCGTGTCGAGGAGGTCGTTCGCGGAATCGAGTGGTGGCTTCATTTTCGAAGCCAGAACACTCTGCGAGCGTTGAGACAGTGGTGAACAAAAAAGAGCGCTAATTGCGCATTTAGTACAAATAATATTTAGTACATCAGCGGTAAATCTGTAGCACGCCGGGAGCAATTTTTTATTTGCAAGAAGAACACCTATATATCAGCGTTGACCAGAGACAGATGCCAGATCGTACACGCGGTCCGCGGGGCCTCTTCAGCCTTCTGTTAAACCTCGGACTTCCACGCCGCGCGAAGCTCGTTCATCGTGGGAGCACCCGCGCGGCGAGACAGAGATCATCGCGGCGCGCGCGAACAATGGCATCCACCAGCAGGCGTATAGGAAGTTAGAAGGCTGGCATACAACGGCGCGGCTCCCGAAAAAAAAAAAAAAAAAAAAAACAGTGCGGTGCGCGGGCGCGCGTTCTTCATGCCTCTCGAGAGAAGTCCTCTCGTCGGCGAGCGACGATGATGACTCGCACCGCTCCTCGCGCTGATGGTTCCTCGGGCGCCGGCGAGTCAAGCTGCTTGCTCGCCGGTGCTCCCGCGAGTTGCACCGCCGCTCCTCTCTTGCCCGAGATCGGCAGCCTGATGACCCGACGTGCCGTGGGTGCTTATGGACACGACTCAGTTGCCGCTGCCTCCCGGCTCGCGCGCACTTTTCCTCGCCGACACGTGTGTGTGTGTGTGTGTGTGTGCGGTGCTGCATGCAGCGGCACGGCGATCCTTCTTCGTCCAGGCGTGAGAGCGTCTGTGCGTGTGTCTGCGAGTGTGCCACGACGTAGCAGCAACACCGTTGTACTACGTATACGCTGGACTCGCAGTGGGAGAGCTTCTGTGCCGTAGTTGCGCGGTCGCGCGGCCACTCTTCTCTTTTGCACTCGTCGTGGTCTGCTCCTGTTGTGCGCGCGCGGACAATGCATGCCGCGGAGGAGTCCTGCAGGGCTGTGTACGCGTGTGCTGAACGCGGCCCCTGCCAACGAGGCTTCTGGACGAGGAAAGAAAAACCGCGCCGCGTGCTTGGCGACTTGATGAAAGAGAGACATCCCGAGCTCTCTCTCGCGTCTCTCTGGTCTTTCGAAACGCGCGTGCTCCGAGAAAGCTGTTCGCTTTCTGCTGCGCAGACGCAGCACGTAAGTTCTTGTAGCACAAGTATATGCACACACAAACACACACATGCTAGTGGACACAGGAAAGAAAACAGAAAAAAAAAGAACAGTCTATTATATGATGCGCTTACGTCCGCCAACATTACATGTCCGTAGATCGCGACACGAGCACGAGCATGAAGTTTTCTTGAATGAAGTATTACAATGATTGAGTGCACGAGATGGACGAAGTCATCTAATGCTGTTAAAATTTAAGTGTTCGATAGGGAGCGCGTTTACTTTAGACCGTTCTAAAACGTGCACCTGGGACTCTATTAAGACGAAGTCTCGGGTAATTACGCTCATAGTCGATGAAAGGCTTATATAAACCTCGAGAACCTCGAGACCGCGGAGTACATAAACGGTAACGTGCTCGCGGCCACGCTATTTCCTCGCAAAAGGGGCGCTTGTTGCGCGAAGCAGGCGCTGCGCTTTATATAAGTTACACCCTCTGTTTCATGAAACAAGGCGCCTTGCAGAGGAGGGGGCGCAGTGTGTGATAGAGGAGAGCAGGGAGGTTGGCGCTGCATGCTGAGCTTAGTCGGGGCTGATTCAAATAGGGCAACTCGTTAGCGTCGCCTAATAGCGGCCCCTTCCACCTCGCGACCCTGGCTAGAACCCGAGGCGCGCCGCCGACGCTCGGCTGGCCTTATGCAAATGAGGCCAGCTGGGGCCGATGAATGCATGGCATGTGCTTAACGATCAAAGGGCGGTGGAACGGAGGTGCGAGGTCCTGAGTGCGGGAGACCGCGTGACATCTTGTGGTGTTAAAGGCTATCAGCGCGAGACCTATCAACGTTTGGAAGCGGATCGATCTGTACGTGTAGGATAGGCATATTGATAGACAGGGACACGTACGACGACGCTTCTTAAAATGGCCTACTTAAATTTAGTTTCGTCTGCATGGCGTCTATGCCACGCCCAGGTGTCAGCAGCTGTGGTGAATCGTCGCCGCCGAGTTCGCGTTGCAGCAACTGCAGGCTACATTGTTTGGCGACCCCAAGTTACACTGGACTGGTCGCATTCCTGACAGCACCGTCACGCTCGCTACGATTACTAAGAAAAAAAAAGAGATGAAATTAACTTTTTGCTACATATTCATATGTCCCAGGCCACGCGAGATACTCGCCAGTGCTTTATTTAAAGAACTGTACCCGTGACAGTCGCTCTGATTGTGTGTGTAATCGTTCGTCGTTATTGGCGCCTGCCTACACGGTTGCTTCCCCTGATTGATGTCGTGCGTTTGAGGCGGCATCTCCCCTAGTCGAGCTCATGCGTGATATAAGCCGGCCGCTATTGTTAACTCATGGTGAGATTGTTACACAGAAATGTGCAGACTTCAGTGTTTTTAAACACGACTAATGATAAGTACTGCGTTTGCGTACCGTGATGAATGGCGTCAGTGGCCCAGCATTAACTCTATATCACACTGTAGGACGTGTACGAAAACAAGGAATGGGAATTAGGATTGTATACTGAACCGCCGCCGCCTTTAACTCTGCCTATACCGGTGGATCATCCAGTATGTGTCTCCAACTCTGAGCAAGGGTGTCATAACTGCGCGCCAATAAGACGAAGTATCCGATACCGAAACATACGTATTTCGGTATCAAACTGTGCACCTCGTTTCCGGTTTGAGGATAAAAGTGTACAAGTTACAAGCACATCAGAAATAGTTGGCTAACAGAACGTCGCCGGTCTAGCTACTACGCGCCTTATGCAGGGATATAGTTCGCACGCGTGGTAGGAAGAATAGGGTCCAGCGAGCGATCCTATGGCTAGCTCCAGTCCGATACAAACAGAGCCGGTTTTTTTGGTCGACGGAATGGCCGCGGGTCAATTTGTCGATATAGCGGGACAGTTCAATGCCCCGCAGCAGGTATAGTGTGTACACGGACAGAAATATGAAGGCAGAAAGTGGAATAGGAAACGCCGGCCCATTAAAGGAACATGAATATAAAAGAGAGAAAGAGGGAGACAGAAAAAAAAAAAAAGATGAACCGAATCGAGGAAGCGGCGCTCTATCCTCGACGGAGCCGCTTTTGGGCGACATTTAGCCGCAGATGGCAGAAGCAGCAGCGGTGGTTCCTTCTCTGGAACACATAGCGTCAGGCCAAGAAGTCGTCAATGCTAATTGGACTCGGGAGAGGAGAACGAAAGGCGCGGCCGCAGGCGCACTTTGGAAGGGAAAACTAACGCCAGTCTGGAAATGGGCTAACGACTTTCGTTTTCGCCGGCTTCTGTCGAGGGCTGCGCCGTTTGTGCGGGGCCGCTAATTTGGTTTGATGAGTGTCGTCCGCATTCGGGATCGGCCGCTCGCGCCTCAAGAGTCGACGGGGCCCCACCGCTGGCCGCCACAAAACCTCGCTTCTTTCTGGGCGAAAAAAACACGCGACAATATACGAGCCTGCAGTGCGCGCGTTATAGGAAGCCCAAATCCAGAGCAACGCTCGAGAGAGAGAAGGGCATCGTCTGTCACGCGTTATTAGTGCACGGTTGACGGGAACACGTGGCGCGCACGGACTGGTAAAAATAAGTTTGGGATTTTCGTTTATAGAATTTCTTTTTAGAACTACATGCGTATAAAGAGAGTGTACTACACGTTCGTGCTGTGTTGTATATGCTGTCAGTCGTCATAACAATTGTTTTTTTTTTTCACGGCCATGAGACTTCGCTGTCACGAAAAGTCTGCAAGAGAGAGGTATTAAGATGGTATCTGGAGAAGTTAGCGTAGCGGTATTCTTGGCATGCTAGTCCGGGTCTAATAGATGACAAGGGTTGAAAGGAAGGAGCGCTTCGCTTCTTTCTGACCGCAGTTAGTTGTGCTGACCACCGTCAGTTGCACTCTACAGGGTGTCCCAGCTATCACGCAGCACGATTTAAAAAAAGAGGAACGGCGTTACGCGAAGCAAACCTAGTGCGTATTGTTTCCAGTGCAGTGGAGTAGCCGCCAGTAATTATTTCGTTACTGAGATTTAATTAGTTAATTGTAATATAATTATCTAACTCGAGAAGTAATGTCCTAATTATCAAAGTGTCAATGAGAAAATTGTAGAGCAACATGAAAAACTCCCGATACAGCTTTCTGTTGCTCAGTACGTGCTACATAAATGTGTTTTTCCGAGCGTGAAAGATGCCCGCGAATACACGCAAAGCGCCTCGAGCGGATAGTCGCGCGGCAATTCTGCGTGTATTCGCGGGCTGCTTTCAGACTCGGAAAAACACATTTATGTAGCACGTATTGAGCAACAGAAAGCTGTATCGGGAGTTTTTCATGTTGCTCTACAATTTTCTCATTGACACTTTGATAATTAGGACATTACTTCTCGAGTTAGATAATTATATTACAATTAACTAATTAAATCTCAGTAACGAAAAAATTACTGGCGGCTACTACACTGCACTGGAAACAATACGCACTAGGTTTGCTACGCGTAACGCCGTTCCTCTTTTTTAAATCGTGCTGCGGCATAGCTGGGACACTATATATATATATATATATATATATATATATATATATATGCTCTGCCGTTCCCTCTCTACCTCTACCACGTGATCGGCTTCCCACACTTCACACAAATACACTTTTTCCCACTTTGACATTCCAAATGCTCGTGCATTAAGAAGAACACACGCACACGCACAAACGCGCACTCGCACGCACGCACGCACGTACACACACACAGAGGCACGCACGCACGCACGCACGCACGCACGCACGCACGCACGCACTGCAGGTATGCACGACGCCGCCGTGCGTAATTAACGAGCGCGCTTCTTTTCCCGATGATTCCCGTTTAGTCACCGCTCGCGTAAACATCGCCCAGCTCGCGTCCGTTTTCCAAAGTGCGTGCCTGCGAGTCGCGAAAGCGCGGCAGCGCTCGAGCGAAGGTGCCTCGCCGTGTTTCGACACTATAGCGCCGAGAAACGTTCGTCAAGGTCTCGGTACACGGGCGCCCCTACACGGGCCGAGCCGAGTGCTTATATATATATATATCTGTACGCGCGGCCAATTACGGAACGCAGCTGCGTTGCCGCTCGTGCTTTGGACAAGTTCGGTATTGCGCGCGTTGTGGCTTGCCAAGAATCTTGTGAAAGGCCTCAGAGCGGGAAGGTGCGCGTCCTTCTGCCCTTTTGCATGCACCAGACACAGGGGGGATAAATAATATGTTAGGTTTTCTTGCCTTGCTGCGTCTATCGTTTCCAAGGTCCGTGTCTTGCTTAGAAGTAACACTTGATGAGTTTTTCTCAATTAATTACAACTAAGAATAGACACACTGTCAAAGGTAGTTTCTGCAGGGACTGCGAATATGTCGAACAGGGAGGGATCGCTAGTGTGTGGCTCGTAGTAGCGGGCTGCCATCGCACAATCTCGTCACAGAAATCAATTCGCGAAATGGATCCGGATCGATCGGATCGTTAAGTCATTTAATTTTGCTTTCCTGGCGCCTTGTTTCCTGCCAACGCGCGACTCACTGAAGTTGTGTCGCTGATGCGTTCGTCGTGATGTAATGGGACTGTAGGAATTAACGTGACGGCGGTGAACGAGCCGCGTGCCGTCGTTCCTACTCAGAAGGCAGTAAGCCGAGCGGAGGCTGCGACGACCAGCGTCTCAAGCTCCTGGAACAACACTGCGCGTGCCGAGCTTGCGCCTCGAGCACGCGCTGCGCTTCTTTATTGTTTACTTCCTTGACAGTCGGTGCCAAGCCACCGGTTGGGAGCGCCGACCAAAGCGCCCCGCGTTGCAGCGTCGGTGGGCGCTACAGGACTATACGTGTCGCAAGGGCGCCGAAGAATGCTGTTCTTACGCCTCTCTGTACGAAATAAAGCGGCGCGCTTGTCTTCCCACCCAGAAAGGGACAGTGTGATCCGCACAGTGCTCTGCGTCGACAGCGCAGTGCAACCCGTATTGATTTCGGTTCATTGCGACAAAGGGAACAACTCGATGGTTAATGACAGGGGCCGCACATGCGTGTAGGTACAGAAAGGGTGGCAGTATTGTGTCGTTCGACGGCGAGTGTCTGAGAACGGCAGTGACGCGAGATCCAGACCGTCCTTTTTGGCTTGCAGGGAGCGCTCGCGAGGAAAGGAAATCCGCGAAGAAATAGAAACCACCAAGAGAGTACAGGGGCCGCTGCCGATGCCTGAGCAAAGAGGCAGCGCACGCTGGAAAGCGAGGAGGAGTTGCAGGCACTGTCCTTCGGACCCTGGCTGTTTCCGAGCTGAACACGAGAAAGGAAGCGAGCTGCTTCGCCGTGTCGGGTTCTCCCTCCGAGGGCGCCGCCGCCGCAGCCGAACTTTGTTCGGTCGGGTAGACGACGACACGACTCCCGGCGGAGGAGGACGAGCGGAAGACGCCCTGCGTGCCGGCGCAGTTCCGTGCAGCAGCGGTCGATACTGGCTTCCGCTGCTGAACGGCGAGTGCTTGAGCGCGACATATGCGGCGTCGTATTTGGTGAGCCGCGCGTTCTTGCACCTTCAGCTTGGCCTATACTAGACGTTAGAGCGCAGAACATCAAGGGAACGACGTTGTGCTTCAGCTTTATTGATTTAGTGGACTCTTAACAATAAACGCCGACAGATGTCAGAAACTTGAAAGAAACAAACTAGGGCAGAGAAGCAAGCATCTGGGGTGATGAAAGGGTACGCTGCGACAACTGCGCTGCTTTGCCTGAACTGAAGCTGCATACCAGCGACCTCTATCGTACTGCACGCTTCAACTGCGACCACTGATTCTCCGCGTGGCCGTGCTCGGTGGTGTCGGTTGTGTGTGTCTGTGCCAACGTCTGCGCCGGCTGCAGAGGTGCACGCTGGAAGCGGTAACGCGATACCTCGCACCGAGGAGCTGCAGGGCGAAGGCGTCTGGCCGGGAGCGAAAACGGCCATCACGGCTTTGGCTGCGGGAGAAGAAGCAAAACTAGAGAGGACACGGAGCTCTGATGATGATTACGCCGCCCGGTTTCAGGCTCTGGACGTAGAAACACAAGCGTTGGGCAGTGGCGCCTGATGAGCCGATGCACGTCTCAAACTGCACAAGCGTACTAGGGCCGCATGGTACACGACATCCATGGATATCCCAATTCGCTGTAGCCGCGATCTTGATGTCGGTTACTTATCGCGCGTATTATCTCGAGATTAAACATCCTCGTGGCTGCGAAAGGCGTTCCCGAAGCGCCAACAAAGCGAGGTAGAGCGATAGCGGCATTCGACCGCGTACCATATACTTCCACGAGAGAAAACGTCTAGATCCTCGCGTAAATGCAAGGACGGAAATTAACGAACCCAGCCTGTTGGGACGTCCGTTATACTGCGGTCCCTCCCTTCCGTACACACGTGACAGTTCGTGCGTGTCTCCTATAGTGCGTAACAGCTTTTAGTTTATCCTTTCGGGTAAAAAAAAAAAAAAATGAGGCAGAGGCGCACCCATGGTCGACGTGAATCTGGGCGGTGCACGCACCAACGCTCGAAGCGCCTCGCGGGTAGATAGGGCACGCAACTTTATACCCGTAAACCAGCAATGAAGAAGGACCTGTTGTCTAGGCAAACCGGGCGGCGTAATCATTGCGATGCCGTGCACGACGGCCGTATACATGCCTCGCACGAAACGCGCCGGGGCGCGTTCAACCCGTTTGAAGTTGCGCGCCCCTCTCTTAGCCAGCCGCCACCGACACCAGCACAACCACTTGGGGGCTATTACTTTTTGGCCGAACAATGGGAACATCTCGGCGGTGTATAGTATCGCGCCGCTCTCAACACGGGTGTTGTAGCCGCAGGATCGCCACGCTAGAAAGATGGAAAGACGGAAAGAGAGAAAGGATAGTTTGGGAGGAACGACGTTCAAGAACAACAAACGGGCCGCAGGCGATGACTGCCCGGCTTGGAATACCACGCACCCTGAAAGATGAACGAAAGCAAGAGAATACGAAGGGCGTATCAGAGACTGCTCAGCGCGCCAGCGTATGTAGGAGCGAAAACATCAAAACGAAAGAAACCAACCAACCAACCAAACAAACAAACAAGCAAACAAACAAAAATCTGGAAGAAAATTGTCGGAAACTTCCAGGTACGGAGCTTGCGCGACCCATCGCTCGCTCGCCGTGCCTCGACGCGGCATATACTACTCCGCCGCGGGAGACGCCATTACTGTTATTACGGAGACGTGGTTCCACCGAATGGCGGGCTGGCTTGCTCGCTTGCTCGGTCCATTGTTTCAGAGACGCTTGGAGAGAAAGAAAACAAGGGAAGGGAAGGGAAGGAGGGGAGATAGAAAGAAAAGAACGCCGAGATAAATAAAGCACGAAACGACGGAGTTCGTCGTTGGCTGGACGCTGCTGGCAGCTAAGTGGGGTAGAAGTGCGTGTGTAGTGATGAAGGAGGAGGAAGATGGAGTGTACGGGAAAGGCTGTTTTATTTTTTTGTGGGAGGCGAATTACAGCCACCGCGTTAATTTCGGACGGGAACGCGCGCTCTGTGGCACGTGCTCGAGCCCTCGGGACAACCGGTGGCTAGAGAAACAAAAACATATAACAAGAAGATGAAAATAAACGGCGGCGATAGGCTAAGAATACGCGCTTACACGCGAGCAAGACGCTGCTACCGCGCGCGCGTCCTTTCCACGTCGTGCAGCCGAGAGGGGGAGGGGAGGTGGGGTAGAGTCGTATATGCACAGCTCCGTGCGGAGTGTGGTGCAGCGCATGGTAGAGGCACTATGGTGTTCTAGTCGTCAAAATATAGCATGCAAGGTGGACGAATGAATGAGGCAACAAAACGGGGAGACACAAAGACAAGGAATCGAGAAAACAGGGCGTGCGGAAAGGTGAATTGGGGGAGGGGTGTAGGGTGGGGTGAGGGGGGGGGGGGGGCGCAGTGACAGGGGAGACGTTTGTGCATGCCTTTCTTAAAGGAGGCGATTTTTCGAGAGTAGGCCCCTCCAATTATCCCTCGCTACACGACGCGCTGCCTTGGTTGGCGGCAGTGTCGGAATGAAGCACATAAAGCGAGCTCGAAAGACAGTGTGCGTGAGAGACGGATGAAAGCAGTGCTGGCGAAAGAGAGAGAGAGAAAAAAAAAAAAGAAGAGAGGACACACGCGAAAACGGAACAAACGATGGGCTGGCTGCGCGCACGGTTCGCGGCCTCGGCGCAGGCCGGCGCGGAGCGCATGCAGCTCGAAATTGAGGCAATTGAGGCAATTTGCTTCTCTGGCTTCTGGCTTGGCCGTTGGCTCGACTTCTTCTCCGGGCTTGGCGCAGACGAAACAGTTCGTTCTTGACGCCCCCCATCCCCTCTCTTCCTTCTTCGCCTTCCCTTCAGAGTAGACGATGAAAAATGGAGGAAATGCGAGACGCCGCGCGACTGCCGCTTTGCCGCAGTTAGACGAGCGTTCATTGATGTCGCAAGCGCAGAAAAGGCGGCCATCGAGAAGAGACAAAAGAGAAAGAAAGATACGCTGGAGGAGTGGCTTGGTACGGACGGGAGACGACAAGAGACTCGAAACCATGAAGGAAGCGCCAAACGATTATCGATGAAAAGAAAGACAAAAGAACAGAGCATCAGACGGGGGACTGGCCGCGTTATATACAGCGTTGCTGGTTCGCAACTGTTCCTTGCTTGCCTCCTCGGGCGCGTTCGGGGCTGATGCCCGCGGAGGAAATTGGCTGAGCTCCGGATTTTCTAAAGAGCTGAAGTTTAACGTGCTTTCTGAGAAGCCTCCTTAACTTGTTCGATGGCCGACTCCTCGTCTAGAGTGTGGAAAGTAGACGGAGGGCTTCAATTTTAGCGAGCTTGCGCAATTGTTTAGGTTTACCGCTCGCTGTCCTGAAAAATAGAGACTTTATTACACAGGTTCGTAGAGGCAAAATGAGCTGTACGACCGTGTTCACAAGGCTCTTCTTTCTCAGGGTATAATTCTTGCTTCCCACGGACAAAGTTTCCATCGTTGGGTCCCTCTACAGTAACAACGTAAAGTGTATGGAGACGCGGGGTCTGTTCCTTTGAGTCGAGTACGCAGGAGAAGTGTTACTTAAAATGTGGCGATGCTAGCTCCATCGGTTGGGCTGTGTCTTCAAGCTGGCAGCGCGCTGCAGAAGAAAAGCCAAACCTGGACTTTCATGATGCGAATAAACGCGCCAATTAAAAGCCCTAACGCCACGCGCAGTGCCGTCGACATTATGAGAGTGAGAGGTTACTCCATTAAGGATTTATGTATCTTATGTCTGTAGCTGCGCTGGACTTCAGGCCTCGTCCCTTACAAAGCGCACCGATCGTATTAGTCGACGCCTCTGGAATCATTAGCTTGACATGCGCTATCCGTCGAATTTATCAGCTCTCGTGATAGTGCTGTCATGAGTGGGCACTGGGTACCTTAACCTGGAGTGCAGGCGGCGCAAATGAGAATTACAAGAGTGCATCTCGAGCTCCTTTAATTAGTGTGGGTATGGCGAAATTGCAGCCCACCTAGATATTGATTTTGCAGATTAATTAAGAGGCTGTCCAACATGATACGTATCTTACTGAAAGTCGGGGTGGCCCCGACTATAGTCCCACAGGCTTTTGTATAGCGTGGTAGCTCTACTGTAATCTTTTACTAGGTTGAAGCTGTTGCAGTGAAAATAATAAAAGGGGTGATACTAAAACGCCCATATCCTGACAGCTTGTTCGCGAAGAGTCGGGTGTTTTTAATACGACAGTGCCTGTACACTAAACCAATGTTTTCTCCAGGCAAGATGCAGGATTTGTGAAGAAAGAGGCTCAGTGATGGGATGTCACAGTTATAGGTCTCATATTAAGGAGCGCTGACCATCCATGATATAGCGACCGGCGTGATAAAGACTCACGGATGGTGCCCAAGTTTTCTAATTACTGACTAATAACTAATGCCCTAATACTGGCTTTGAACAGTGGCTGTCTACATCCTGTTCGCTTATAAATAGCTTTAACTTCCGATTTTCAAAGTAGGAATAGCTTTCGAAAAGAAGTCCTACAGTATTGGCTGTGCCTTCGCACAAAGCTCATGGCCATACGAAGCTCGCCACTGCGCTAATTATGTGGACGGCCTTATTCGCGCGCATTACGAAAATCTGACGGCAATCTGTTTCACCTGCATGGAAACAGACGGCAGCACTGCATGTGCGTGTACGCCCACAAGCTCCACTGCACGCTTTCATGTAACGCCTTGCAGATTGCCCGGACAGGATTCTCTGTTTTCTCTGTGTGTGTGTAACGTCGCGTCGCCGCCGCAGAGGTATAACGGAATCGATCAGAAAAGGCACAAAAGACGAGGTGCTAGAAATTGCGGCTGCGGCGTCGTCTCGTTCCTCCTCGTGCGCTGCCGGAGGTTGGAACAAGGTCGCGAAGCGCACGGGTATGTATAGGCCCCCACGCGGCGTTGCCTCCATGCAGCTTTGCGCGCGGCTGTCCGCGCCGCGTACGCGCGATAACGACGTTCAGAAGAAAGGTCCAGCGCGCGCCGCCGATATCGGCCCCGCCGCGGACTATAGCTATATAGCGGGGTCACCGGGTCATCTTCATTTCGAGAGCATTACTCAAACTCGGCGCTGACATGGGTTGCGGGAGAGCAAGCCCCGCGGCCGAGTGCTAACTATACTCTGTTTCATTAAAAGCGTGCAGCATCGTGGAAGTTACAGAACGGACCTTAGCCGCCGTGCTACAGCGCGCCGTATACACAAAGCTGGTTAGGCTCGAGAACGCTTCATGATTCGGATTCGTTTCAGAAGCCTTGCGCCGGTGGCTGTTGTGATTCGGCGCCGCGGACAGGTCACACAGGATCACGTGATTGGCCCGTTCTTCAGCCGACCATACAGCCGTTCGCACCTTGTTACATGTTTTTACACGTTGCGTAATCGAACTTTTGCGCATGAGGCCCCTGACTGGCGGTTCTAAAACATGCCCTCGCTTCGGCCAACGCTGCAAGGTATTACTGAGATTGCGCGTGACTGGATAGTTAGCCGCTGCGTCTTAGCTCAAGGACACGTCCCGCTGGCACAATTGCTTGTGTTAGTGCGTGCAGGTTATATATGAGCGTCACAGGCATAATGTTTCAGTTGGAGAAGCGGCTTCTACCGAGAAGGGGACGTAAAGCGAAGATAAATGAAAGAGCAGCGGACTGAAAGAAGAGAAAACGGCGAAAGCCCCTCCGAAGCCGTTCATGCGCGGCGTGTCGAATGCTAATTTGACCGCTTGTTTCTAGCACGCTTAGGCGATTGCGTCGTGTTTTGCTTTCAGTGCCACGGCTGCCCTTCACTGTGCTGTCGTATACTGTGCCGGAATTCTGGCGACTGTTGCGTCACTGACGAAGCGGGATCCGCTTGGAATACGGTGGTCAAACAAGTGCGCGTCGTTATTTTCTTACCAGTCGGTCGTAAAGTGGCTGCGCGCGTAATTACAAGCACCATCGCAATCCGCCTTCACTGCCTTGTAATGCTCTCGCTTGTAAACTGGTTAGAAGAGCTACGCTCGGTAAACAATTGCGAAGCACGCGTACTAACTAGCAAATGAACCCGATAGCTCTTCTGATGAAGGCGGCGTTTTTCTTATGCAAATGCATGCAGAATGGAGACATCTTCGCGCGTAATCCTACGAATCCATTAGGAGCTGTGCTAGCAAAAGGTGCTGCTTGTTCTAAGCTGTTGTGGAGACGAAATCGAAGCGTACGTGAATCAGGTAATGCGGGATCGAAAGCGAAGACAGAAATTATGAGATAGACGCATGATTACGTGAGTCCTGCATGCTGCGGGCATTGTTGACATTGCGAAATAAGCATAACGTTTGCGTGCCCTACAGCCTCTGCCATTGCTAGCCATTCCTAGCCCCTTGAGACAAGCCATAGCTTACCGTAGGGGGTACCTCTACCCTGGCGCAGACAATGCATAAGGTCAAGCAATTGATGGCACTGCATTGAACTGAGGTAGGGAACAAAACTTGGTGGTGATGATGATGAATCCCACAAGCTGCGATTCTGCTTCTTCCTTCCTCTTGCAATAACATTCTGACGACGATGAAAAGGGCGACCTAGAAATATAAAATTACTAGCTTACTTTCTTGGTGAAAGTTTGAAGATGAAATTTAACTTAGACTGTATGCTGAATTGAAAAGCAAAAAATAAAGAACGATACGATATGTCGCTAAAGAAAAGGCGGTGTGCTTTCTATTCTTCTTGAACTGCTTCTCGTTCTCACGAGGGCAAACATGAAGTGTCCTAGCTAGAAACCTTGAGTCTCACGTATTTGCCAAATATCTGCGTTTTAAAACGGCTGTTTAAACGGATATTTGAAAAATCGCATGTGCCAGATAGCTCATTTTTGCTTCTTTGAATTACGTGAGAGGTTATGCAGCTCTAATCAGCTGATTGGACGAAACAATACTTGTTCGGGAAAATCAATGTTCAGCCTACTAATTAGCCGTGGCTTATTCTTTGTGTATTTACATTAGTGTGCATATACACAAATTCATGAGTGCTGACATCATGCATATTTAATGCCTACCTTGAACTGAACTGAACTGAACTTTATTTGGTCCTGAGAAGAGCAAGTCCCCCTAATGGGGCTCGTCTGCGGGCCGCGTCCACGACGGGACCGGGAGGTGGAACTCGGCGGCCAGGTCGTGGGCTCTCTGGACAGACCTACCTTCAGTCTAGAACCGCTTTTGAGAGAGAGAATAAACATCTTTAATGTATAAATGCAGCTTTGGAGAGGCGTCCTCATTCCAGGATGCCTTGAGCTCGGGCCGCGTCCTGGGCCCTCGCAATCAGCCGTTGCTGATCTTCGAGGTCGGAGCTGGCCAAGGCTCTCTCCCAAAGCTCGTTGGTGTGGTAGGGGTTCGGAGGATTGAGTGGTGCCTCTCTGCAGCCCCCTACTATGTGCCTGAGGGACCCGGGCTCTGCGCAGAAGCGGCATTGCGGAGAGAATTGTGTAGGGGCTATGAGGTGGTTTCTGGTTGGGTGGGGAAATGTGTTAACCTGTAGAGCTCGGAGGAATCGCTCCTGCTCTCTAGGTAGTGACTTGTGTGGGGCCGCTTTTGAGATATGCATACGGAAATGCGTTGCGATATTAATGAGCTTTCAGCATAGCTTTATCTCGAAGTAAGTGAGGAATGTTTTATTTAGCCTTTAATGGGTTTAATGCGCATCTGTTCCAGAGATCAACACGAAGTGGTGGAATTGCGCTACCTTCCTGACAATTCTTTGCTTTTTGATACGTGTAGCCTAAAAAAAAATGGAAGCGGTAGAATACGTCGGACGCACTTCGAAGGCTGTCCCTGCGTACGTGCGTAGCTCGTTCTTTCTTCAAAGCTGGCTTCTCCGCAGCACGAAACTCCACGAGGAGAAGCCTGCTTCAGGGATTCCCATTATTTTTCATATGATAACCTGTATTTCTGAAGTATTTATGCGCAAGTGTAGCCAGCAATAACAGACATCTTTATAAGTAACTAATGAATCAATAATTATAGGTATGCTATCCTGCATTGAACTTGGGCCGGCTCACAAAACTAATAACCGGAATCAGTGGCTTTCGTCTAAGGTTGTAGGCTACCTGCATGCGCTAAGATTCACTGACTCGCTTTATAGAGTGGGGGTTACCGCGCTGCACGCTAAACACTGACGATGACGGCAGCGTAGAGCAGATGATTAGTCGTACAATAAAGACCACGCGATGGCAGTGGCGAAAGACGTACAGCACACGCAAATAAATACAGGCAGCGCTATCGCCTGTGACATTTCGACGGCAAGCTACGGCAGTTGACGTAATTTTGTGTGACGAACAAACATTCCAGCCAGTTAACCTTGGGCTTAATTTTTTTCGTATCACCTACAGAAAAAAATAAAGAAAGAAAACGAAAAGAAAGGAAGAGTATAGTGAGAATACTGAAGTCAACGTGACATTAGAACTTTGAGAACGATATGTTAGAGGAATGAAAAATCGGAAAATAACGTAGTGGCAACGGACTGGCGAACGCACAATAGTCATGTTTACAAGAAGGAAAAAAAAAAAAAAAAAGAGGCCGCGACCCGTCCTACGCGCATGCCGAGCGACTTCTCTTCGTGCTCCATTTGCGAGATCGATTCGAGCCGACCGTCAAACTTGCCGACGGGTGGCCTCCCCGATATCGGCGTCGTCGCCGACTGACACATCGCACGCCGCTAACGATGCACGACGACGCTGGCGAGTGTAGTGGCCGTTCGGCCACGAGGGGAATCGCTCGCCTCCTTCCACGGATAGGCGTGCACCGCGAAGGTCAACTACCCGACACCGCCGCCGCTCTCGGCGTGACTGCGAACTCCAGGCGAGCTGGGCGTGCAGTGCAGGCATGCTATAGCTCGACGCCCCCTTGTTCTCGCCAGCAGGCGTTCCTCGAACCGCAGTCGCGTTCTCTATACCAGGTTCCATCAGATGACTCGAACGGTTTCCGTGGCAAGGATTTCTCACACTTGCGTGGAGCCAATGGTACACGGGACTGCGTTCGTCCTGTGTTCTATCTTCTGTCCGTGTTTTTAGCGCTGTTTTTTCCACCATGGATGCATACCAACGAGCTTGCCTTCAGACCCTTTCAAGTTACCAATGGATGGTACTCGTCCTCGAGGTCGTGTAGCGAAGCTGAAAATTTCCTTACACAACCTCTGTTCTCTGGACGCATACGGCACACCTAATCTTCATAGAGACCATGAGCTGGGATTGCAAGCTGGCATCCTCAAATGACGGGGCTCGCGAGGTGACCGTGAAACGTGACAGCAAACAAGAGAAGGGACGTTGGTAGGTATAAACAGACAGCGAACATGTGTCGGACGCTTACAAAGGGCGCGACAAACCTGACAATTACCACGAACTGCAGGATGTCTCACAGTGAATCCTTCGCGAACAAGGAGCGCGAGAAGTCCACGGTCAAAGCGCGACGTCGCGGAACGCGCAGCCGCGCGCACAACGTTAGCGTCCGCTAATCGGGGCCGCCTGCGGCGGCTTTGATCGAGGCAGGGTCGCGCTCCCGCCACCACTCTGCAGTCACTCGCCGTCACAACAAAGGCGTTTCGCTGCGATTACGGCATCGGGGCGCGAGCTACCTTTGTCACGGCCGCACTAGGCGACCGCCGACGCCCTTCGCAGCGCCGCCTCGCGAAGCCTTGCCGCCCGTCCGTCTGTGCGTATGCGGTCCTCCTCTTCGAGCCTGCAAAGGTGCGGTGTCCTTGACCTGGAACTCCCGGCAGGTCTGTCTCCTCTCTCCTCCTCCTCCCCGCTGTTGCCGACGGCGGCCGCGAAACCGGTTCCTCGCCGCTGCGGCAAATACGCTCCGTTCGTCCAAGTTGGATGCAGCATTGCGTGAAACTGTAGCTTGGCTTACCGGTGGCCTCCGGCAGCCCTGCCAGAGACAGCAGAAAGGGGCGCGCGCTCAATGGCGTTCAAACGCCGGATAAACTTCGCTGCGCGTCGCGGCTGTCATTTATGTCGCGGCGCCTTGTGCATATTTTTCCGCCTCGTGAAAGTCGGGGTGGCCTTTAACTGCCACTTGTCCGGTGCTGCGCCGACCATAACCGCGACAGAGCCGCGACCGTTCTCCGTTGAAAATCGCGGGCCGACAGGTGCGAAGAAGCCATTTTATTGTGCGCGCTCGCAGCTTTGACGACGCTGCACGGGATCACTGGCGCGGAGAGTGTACGGAGAGCGCGCGCAGAGCGCGCTTGCGAGCATAAGTGTAGACCAGAGGAAGGTGGGGCGGGTTGCGAGGGGGGCAGGCTTCCCCCCACTTCGACTACGAGGTGACGCGCGAGCTTTTGGATGCGCGGTGTAGCGCCTCCGCGTCTTTTTTTGCTGCCCTCGCCGTCGCTCGCTGCATTCAAAACGGACGACACGCGCGGGAAGAGAGAGGAGCTGATCCTCTTGACCTTTTATTCAGAGTGGCTTGCAGTGACGCCGCTATGCGTATCACTCGCCGCGGATTGCCAATAGCACCTTACGGGTGCCCCCTCTTGTGATAACGGTTAAGTCGGGATAGAGACGGAGCTCACATTTCAATAAGGCAGACGAGGAAGCATATTAGGAGTCGATAATTGGCGCTTATCTATGACCAGCAGTTTTAGTATTTCTGTTCAGCTCCTGGACAACGTCCCTCGAATTTGCAGTGCTTCACTATCTTCCTTATACATATGCACATCGTGCTGCTAGTGTAATCCTTCCTAAACGCGAAAGTAGGAAGCCGGTTATTATCGGCGCCGTGCATACGGAAACTGTTCCATCGCTTATTCTCGGGCCGCTCTTCGCAGACACTTACATAATACAATATCTCAAACCCATGTGGGAGAAGTTGCTTTGCGCTGATTCAGTCGGCCGTTCAGTAAACGAACATTTATTTCCGTTTCAAGTTAACCAGAGCCAAAAAAGTAAAAAGTAAAAAAAAAAAACTTGACTTTGTCTTGACGTAATTAAGCGACTCGCCTTGATCATGGTACGTCGTGCAGCGTAGGTCTGAAAAAAAAAAAAAAGCTACTTAGTGTGTCCCTACGTTTATACTTGTGCACAACCTCAAGATGAATACAAATAATGAAATGCTTAACCAAATCAAAAGAGTAACACATAAAGTATCGGTCCTTATAAGTATTCAACCTCTAAAGCAGCAGATCCATCATCGGTATCTATCTGTCTTCCGCGGCATCGGCAGCATCATTCTCCGACACCGCCTGCCGACCACGATTTCGTCCCGAACGCGCACCGACCCGTGTGACACCGTGCTCACGCGGGAGAGCTCTTGGCTGATTCGTACTGTCAGATGTCTTCCCGACCGGATTTGCTACTTCGTGTCGGCTACGACGTCGTTCGTAATGTATTTATGCATGCTTTGCGTTGAAAGCTACTGCACGGTTTTTCAATCGCGTTAGCTGCGAAACATCTCCTCCTTCAATCCAGCTAAATTAAAGTTCAGGTTTTATTGATTTCCTGCGTACATCATTAAAATGATTAGCGAAGCTGATTACATTCGGAGGTCAGATAGTTTGCTGATGCTATATATTCAGTGCAACTAAGAGGGGGGGGGGGGGGGCGTTGCTCGCAGACTACTATAGCAATTTGTTTATTTAAAACGTGTTGCCGGATGGAAGGAAGCGGCGTGAACGAAATCTCGAGATTGCTGCGAGGAAAAGCAACTGACTGAGTATAATCTGAATTTACAAGGTGCGGCAATGTCTGTTCAAATGCAAAATGTCGGGAAATTGAAGACAGAACCCTTCGTTCTATTCTCCGAAATTTTAGTCGAATGTGCTCTTTTATTGAGTCCAAGAAGCACAACATGTGTTTCGCGGGAAGCCTCTCTCAAGTCGATTAAACTTATTGTGAACACATTGCCACTATACGTCACGGATTCTACCAGGCAGGCAATTGTTAACGTACCATTGCCACGTTAACGCTCTAGGTTACACGCAGCACGCACCCCTAAACTCTTCCAATACACCGGCTGTCGCCTGTCGAAAGACGGAAGTACGTGAAGCGGGCTTCTCCCCAAACGTGCTCTTATTGTGGGAAAGCCAGTTTTGACGAGCGTTCTGTAGCGAGCTACGCACTCACGCACGGAGAGCTTTGATGTGCGTCGCAAGCAAGAAACTAGCGCTTAAAATAAGGCCTACTTTTAGGGTTTACGCCCCCTACGAAACCAAGGTCTTCCTTGCGCAATTATTATGGCCATGCCGTCTTCGTGAGTTCTTGAAGGATCACGGACCACCTTTCTTAAGCATGAATTGGTGCACACTTATTCTGAATGTCTTCCAGCTTAATAACCCACTCTATTTAAGCACATTCGCGTTTCTTCTTTTTTATTTCTTTGATGTACCGTTGAGAATATTGACACCACGGAGAAAGAAATTACGTCGCCGCCTCAAATTACTTGCCGCCTGTTTAAAACAATGGAGTGTATAGCGTACCACAGAGCCACGTGGGTAGATTAAAGAGGGCCTCGCTCCTAGCCGGGAACCTTGGAAACGAGGGTGCGCCGAGTAATGAATTGCTAATCAGCTTAGCGGTGCTGTAGGTATGGTCAGTGTAGAATTTTAACGCCTGCGCGACGGCAGAGTCAAAAGCTGCGCCGCTCGCCCAACGATGCTTTAGACTGAAGAACCGCGCCACTTACTGCAACATGGGCGAGTCCTTGCAGGGAATATGTACTTTCCGGCGGATAGTTGTCACAAAAAAAAGGCCCATGATTCATACGATGTGTACGTTGGAATTCGCGCTTTAGCGCGAATGAATAACTGGAGGAGGCTGTCGTGGTGCGTGCAGTGTATACAATTCCGACTGGTCACGGTTGCTGTGCATAAAAGAATGAAAAGCAGTGTTATACAGTGCGCTAGGAGAGCATGATATTGGTGCCAAGCGTGGCGCCCGCACTGCATGCAGGCAGACTGTAAAAAAAAAAGAAAAAAAAGAAAAATATTGAATAGACGAGATTTTCATCGAAGTCTGCACACGAATGACCTGCGGAAATGTGTTAATTTGAGCTTACGCCCACGCAATACGTAACCGGTTATGAAGCAACATAATTAGTGGTCGTACGTTGTAGCTTTGTTTCGTTACCATATCGTTTCGTGCCTTTTTGTCTATGCATGAAGGTTTGATCTGTTTCTTGCTGCCAGTCGTGTTTACCAAAACGCACATCGCACTGAAAATTTCATGTGGTTCTCATGGGCCTGCTGATAAGTTCTTCCCTTTCTTTCTTTCTTTCTTTCTTTCTTTCTTTCTTTCTTTCTTTCTTTCTTTCTTTCTTTCTTTCTTTCTTTCTTTCTTTCTTTCTTCTTTCTTTCTTTCTATTTAGCGAATTGAGCGCTGTCTGAAGTGGAATGCACTTCATTTTGTGCCAAATTGGTAGAAGTCGTAAGCCATAGTGGACAGCCTTGAAGAGCGAGTGACACTAAGTCGCACGTCATGCCATTCCTGTACCGCCATCCGCCGGCCTCCAGCACTGCAAGCCACCCTGTGCTGCTGTTGAGTAATAGGAACTCGAGGGTTGCACTCTGCTGTGCGCGTGCGTATTACCGCAGAAAGTAATGGTTACGCGTGGCAAAAGAACACACTGATAGCCCGATGTTCGCAAGATGATCGCGCATGCGTCGTGATTTCCGATGCAAAGTATTGTTATAGCTCGCGGCCTAAAGCTGCGCCCTTCACGCCGCTTCGGAAAGATTTGGCCCCCACCGGGTATATCTCCCGTTCTACAGACTTGCTCCCCATTTCCCGTTGCGGGAACCCAACAGACAGCTCAGCAACGAAACCGGTCGTGACTCAGCTAATGAATTTTTCTCGGGAAACTTCGTCAGAGCGCTGCGCGGCGATCTCGTTCTCGCTAATGATAATAAACGAAACGAACACGCCGACCCAACTTCACCCTTCGCCTCTGCGCTCGGAAGGGCGCAGATGCAAGAAAGAAAAGGAGCCGACCGACCCGGACCGGACCGCTGCTCTCTTTTCTGGTGGCGCCAGGTTTTCGCTCGAGCGTGGTAGTTTAGGGTGAAAATTATGAAAAAAAAAGGAAATTAATTACTCGGAAAGAGCACAAATAGCAAAGAGCGGGGAGATATATCGGACGGAAAGGCACGGTTCGACTGGAAAAACGACCAGACGGCTGGAAATTCCGGCCAAATGTAGAAGACGCGATAAAAAAGCGTCTGTGCTTAGCACGCGCACACGTTTACAGACGCACAGTGACAGAGAGGGAGGGACTTGAGGCCACGCGCTGTAGGCGCACGCAACCGCGGGGAACCAACGAGAACCGACCATTGCGCCGTGCCAGGAGAGAAGACGAGGGAAACGAAGAGATGTAATTACTCCGTTTGTGTCCCTGTTCTGCGGCTCGAAAGCGCGCATTAGTATGCCTGTTCCGCCGGGCCGCGCATCTGCATACGTGTTGGCACGTTCGAACACGAGGGCGCGCGCCACTTCGCCGCCTGCGTCCCCCTTATTTTCAGCGCGGATATGGAGAACAAGCGCGGGCACAAGCGCGCGCGCGCGCGCACGCACGCACGCACGTACGGACACACTCCGAGCGAGCACGCGAAGCCTATTTTGCCGGATGGCTCGCGAAAGCAAGCCAGTCGCCCGCGGCGGCAACGCATGCAAGCCGCGCGGGGGCCCATTGTCTATTGATTCTTAATTACCGAAAACCCGCCTTCGAGCGAGGCTAGGCTTTTCTCCCCGATTGTTCTTACGCGGCGCCGCTCTTCGCTTTCTGTTATCTTCGCGGCTGACGCCACAGCGGGTGTCTTCGCCCTTGCGCTTTTCTTGTTCCTTCGCCGCGCTCTCTGCAAGCTCTGCGCGGTAGTTAGGGTGAGTTCGTTTGGCTGCAGTCTTGGTGGCCGTGCGAGGAGCTTCGTGCGTTTCCGGCTATTCGACGGTTTCTTTACGGCTCTCCATGCTTTTAGTCCTCTATACGTAGCGCATCCGCGCTACGTTTTTCTTTGTTTGTTGTTGTTGCTGCTGCTGCAGCGCTATCGGCCAACCGTTTGAGCTCCGCAATATGTATAGGGTACACTATACACTCGATGTTTCGAAGCAGCACTGTTGAACCAAGAGTGTTTGAGGCCAAGCTGGCGTTGGAGGACGCGCCGTATCCGCCTTTGTTTGCGTGCGCGAACGCTGTTGGCCGCTGGCACCCTCGCAGGCGCATGGCTCCTGACCCATTTGGCACTTTTATGAGTCGTCAAAGTATAAACTTTGCGGACACTCGTGCGCGGCGGTCGCGCGCTTATGGGGCTTCGTCGCGGTTCTTTCATTAACGAATAAACAGCGATAAAGCGAGGCGTGGGTTGCGGCGGTTGTAACCTTGCGCGGATATATTTTGCTGCAGAGACGCGGTGGCGCTCTTCAGTTTTAAGCCGCCGTCGCACAAAAATTCACAACTATGGCCTGGACCCTCTCTCTCTCTCTCTCTTTCACTATTTGGCAACGTCGTCCGCCGTGACAGGGTAACGAGCTTCTGCTGGCAAGATTTAACTGGTATTGCAACCCTTCCAACTTATACAACCGCTCAGCTGGCTGCAACTGTCTTGTGTTCCCTGGTGGGAGGGCAAACCTTCTTAACAGATCAATGCGTCCATCACCTGTACTGAAACCCGGTATGTATTTTACACATAGAACATCGTTAAATCAGACTATACATTGAGTTAACTTGATTGCTTCAATATTTTTAACGTATTAGGCCCTTCGAATATGTGTCGAGGAAATGAAATCACTTTGTGAAATCAAAATATTGTAAAATCAGGTTTTGTTAAATTGAAGTATAACTATATTTAAAATGACTGCGCCTCGAAGTGTTTCCAGCTTCAAGTTGTCGCGTAAGGCCAGTCTGTCTTGAGAGCCAAGCTATGATGATTTCAGGGCGCGGTCGAGAAGTTTTGCTAAGTCTCGGAAAGTTTAGAAATCTGACAGTCAAGATCGCCGCATGCGCAGCGAACAAGTACTTGGATGCGTGTGCTTTGAGATCCCTGACATAGAACTATAAACTGCGCTCTACGTGGGAGAAGGCAAAAACCTGTGATAAGGAAGTATGCAATAGAAACAGCGCGATTTCTCAATTAGGGAGACGACTGATATTCTACGTACGACTGCTGTTGAAACTTGTTAACCAAGGCAAGAGAGTTGTTGTATGCTCGCCTCATGCTTGACGCCGTGTAGATAAACTTTGTCGACTGTTCACATGCCCCCTAAGGCTTTTACTGTATAAACATTCTGTCCCTATCTATTGATACAATTTGATTTCTTATCTTATCACTTGAGACCAAGGACCCCGACTCGATAAGGCCTACTGCGCTGTTCAAAGCACCGGAAACCACTAGCAAAGTGCACGGACAGTGCATGGAACTTAAATTTAGCTGCGAGAGTATAGCCACTGATGTTTTGCCAAGATAACGTCGTCCTCTCCGGCAGTTTACGCCCCGTACAAGCCGGAATATGTTTATCTTCGCCGCCATTATCTAGCTCGTGGTCTTGGTCGTTGAAACCAAATTTTCAATGTGCTCAGCAGTATAAAACCATAGCCACTGAGTCTCCACGGTGGATCTGCAAAGATCATTGGAAGCGCTAGAAAATATTGATTACAAAGAAGACCCAAGTATTTTATGCATTGATCGATCTGAAGATTGCTTTTAGGCATACGTGAAACATTCGTTATTGCTGCCACAGTTAATGAGTTATTCAAAATGAGATCTTTAGATATTAATGATAGAAAAGAGGTAGGGTGACATCTCCCTCTGCTACCAAGCATAGGAGTCACTTGTAGCCTATAGCAGATATTATTTTAAAAATATATGGTAATTAACTAATTTCAAGAAGCCGTCTTCCAGTCGCGCTTTCGCGGCTAGTACCAAGCCATAATTACTTCCTTTCCTAATTAATGAAAATGTTCCGCCGCCTACCATAGTAACAGATTGGATAGAATATTAAACTTTATGTTAAGCCGAAGCTTGATGATGAAGGATGCAGCCTCTGGTTTTTGTATCCGGTCTTCGTTTTCGTCTGATTGCTTTTCAGCATCAAAGAAAAAGGTCCGCTCGCCGCCACTGCCAGACGCAAAGGTGCTGCACGAACACACAGCCAGCAGAGATGGGAGAAACTCGTAATCGTGAGGGCAGGATTGAAGTATATATGGGAAAGAAAGGGGAGTATACACTGAAGAAATGCAGCGCATATAAATCTATTTACAACTTTCCGTGACACGGGAGATAGGCCGGCCCCGTGTGCATAAGCTTACTCTCGAACGAATACTGATGTTATTATGTGCTTCACCTTTGATGTAATCACGAGATGCGCTGCCTTACAGTATACATTAAAAAAACAATTAGGCGCCTATACTAAGTCGGCAGTAGATGAAACGATTAACACGCTGCTACTTTAAAAAGTGCGTCGAAAAAAAAAGTACATCGAAAGTAAAAAAAAAAGAGCGTTTTAGAGCGGGGCATATAAATTTGGCGTCGCCACGGCGAGAACTTCAAGATTGCGCGAAACAATTAAATCGATAAATCACCTCCGCTTCCCTTTCCTATATGTGGTTTTCTTGAAAAGTAAATGGAAATCACTCTTCGAGAATGATGAAGAAAGGCTTGCGTCAAGGCTCTCTGAGTGTATAAGGCGGTAGAAGGAAGCAATTGAGAATCATCAACCTCTGTTCCTTTGCAGTTATTGGTCGCCTCTTTCCTTTATTAATATATTCTTTAATTTTCTATTGGGCGTTATGGTTTTCTTTACTTGCCTGACTGGCTGACCGGCGTCGCCTGTGCGGCGCCCGCCGCCGTCGCCTCGCGCACTCGATTACATCGCCCGCATAAGAGGTTATTAATAATTTTCATGCGGCAGCGGGAATTCGTCGTCGTCGAAATTGCGACACGACCTGGGTCGGCAGAACAGATTTGACGCCCCGCTTCTTTCCTTTTAAGAAACGATCTCTTCTTTCTTCTTTCCTTGTTTCTTCTTTACCATGAACTTCCGCCGCTTTAGAAATCTGCGCGTTTTATTCTCACGTTTTCTTGTTCTTGCTTTTTTGCGCCTCGAATGTCACAAAACCGGCTCGTGTGGCGCCTTCCAGGTCTTCGTTATTCATTTTTTTCTTTGCCAGAACTTTGCGCTCACGCTCGTGTTTGTTTTAAAACACCCCTAGATTTTTCTTTCTTATTTTTTTATTTCTTTCAGTTAACATTTCATTTTTATATGTGTGCAGAGTCTATTCCGCCGCGATCCCTGCTGCTCAGGCTTCTTTTTTTTTTTATTATTGATGCACCGAAGGCAAGGCGAACTTCGCACTCAATTAGTCAGCTGCAGCTTCGAAGGACGATAGACGGCGCGCACCGGTTTTGTAACATATCGCTGCGCCCGTTTCACGGCTCTATTTGGATAGCCGTGCTCGCGTAACGCATAATCCCCTTTCTCAAAGCTTCGCTTATCCCTTGAAGACGATATCGCGTGTTGATGATGGGCCCTGCGCTGTATTCAGAAGTTCAATTTGCTGGATTATCTTCCTCGTACCTGGACATTTGTCTATAACAGCGCTTTTATCAGAGCGTTCGCGCGGTCATGCTAGGAATGGTCTGTCGTCGGGTCCTGCTTATATGAGCGCTTGGCGCTCTGAAGCTTAGGAGAGCTACTGTGGTTGTTCTACTAAATCTTTGAACACTTCGCAGAGACTACAATCGTTCAATGTACTATGGCTCGGCTGCTCTGTCCCGCGTGAATTGGTTTTCAGCATTTCGATAAAATATACCGTTGGCGTCGATCAACCGATGTTAGCGTCGAGTTTACACTTCGCAATCTAGTTATCACCGTTATAGACCTATCACCCAACCTCGTCTAGAAAGACGTGCTCGTCGGCGGTTACCGTCGTTGACGTGGATCATTTGATGTATGTTGTAAAGTTATACTACATGTGACTCTTTTCTCAAGATATGATGCGTACAGCGACCACCCGTCGCGCCCTTACATTAAAATGATTGAAAAAACAAGAGTTAAACAAGAATTGGCGACGCAATCTGCGCTGTATACGCAGTACGCCACACTCAGGGCGATCCAGTTCGCACGTGCGAGCTGTCCGCCGAAGTCGCGCCTCGCGTTGATTTTTTGACGCGCCGGCACGCTTTTGCTCGCGCTAAAGCGTCACGTGCTCTCTCTCTCTCTCTCTCTCTTCTTCACGTGTATATACAGCGCAGCTCGTTACGCTGGCGAAACATGTCGACAGAAGCGCGAGGCTGTGAGGAAGCGAAAGCGCGCGCGAGCTACCGTGCGGGACGCTTGGCGGCGTCAGCAGCCGTCGGGCGTGACGGACGTGGAGATGTCTACCACGCCCGAAACTCTCACTCGCCCTTCGACGAGCGTCCCGTACCCACGCGTCTTTGGGATATACTTTAATGACGTGCATCCACTTTTTTATTTATCTTCGTCCGGTACCCTTCGTATTCGACAGCCGAGCGCACAAGACCTGACCTCTCCTCCTTGAGTGACTTTAATAGTGGGCGATGGCCACGTAACTTACGGTTAATTGCTTTCAGCGCGTGCTATGTCTTGTCTATCGTGTTTGTCCCTACATACCGTAAACGCGTGAAGCGCTTGCTCTGTTTGGACCTTGTTAGACAAGAAACGTGCGCAGTGTCCAAGCTTCGCTTATGCAGTTACAACGCGTGCAAGACTTTGAATTGCAAACGTTGATGCTGTGGTCGTTATTGTTGTAGCAGTGTCTATACATGTCTATAGGGCTGAAAGAAAACATCGTTTTGAATATTTTTCTAGATATATATGAACCGCGCGTGCGCCTTATATATTGTCAGCGTCTCTTCAGAAGTCTAATCTGTATCTTGTTCAATTATTCATCGCTACCACCGCGATTCTCACTCTATGACTTATGGTCGAGCACCCTAATTTATCTTCAGGAGGCCTGTCATGAAGTTGCATATTAGCTCGCGCACACCCCTGTTATCTTATGTGGCTTTGTTTGTCTGACATTCGAACACACCTAAGTGTGTCAGATGCGCTAATGATACAGATGACGTAGGTGCGTCTTCACGCTGCGCTGGAACGCCGGTAGTTCTTATTTTCGACTATCGCATGTCTCGGACTCACCTGCACTACAGGTCCGAGCTTCAAAATCTACAGGCGTGGCTCAGGCCAGCGATAGCGTAACAACCATTAGAGCTGTGATTACTCTGCTTGGATTTCTTTCTCTCTCTCTCTCCTTGAATACCCCCCCCCCCTTTTTTTTTTTGTCTGCACGTTACGATTTCGTAATTTGTTACCTTCTTATAACGACGATCGCGCCCACAAAGCGGGCTCCTAACCACGATGGTCGTCTTTAACAGAACCGCAACGCGGTCGAATTAATGGCTGGGGCACGCCGTTAGGCTTATAATTACTAGCCTCCCACAGAGATGTTGAAGCCGATGATACTCATATATCTGCCGGTCACCCCTTCTGTTTTCTTATTCTTCTTATCTTGTTCGGATTCTCCTTTACAGCTGTTCCCCGGCGCGCGCTATCTTCTTTCCCTGCCCCCTGCTATCTCCTCTTCGAGATCACGCTCCCGTTATTTGCGCTGGATGCGCGCACTCCCCGAAGAACGTTTGAGCAAATGCGCACGCACGAGCGGTTCGGCAGGCAAGCCTGCTCCACATTGCGCATGACGTTCCATCTTCTTACACGAGGGCATCCTCTATGGGCTTTGTTGGCGGCGCCCATGGCGTCCGCAACGCGGCGCTGGGTTGTTTGGCGGCCATTTTGGAAGAATGCCATTGCGCACACAAGCGTGAGCAAGACATCGTGAGCTCTAGCCTCGCGATGTTTGTGATGGAGACTCGCAGATGTCTTTATGCAACGGGTCCCAGCTATAGAAAGCCGGCGCGAAAGAAACCTGCTTCGGCGTCGTGCGTGAACTGAAACACCGAGCGTCGCTCAGTGGCGTCACGAGCGTGATCACTATCTCTGACCGGCACTATACAGTCGACGCCGTTCCGAACTCTAGAAGCCCGTTAGCGTTGCGGGTGCTTAACGTTTCTTTTTTCAACGCTCGGACGTTTGTCTTGTGCAGCAGACTAGCTTATCCGTGCATAAAAGCAGCGTTGCGTATACCGTCAGCAGCAGGTAAAGAACAGAGCGACCGTACACGTTGTAAGGCGTGGTAAAGCCTGGTAGCCGGTCACATGCGCGAACGTACGTGTTTGTGTAGCTCAATAAGACACGCGAGCAGCATCTTAATGAAGATATAACGGCGGGACGAGACGTTAATTTTCTTCGGGATGTTACTCGGTGAAGTTGCTAGTAAAGCTGTCACAGATCGTATTAGAATAAGAGATAAAGGGCAGTAGACACCGTGCAGACTTTGCTCGCTTAGAAACAGTTCTTTCCTGGCTGCCGGTCACGAACTAGCGCACCTCTCGGATATAGCCCAGCGGCCAATACATATACACCGTGCAAACGTATAACGCCTTCCGTTCTTACTGTCAAACTTAATCATGAAATGCATCACTGGCACAGAAAACGCGTTTACGTATCTAAAACAAGAGAAATCACCTTTCAGGTCCGATCATAAGCTATAGCTTTTAATGAATACATAAGCGTTCTTATGGTCAGTTTGGCTGGTGACCTGTGATGACGGGACAACGAAATGAAGAAAAACAATGCGCTGGTGATCGTTCTGAGAGACGAAATCATCTGAGGCTAGAGGCGCAAATATATACGATCACGAAGGAGACGACAGTACGTGCGCCGTCAACACCCACTATAACACCAGTAGCTCGGACGATACAGAAAATCTATGGTGTTGGGCTGCTGAGCACGAGGTCGCGGGATCGAATCCCGGCCACGGCGGCCGCATTTCGATGGGGGCGAAATGCGAAAACACCCGTTTACTTAGATTTAGGTACACGTTAAAGAACCCCAGGTGGTCCAAATTTCCGGAGTCCCCCACTACGGCGTGCCTCATAATCAGATCGTGGTTTTGGCACGTAAAACCCCATAATTTAATTTCAGAGATAAAATGCTACAAATCAGAGATAAAATGCTACAAAGAAATAGTACCGTAGAAGTGAAAGAAATAACCACTGGTTGTGTACGCGTCAAGCCTGTGGGCATCCAAGAACAACAAAACGTCAGCCGATGACGACAGCAGGCGACAAGGAGGCCCAACAAAGGGAGAGAGCGCGGCCTAGCGCTAAGCGCTCGCGACCCGGCGGTCCGTTATACGGCATAAGCGAGGCCACAGAGGCTGCAGTCGCGGGCACGGCGCTGTTGACGAGCGAAACATAGCGACCGAAGAGACGGCGACGACGCGTCAGCCACGCACAAAACGGCAGCAAAACTCATCGCGCTCGTAGGAAGCCGGGGTTCTTCCTTCCCGCCCTCGAACCGCTATAGCCGTATAGCTCCAGCAGCCGCCGACTGGCATGGCTCGGCAGCGGTCCATTATGGCCGCGACTCTTTAGAGAAGCGCCCACTGGAAGCTCCGGGATCCCGCGAGAGGGGTGGGGAAATAAGCCAGCGAAAGAATGCGACGAGACAAAAAGCGGCGCAGCAGCGAGCTATCTGGCTGGCTGCGGAAGATGAGGAGCAAAATATAAAGGGGCGCCCGCCATCGTCACAAATGGAGCAAGCAGGCGAGTATAGAACCGCGGGGGCGACTGCGGTGGCAAGAGAGGGGGAGGGGGGCAAAGCGCGAGCGAGCAGTGTTTGTGTGACTCGTCGCTCGAGCCGAGACCGAGGCAATAGACCCCGCGGCATGGCGCGTAGCCTTCGCTGCGGTCGCCGGCGTAGCTGCCGCCTCATTTTTTCGGGCGCCTTTCCTGCGCTCCCAGAGGGCAGTTTATGTGAAGTGTCTTTTAGTTCGCTCTTGTTTGCGGTATATCGCTGCGATATAAAAACAACAGCGGCCGCGGAAGCACGCCTGCAGTTATGCCGTAGCAGACGAGATTGCTTTCTCCGCTCAGCGCTTCTTTTTTAGAGAAAAGGTCGAGGTTTAGTGACTGTGTAGAAAAAGGGGAAGTGATAAAAAAAGAACGAACAAGGGTGTAAAATGAAAGGTCGTAAAAAAAAAAAAAAAAATCACAGTAGTACAGGCACGTCCCTCCTGTTGCTGCGACCGAGCTGTTGCGTCGTCGTCGACGTGTCTCGACTATGCTTCATTCAGATCACGATGTAGGCGGCAACGTCACGCGTGACGTCACAGTCTTTTGTTACGGCTCGCTGCGTAGGCTGCTCATCGTGAGGCGCCAGATGAGCACGCGCTGTTTGGCGTTGTATAGCCGCTGCCACGGCTTTTCGGCGCCTATTCAGCGGCCGCGGTGGTTTAGTTTCGCTTGGTTGGCGATGCATCTTTCAAAAAAAAAAAAAAAAAGATACTTGCGGTCGGTGCAGCGCGGTGGCTGCGTTAGCAAGCGGGAGTGGTGTATATACAACGCCTGTCTCGCGGTCGTGACACGCATGACGTCCGCTGAACACCTCCGCTTGCACGTGTCGACGTGGCGATGCTGCCTTGCTACGTCGCGACCTTTTCTGTGCATGTTTGTAGATGTTGTTTTCGAAGCAATCTTTCTGCAGTTAGTAGCGTTGTGTGTATAAATAGTTGCTTTGTGCTAAAGGCCAAAGAAGGTGGAACGCTAGAAGTTAGCGTAAAGGGTTTTTGACGGTGTTCGTTCTCTTTAAGAAAACTGTAACGCCGCGGACACATTTTGAACACGCAGTCTGTGAACAGCCTTTCACCAGCATTTCAGTCGCCAACAAATTACTGTTTATGCATCAAATCCTTAAAGCAGGTATCAGTCCGCGAGAGCGACACTTTACGAATGCTTTAACCGCGTTCTCCCCTAATATTTCGTCGGCCCTCATCACCTCCTACGAAACCCTTCCGCCCCGGCACTGGTAATCAACTAAAAAAGGAAGACTACACCACCGGTACGAACTGATAATTAGACTCCAGACCTCTCGACGGCGAACTTGGTGTGGTGGTCGAGACTAAGCGTATATAAGCGCTAGCGCCGGCTGACAGCTGCCAATTTTTTCAAAGAATGCGACTCACATTGAAAGGGTGGAGGCATGAATTTTGACTACGAAGAAAAAAGCGTCAGGTCCCGATTATCTATCTGTAAATTTAGTATAAAAGTTAGAGATAAAGTGATGATGACCACAAAATGGCAAGTAAAAGGACGACGTCTGCGGATACCAAACAGGAAGAAAGAAGAGGTCGAGTTCAAGACACTACACAAGGCATTCGCTCGAGTTGTTGCTAAACCCTGTACGATGCGTTTTCGCGATCGTGACGTGGACCAACTGCCTCGAAACTGGGATTGTAAATCGTTGACATTCTTCTGTTACTACTCCCGTGAAGCTCGGGCATTTCACGTCGAGCATAATAATATAGCATTCGCACAAACGTCAACTTCAATCTTGTCTGCCTTTCTCTTTTTTTCTTTTTGTCATCTTGTTAGCGTCTTGTTTTGTCATCTTGTTAGTGTTGAATGTCGCGGGTTTTCTCCAAATCGTTGTGTAAAACTGCGAGGTTGCTCGATGCTTTGCGCAGGTCTAAGGGGCCGCTTTATAGAGCCGCAGAAACAGCCGTTATATTGACGATAATAACTTAGGGGGTGAACTAAAATAGGCAAAGAAGGGAGTAATTGCTCAGGAAAGAAGAACAAAAAATGCATTCAGCGCCTGACGACGCGTTGTGTTACACTCCCATCTCGAAGCCCCCGCATCCTAACGCTTCACTCTCACGCTCTTCCACTCTTCAGCTCGTCTTGTTTCCAGACATCAGCGCTTTCATTTTCTTACCTAATCCAGACACAGCGCTCAGGCCCAGGCCTGAATCGAATGCGTAGGCTCCTTTGAGTTTAAGACGCGAAAGCGTACTGGGGTACCGGTGAAGCGAATCAAAATAAAGCGAAAGAAAGGCGAAGTGCCAACGCGGCAGATGCGAAAATGTGGCAGCCGCCTGTTGTTTTGCAAGCATGGCTTCCATCATCTGCGCTCGCATAGGCGAGGAGGTCGCGCGCAGTGCCGCTATAGCAGACTTCTTGGAAGCTCAGAGGGCCCAATAAGAGAAAGTTGTAAGAAAAAGAAGAAAGGAGCATAGCGCGGGGAACTCGCACAATCTATATAGAAGATGCTCGAGAGGCAGTAAGAAACGTGGCTCCAAAAACAAGCGTGGCCCCTTATTTCCTCCCACTGTCTCCCCACCATGAAGATTCCCTTTCCTTACACTTGGCCTCACCCCTCTACTTGTGTGCAGACTTACTCTACACTATGTCCTTCCTAACCTTCTCCACGACCAACCCCCCACCTCCGATGTTCCCAACCCCTGTGCCTTCATGCCAACCGCATAACCCCCCCCCCCCCCCCCCTCCTAGTCTTCTCGCAGTCCCAGCCATTCCCTCCCACCTTCTGAAGGGAAGAAAACAAAGCTTGATAATAAGATGGCCGCGGCAGCTCGGCCGCATACGCACTCACACACTGGAAGAGTGAGCTATGAAAAAGCATCCGAAAGAATCTAACCAAGGTCACGTGCGCGCGGCGCCTTTACATCGCGCCCGCTGCCACTTGCCGCTTTTTCCGGATGTGAGAGAACGGCCGCGTTTCTTGGCTATTTTACCTCTCTCGCTTCCACTCGGCGTTCTCTGCAAAGATCCCTCTCCTTCGGGTCCCTTGTTTCCAGCGGTGCTTGGCGTGGCTGCGCGCACACTTGTGGAACAGTTTGTGTTCTTCGCCCTGCATGGAGCAGGATTTGTCTTGCCAGCTTAGGCCCCCACCCGCCCCGTCGCCGATCATCGCGAAGCACAGGCCGCCGCCGCCGCCCCCGTTCGGGCCGTCTCGTTTACCGACCGCATTTGCGTGAAATCCGGACGTCGCAGTTAAAGGAAACGGCGCGCCGTAGTCTCGCTGTTGTCGGTTCAATTTTGATGGTGGATCGTTTCGCTGGCGACCCGTCGTTTGGGAAGGCCGGCCGCTTGCTCGCGGGAGCATGAAAATGATGAAGGCCGTGGTGCCGTTGACCTAGATCGCGGCAGCCGTCCGCGCGCGTCGTCCGCCTACCCTGCGTTTTGCCTGTCGTGTATAACTCGAGCGATAACAGTGAACTCTTCTCCGCTATCTGGTTGCGATGTTAGTTTCGTTGTTTCTTTCCTCTCTTTGCCTTTTTTTTTTTTTTTTACCCCCTTCAGCTTTAGTTGCACCGGCAGGGCCATTTAGTTTTGCCGCTTGTACCGTCTTTGCCGGAGGGCGATTGTGCGTTGCCGAATATATTTGATGGCTGCTACTATACGGATGCGTAAATGTTGCCTACTGGCTACTTCTTCCTGCGATAGCAGGTCACTAGAGGAAGCAAGGATTTCTGTCGGTGCTACCAGTAGTGCTTTGTTGTAGCCTGGAAGAGCGCTTACTTAGCGTATCGCAAGCTTGCTAGTGTATTTGCACACATTGTTCCAAAGCCACAATTTGTGGAACTTGACGCTACTTTAAATGTGGCTTGAGAATTTCACGCGGCCTATAGAGACATGTAGACTGAAATCCGCGTTCAACGCGACGCCAAAATGGACAATACCCAAAGGAAATGAACAGCAACACTTTGTAGCCTCTTATCATCCGTCTTGTGTTCAGAGGAAAATCATTACCGTTATGGATCAGCCTCGTTCCGCACAAAACGCGGTTTCAACCTTGCATTGTCTCGACAAGGACCAGAGGAATTCCCACCTTTTGGCTTCCTGCTGGGCGAATGACCTATAGCTTGTTAGCGCTTACCGTTGGCGGCGAATCGCCTGCAAAAATAACGGCCGCGAAAAGAAAAATGATCGTTTCCCTGGCTGTCTAACGCGAACATAATTCAAATCGCGTACCGTGTGCGATACTGGAATTATACGTGCTTGCGCCCCGTAACTAATCGGCGCGTCCTTGCGTTACGCACATTGGACGCGCAATTCATCACATTCAGTCGCAGTTTCCATGGCCATTTATTGTGCACAGAGTGGAGCAACGGCCTAAAGCTGCATCCTCGAAACATTTTAGTTTCTATGCTCGAAGTCTTGTTGTCCACGTGGACTTTTCATTCGTGTTCTCTTGGGATGCGTCCGCTGTCGTCCAAAATGTTAACGGCAACCTTGCACGTCAACAGCTCAACCGCAGCTGGCAACCGCAGCCGGCAACCGCAGCCGTCGAAACACACCGCCGTACGTCCGAAACAAGCGTACAAGCGCGCGCAAAAAGAAGCACATAACGATGAAGAGAAAGTAAATGCGTTTTGCTAGCTCAGGGGGGACAACATGAGGCATGGCTTCAGGTAATTATTCTAGCCGAGCAAAATGCGCGTACCTCAAAAGGGCGAGAGGCAAGGAACAAATGAGGTGCACGGAACTTCTGAGTGAACAAGTGCATTGAAAGTATAGGCGACGAGCTCTATAGGGTTTTAGGGACCTTCCACTTCCACCATTCCTCTGGAGTGCGTCGTATACGTATACCAGCACTTTTTCTCTTCTTGACGCCTCCATTACTCCTTTTTACTTTTTTTTCCACCCTCGCTGGTGCTCGCCCTATTGCGGTGATTTAGTGGAGAACTTGGAAAGAACTGGCTTTACCATGTTGGGCAGCGTCTCTACTTGCGACCACTGTTTTAACTTTATTTGTTTTGTCTTTTAAGGGCGTCAACACGCTTCTTCATTATTATTATTACTTTTTCTTCCTGCAGTGCCGGTTCTAGAAGACGCGCAGGCAGGCGCCCTCTATACCCCAACTTTTGCCCTCTGCACCCAACCGCGCCGCTTCTCGTGTTATTTACTTTACCAAACTGTCCGTCTCGCCTCGCGCACGCCAGTTTAGTGGAGCTTTTACTTTCTTTTGCTCTCCCTCCGCTTAACAGCGTTCATCGTTTCACGTATTTGCTGCGCTCCCTTGTAGCTGTTCACTTTACTCTCCGAGCCTCCCTGCCAATGGCCCTTTCCGCCGCTGCTCTTTCAAAGTCTTCTTCGTTGTTCGCTTTTTATCTATCTAGGCCTCGAGCTCTCGCCTTGTCGTCGTGTCTGCGAGTCAGCCGTCTCTTGAAAGTTCTCTTTCATCGTGCAAACTGCGGTGGTGTCTGGCCGCGGTCTTCGCAGTGGCGGCGGTGGTGGCGAAGGGGCCCGCCGCCACTTGTGCTCTGCCCGAAAACTCCACGTTCTCGGAAGCGCGCGGAGCAAAACAACCTCTAGCCGGCAAAGGCGAGCGAACGAAACGGGAGAAGGGTGGCTGGGGGATGGTGTGCGTGTGTGTGTGTAGTTGCGAGCCGGGTTCTGCTGCCACGTTCCTCTCGGTGTTGTGCGCGTTCTGCAGGCGCCAGAGAACAACGGGCACGTCTCGAGGTTATCAGTAATCGCCACTGCGCGTTCAAGCGTTCGCGCTCATTGGCTTTTTTCTTTTTTTTTAGAACTAGTCGCTTGAATACATACACTCATGGCCTTTCGGCGTTTTGCCTGGATATATTTTAGGAGGTTCTTAAGGTACAATAGGAGGTTGTTTACAGGTTTGTTCAGCAGCAAGACCGCTTAAAGCTGCCACTGAGATTAAAGAAGTGTTCGGGACAAGCGCTTGTCTCGTTGTTGATACCTTGACTGGCGTGATTGAGCGAACGTAGTATTCTTAGTCGCAGAAACCAGGGAAGCCACACGCTTAGCTGCTTAGTCGATATACCTGAGTATCATTATAAGCTGGAACAGTGTCTGTCTGCATATCGGAAAAAGTCGAGACTCCATTATGCAGTAGATTTTACCGTCATGACTCGGTCGTTGTTTTCTTCAGCACAACTTGAGGTGTTTTGACGTGGCTTCGCCGTGGCTCAGCTTCTGACAGATGTCATTGAACCAAAAAAAAAAAAGGGGGGGGGGAGGGGGAAGGAGGGTGTTATTGTTATGCTTAACGTGGTGCCTGCAAAATCAAAATTTCGACCACTCCAGCAGCTTCGTACACTGTCCATTAAGCTTCCCCCTCTTATAAGGATAGCAGAAGGAACCGTTACAGTTGCACTTGTCTAGCCTGGATGTCATGCTGGTATGCTTTGTACATAATGAAACATAACTCGACTGCAATGATATTTTTGCTGAAATTATGGTGCCATAAATGTAGCAGTCAAATCTGCTTCCACTCTCTTGCAAATAACAATGTAATTAAGTTCAATTGCGCAAGAGTGCAAGCATAGAAAGAAAGAATGAAGAAAGAAGGAAAGAAACGATCTTGGGGCTTATGATCTCCATTTGCATGTGATTCACCGGCGAACTGCCCACTCTCGGAAATTTATGCTTTCAAGATGAAAAAGTACCGACCTTGCGAACCAAGGACTTGGAAACTGTGTGCCAATTCTGGTAGTGTGATATATAGTCGTAATAAATGCATCTCTCCGAGTACTTTGTTTTCCAAGATTGAATAGAATCGAAAAATACGGCTGTTCCGCACGATCAGCTAAAAAATAAATAAAAAAAATAAAAAAAAACAAACAGGGTTTGTGAGCTTAGTGCCTTACTGAGGTGGTGGAGTCGAAAGGTTGTAAGCTATCCCAGTACTCCGCGTCTGACGCGATTGTACACAAAAAGCTAATGGTAACTGCACTCTACGTATTGTAGGAAGTAGAAATGTCAAAAGTGAAGCGATGTTGCTAGCCTATTCGCATATCCCACCTGATGACTTACAGAGTGATGCCGCATGAATTCAGCTAGACGTCTGAATTACGTGATTTTGTAAGGAATGCATCATTTTAAATGCAGATACGAATACAGTTACCTGAAATAGTGCTGCGGGTTCATGTGTGGTGCATGATGAAACGATTTCATTTAATTATGTATTTGGGGAGGAAGAGGACATAGGTGCGCGCGCCCGTGTGTGCGTGTGCGTGCGTGTGTGTGTGTGTGTTTGCTGTGTGTCTGCCTGTCTGTGTTTCTAAGCAATTAAACCAATTATCTTGTCGAACTTTGGACGAGACAGCTTGACTGAAAAGTGGACGAAACAGAAGAGTACAAATGATTCCCGCGGGATGTTCGTCGAACATTGTGTGTAGGCTGCAGTGGTACGAAATGGTGCAGGCTTGACCACTGGACGCCCCATAAGCTGAAAGCCTGTCCTTCGCGCATCTTTGTTTATTTCTATATTTTCTTGCTTTTTTTTTTTTGCCTTGAGGACGATGCGTGCGTTCCTCATGCTTCACTCCAGCGGTGGGGCTCGGCCGCATGCGGAAGTTTGGCCGGTTTTTTGACAGAGACCGCTGCGCTGGCCTTTAAGTAAGACGGATGGTCGGTGCAGTGCGCGGCGGCTCATATGGCTCTCCCGATGGGATTCCCGCGGGCTCCCCGAAGACGCGGCGCTTCTCACGCTGGCCAACGGCGCATGCGCGGAGTCCTGCAAGTATATGCGGGTCCAAGCCTACCGCACGTGCCGTAGAGCTCACCAATTTCTACCATTGTGAGATCGTAATACAGCGAGTGGCCGGGAAGGGTGCCCGTTGCACGTTGCGAAGGGGGTTCGCTTGCGTCGAGGGCCTAAACCGTTACTTTAGGACATTCAGGACAAGATTTATCACTCCGTATTGCCTCAGTACAGCATTTGTGCGGTCTAGTTGGTGGCGTACAATCGTTGCTTGAGTGCGCTGCTTGGAAGACAGAACACAGAAGAAAGACGTGTCAATCTGCCGTCCGCGCGTTTCTCGTCGTTCCGTTCTTTTGCCTCTCGAGCTGAGAACATACATATCCGCTATGCGTCATCTCGTATGCTGGCAGAGGAAAGATTTTTGTTGTAGCCTTCCTACATGTGGATATTTTTTTAGCTGATCGTCGTCTTTGTTGCGCTAAAATGCCTTTAGGCGCGTCAATGAAGGTGAAACTAGCTCTTTGGTCACCGATTCCACTGTACACGAAGATGGAAAACACGTTGACAGGGGCGCAAGCAAACGCCTGACTTGCCAAACATTGCGAGAAATGAAAGTGTTGCGCAGGTGTTACCTGTAGCACTGTAAGTGACCATGTATGAGGTGGGAAAGCTTCAGAGAAATAGGAAACCAGGAGCGTCAAATACTAAAAATAAAATAGTGAACTAAACGCTCTTCAGAGTTGACGAAAGTTTGACTGTAGTGTATTTTGTTACTCTCCTGTAAGCAAACTTTGCTGTAGCCAGCGTTACCTGGAAGACTTCGGTATGCTAATCGACATATACAGAAAGGCGTCGCTATCATAAAAGCACACTTTTTTGTTTTATGTGTGTATGTGTGTGAGGGGGGGGGGGGGGGGTACGTGCGTGTGTGCGTTGTTTGTACGCGCCAATCCCCGAAGCTGGCGGCCGACGACCAAGCCTTCTTTTACTCGCGCGTCGTCGGACGAGGAAGAAATTCGGTGCAGTACATGCTGAAACCCATTTTGCTCGTGTGCCTATATGCACGGACCGCTGTAAGTTATGTGCCGTGTATGACTATTTATAAGCGTCCCACGAGGGCGTACCCTCGGCTCTGGCCGCTGGCCGAATGCCACGGCGAGTCCACACGCACACACGCGGAATCCGTTCCGTCTTTATTGGGGTCGGCACTGTCGCGCGGGCATCCGACTATACGGCGGGACTGCGTGCGTAGTCACCGGCTCCTCGCCGACGCTGCGTATACATACACGCAAGGCCTGTTGAGCGCGCAAGGCGGGTATTAACGCGCGGAATCCGCTTTAAAGAAGCGTCTTTCGCCCATTCAGTTGACTTAGCGTGGCAGCTCGGTAGGTGGCTTTCTTCCTGGTGGTTATCGCTGTTTAACTCTTTTTTGATTCCTAAGACGCGCGCAGCACGCATACTGCTCGTCGGCTTCAATCTACCGCGTGTTGCGGCGTATATAGTGTTGGCTGGCTTTCTTTTCTTTCTGGCGTGCGCGAGTCAATACGTGCGCGAGTGTTAACCTCGTTTTATGCGATTGCCGTGCCGAATTCCACGCGACCGGAGGCGCATGGTTTGGGTTTAACGAACTGGCTTGGACACAGCCTCGGGAAGTCGGCAGTGATGCATCGTATAGAAACAACCGCGAAGACCTTACTGAACGTTAAAGACGACCCGGAAGCCCATAAATTTCCTTGACAACTACCGCTGCGGCAAGCGGCCGAAAGCTCGAAGCTTTACGCTGCGCTTGAATGCGTTCACTCGCATTTTTGTTTGTACTACGTTTTCGAAAGTCTGCCGTGAATGACGGGAGTTCGTCTGCGATAGGCCAGCGCCAAGAACAAATGGCCGGAAATAAACACGAACTGATTAGGTTGGAAAATATATAGCAATAGAGAACGAGGCGCTCTTTGACGGCCAATTCTCTAGATCTTACTGGAAAAAGTGCGAGAAAGGCTAATTGAGAGGCCGGTGAAAGCTATCGACTTGTTCTCAAACTGCCGAATGTGAGGTAGAAGTCCGTTTGACTGGGGACGCGCAGGTACCTTAGCACGCACTGCGCATTTCTTTTTTTTTTCTTTTTTTGTCCTTTCTTTTTTTTATTTAGTAGACGACATGGTCTGTGAAAAGAAAAAAAAATAAGTGAAAGATTCAAAAGTGGGTACTTGACAGCGACAGCCAACGGCGGACGCCCTTACCGTAGGACCGACTCGGGGCAATAACGGCGAGCGGATGCGGCCACCTAGGTCTTTTGGTTGTGACGAGCTCGTTAAGGATGCGAGACAAAGTAAAAAGACACTACTTGAGAGGGAGCACTCTCATCGGGGCCGTGGGTTCCGGTCAGAAGGGTTGCAGAGCAATTCGTTACGAGACGGGTACTGAAATAACGGGAAACAAGTACAAAACCATAAATGGTGGCAGCAGGAAAAGAAGGGAAATGGTGCGGTCAGCCTTTTGGACACGCCGAGAAGTCACCCCGATTCTGAAGCAACTGAAGCGACCTCTTGTGCCCCAGACTTTTCCTCTCTTGTTTTTTCTGTTGTCCGCCGTGGAGAGGCTTTTATCAGCGACCAGCCAGAGGCAACCTCCGGGCGCACTTCTCGGGCCACGGGTGCGGTCGCACGGCCGACCGCACCCACCCCTCGTGGCCTGCGCGGCCCCTGATAGCGCCGCCGTGGCTTCCACTGCTTCGCGCCCGACACTGTTGGGGTGGAAGAGGAGCCCTTTTGCTCTCGTGCGCACCCGAGTTGGTCGCGCGAAGAATGGGTCTTCTCACTTGGCGTGCGTCGGCGTTGAGTCGCCCGTTTGACGGCTTGCCCGGGTTCTTTGTTTCCTGGCCCTCCGTTTGCGCTTCTTTCGGAGGTGACAACGCCGGTGCCCTGCTGCCGAAAGTATCGGCTGTAGTGTCGGAAAGAAAGGTCTTCCTGACCCTGGGTCGGTGGGCATCCCCCCTGAGCAACTCATGCGCGTGCTTGCTTGCTTGTGTGTGTGTGTGTGTGTGTGTGTGTGTGTGTGTGTGTGTGTGTGTGCGTGTGTGTGTGTGTGTGCGTGCGTGCGTGCGTGCGTGCGTGCGTGCGTGCGTGCGTGCGTGCGTGCGTATATGTGTGCGTGCCCTGCGTAGCCGTGGCGAAATGTAAGCTTTTGTTTATTTTTGTCGCACGGCGAATCCGTGCGCATAATCTACGTTCTCTGACCTTACTGTACTATATCGCCTAACCGCCTAGCTGGTACCCATCGAACTCTTGCTTGTACTCTATATAGTTGTGGCCAGTAGCGTTCTCTGAAATTAGTCATTTTTCTTGGCCACTTCTTGCGCAGTCGTATACATTTTGTACGACGATGTTACTTGTGGCGGCATGCTTCTATATCCCATTCGGGGTACGATAAAATAACTCTTCTATTACATTACTAAATTCGTGATCGCCAGCTAAAGTATCGTTATGCATGCGCAAGCCCTGTGCTTGGCGAGCTGAGTCATTTGTTCGCCCTCTATAGTAGAAACAGCACTGATTAATTATTCGAAGTGCTTTATTGTAAGTAATCCAGCATTGCACCTGGCGCGGTGCGGTGGCAACCATGTACTCCCGTCCTTGCGTCCCTGCTTAAATTTTAAATTAAACTGTCAAGAGGAACTGCCGCCAGAGAAGCTTGCTCTTTTCTTGGCTAGACGACAAGAGCGGACGATGCTTAGCGCAAGTCGGATTAGGCAGCGCTACAAGTGGCTGAACTGCGGCACTCTGGCGTTAGCCGCACAGCTTCCGTTTCGTATGTGGGTAACGCCATACAGTCACGTGCTTGCCAAGTAGTCTTGGACGCCCGTATCGCTTATCCCACCTTCCTTTCTTCCGTCCACAATTTTGTTCTTTCTTTCGTATATATACAGTATTGATCGGCAAATCACCGTTCAGTTTGCGGGCATATAGTGTCGCCCTCGGACATTTACGTCGTCGAAAACTAATCGCGCATCATGGGGAGGGTTGTTTTTGCACTGCTTTCGTCTGTACAGTTCTCGCAGATGCACACGTATGGTGGTCTTCGCTGCGTTCCCCGCTTGCGGTTCGTAGCCACATCGCTATAACGCATGCATATGCCAAAGGCTTTAGTTCCCGACTGCCCATTTTGAGTCCGAAGGTCGCTAGTTCCGCGGTGCGTTCGCTCTTGGCTGGGCGAATGCGGACAGTCGGAGAAACCAAGGCAGCGGCGAGACGCGCGGCTTCGATTTGCTTAATTCCCGCGATGCGATCATTATCGTTCCGCTGGCATGGCCTGAAACAGCCAAACTTGTTTTCCCCCGTACCGTAGCGCACCGGTATTCTTACGGTCCGCTGTACGCTTACGTACAAACGCATCGCGCAGTACATCGCGATCGTTTTCACCTCCCCCATCTGCCCGCCACTGCGCACCCCCCTATCCCCTTCCATCTCTCGCAATGCGCAAAGCGCAGATTGAATTCGATGCCGGTACGCGATAACTGCCTTGATTACGCGAGGACCGCCGTAACGACGCAGGAGAATACAAGGAGGGAGCGCACCACGGAGACGGATAGCGAGGAAAGGGAGATAAAAGAAGAGGACGATAAAATAAATGGCAAGATAAAGAAAGAGCGTGTATAGTAGGAGGGGGGGTTGCTGGAGCTGGTGTCTCGACGGAGCCAACGAGCGGAACCTTCACACGGAGGGGGGGGAATCGTGATCGTCGCTTCCTTGAAACCCTCGCCACGGATTCCTCGTCACGTCGAATATGCTGAACAGCTCACGCACGCACACACACACAGAGCTGCCACTATGAGCTCGGTGGCAAGCGGCTCCTCCGCGCGCCGTATGTAAGCTTCTCGAATCTGAATTTGTATGCATGCAAAAAAGGCATTCGCCGGATGAAACCGGAGTCGCGGCGAGCAGACAAGGCCAGTCGCGTTGAAGGGAATAAGTGACCTCTGGCGGTGTGGTGGTGGCTACTGCTTTATGCATGTTTCTTCTGCGCCGTGCGCGGCAAAGACGGGATGTCAACTGGTCGCCGCTTACGCACACACACATGCACGCGGAAGACGGCGCGAAGGCGGCGGGGTTATGATTAGTGGTCTGCTTACTCGGGGGCCGTGGCGTCTGTGTTCGCGTAATGCCGGAAAGCAAACACGGCCAAGTAATTTGTATCGGTTTAGTTTTACTTTCGTGTGTGGGCGCATGTAGCTTCTATCTGCTCTTTTGGCCTTCGTTCGGCGATGCGGGGAGGAATATGCTTCGTGAGACGGAAGAGAAATATGCTATTCAAAACAGGCTTATATACTTGTTATGCTTATCCGAAGTAAGAAGGGAATGCGCTGAGGGTGAGCTCTTAAACGCACGTGTATATCAGCATATCATTGAGCGATGACATGCCGACAGACGATCCTCAGTGCCGAAAGCAGCCCTATAAGTTCTCCAAGTAACTCTGTTGGCGCATGGTGGAGATCGGGATATTAGGGCTTCTACTCTCGCCTTTCTCTTTTCCTACTATGTGGGCAGCATGCACCTATTTTTCTCGATTTTATTGACAGCTTTCCGTAAAACTCCTCAGACCAGTGCGGGCGTTACGAGAACTGTGTCAGGACTGTATGCGATGTGCCGCCTGGTGCACTTCAAAGCTGTGAATAGCAAATAGGTCATGCCGTTCCTTCCTGAGCGTTGGAACGCCGTTGATACAACCACAGCCCAACCACACGGTCCGTAATATAAATTCTAGTCGCACGCCGTGTGACATCTGTACTTTTCAGAAAGGTACGTCGTATTGCTTGGGAGCAGAGGAACGTGACCGTGGGATCAGTGTCATGCCACACATGCCACGCATGTCACATAATCTGGCTGCTGCTCTGCTGCAGTTGCTACAGTCTGCACTGCCCCCTCCCCTTCATATGTGCAGCCCACCTCCCCACTTCCCCCGTTAGTCAGAAATACCGTCAATAGGCTTAACAGTACGTGTATACTGATTGTTGATTTGAAGCTAAATAATACACTAAATTAAAAACTATAAAATAAGTATGGGAATATATCTGCGATTTACACCACAAGATCTAAACATGATCATCAAATGTCTATAGCCGCTGCATGGCATCATGCAGCGTTCTCAGCATCGCTAGAGCTAATGGAGTGCGCGGACCACCTGTCGAGCCGGCACTGTCTCTTTGGTTGTCTCGAATCGCTATATAGCGCACGTTTCAACACCACGCGGTGACGTGAGGTAAAAGCCGGGATTACGCGTCTGTGGGCGTGACGAGGTCGGAGACAAACGTGCTTGAAGTGACCTTGATTTCCACTGCTGTCCGAGCCCACCACACAGCTCCTGAAGAACTTTCTTAGCAGTATCCAAAAAGAAAAAAAAAAAGGAAAAAAAAGGAAGAGAGAGAAAGAAAGAAAGAATAGAGAGAGAGAGAGAGAGAAACGTTCAAGAAGCGCACAGAGAAGCGGAGACCAGCGCCGGTCCATCTCTGGTGATCGTTATGCTGACGATCAAGAGACTTTGACGCTTTTTTTCTCAAGGGGTGGTTCGGTGGGTAGGGCGGAGGGTGGCTGCGTTTGTTTAGTTTTCGGTTATTATTACTATTTTTTTTTCGCCCAGGTCTGTTGGTCGTTCTAATGAGTCTGGCGTCCTTCGAGAGCTCCGACTTGTTGTGCTCTCGCGGCGCAGAAAATCGCGAGATGGCGTAAAGAGCAGCGGGAGGTGCCCTTCGCCCTCGTGCTGAGAGGAAGGTATCTTGTGAGATGTTCTTGAAAGCGGCGCGGCCCTGGATATCTGTGTTGTACTCTAGCGTGTCAGTAGGCGGAGAAGCAAAGGGTATGATTCCGCGTATAAGCTCCCCTGATCTGCTTTGCTGCTTCGACGGAAGCGCGATCTTTGTGGAACGTGCTCTGTCAGAACGTTAACGTGGCAGCTGTTCGGAAAACGGAGCACAATGACGATAGAAGACATCGCACTGACTTTAAGTCAGCACACTGTTCTTAGTGTGCTCCGTGTGGGGCGCTGTTTCCACATCATGAATAACAAACTAGGCCACGAGTTCTCCCGGAGGAAGATGTGCCGTGAGTTTGACCATAAAAAAAAAAAAAAAGAAAAAAAAAAGAAGGTAATGGTAAACGAAGCACCTTTAGTAGTACAGTCCCGGTTTGCGTTTTAGTGACCATAATTTCCTCATTGTGAATGTATATTGGGACACTCTCTTGTTGCTCGACCTCCCGCTCTATGAAAAGAACAGAAGATTGGATACAGCAAGAGGGCAAGTGTTGGCTGAGTGTACGCCAGGAAAGGCGAAGTAGGCAGCGCTAAAGGGCGACGCTAGACAAAAATTTAAAAAGGAAGGATAGAGAGAGAGAACGCGTGTGTGTTCCAAATGGATGAGGGGGGGGGGGCGGTGTGGAGGGATGGGGGTGGCGCGACCGGCGCGGAATGCCTCCGCAACAGCAACTGCAGAGGCACCGCGAAGGAAGAAGCAGCAGGCGGCAGCAGCCCGTTCGTGTCCGGCGTGGTCGGGGCGGGGCGGGCAGCCACAAAGGAAAGATGGCGCCGCCGTCTCGTGCGCGCGTTCTCGCCCCCCTTCCCTCTTTCCAGGGGGAAGGAGAGGGGGGCGGGGGGGGGGGTACTGTTGCGGAGAAGCGCCCCCCTGTGGAATCCGGATACGAGGGACAGGTTCCCCGGCCGCCGCGTAGCCATCGGTGTGGGCGAACTCGGCGACGGCGGCACGCAGTTGCACCAGGCGCCGCGCGCCTTCTTGCCCCGTGCATGCACGCGCAATTCGGTGCAGCGGAGGCCGAAAGCATTCACGCGGAACCAGTGCATGCTCTTAACCTTGTCACTCGAGGCCCACTTACCGCTACATCATCCTTTACCATGGCAGGCCAGACGGAATTGCGAGGTGGTTGCTTGAAAGGACTACGGGGTTAACAAGAGCAGTGCCCGAGTCCGGTTGCGGAATTTCGACCGGATGACATGCTTGTCATCAAAAGTAGTTCCTGCATCTTCTTTGACAGTTTGAATCCAGTTAATAACAAGGTGTCGTTAACTGGATTCGAGCTTTCTACAACCGCTGATGACGAACACTCGCAGGTTGTTTCAACGGGTCAAGAACGCTATTAAGCTTTCGCTGACTACGTTTGCAAGGGAGTGTTAAAAATAAATTACGGCGAAGATGTTGGGGACTTCCATGACCGTTTTTGTGCGAGGGCGGTGAAACGCGACGGCGTACGACAGCGTGCTCAGTATCAAATGCTAGTCGAAGAAGAACCAGCAACTCAGCCTGCGTAAATGTCCTGTAAACGTAACTACCAACAGTGATAGCATAAAAATTACCGTGCGTAAACCTCACTCGAATAGACAACAGCGTCTTTGCGCGTTTATCTTAGCCAGCTATTTGAATTTCGTTTATAGATTTCTTAGACAATGGCGGAGCAATCGCATTGCAGGAGCGCGACGACACCGCCAGGTCTTTGCTTGCCGGTGAGGAACATGCTTTTGTATACATTCCAGCCCCTTCTACTGCATTTGTATAGCCTATAATTCTTATGAGAGGTTTACGAGAAAACTTGGCAAGCGATATGTTTAGACATCTTATACCAAAGGGAATGCATGTTATTTTCTTTATTTCAGGGAAAAGCCATAACCTACCAGCTTTAATTGCTTCACGTGAAGCTTGCTGACATAAAGCGTTTAAGTGCTCCACATAACTTAGCGACAGATCCTTCGCACTAACGAGGCTCCCTAGAGGCTCAATCTTCTGTACGGCGATGACACAACTTTGGCAGGCTGCACCTTAGCACATGCTACAACTTAGTTAACCTCTGTAATCAGATATAAGCTGTTGACCACAGATAGGAGCTTCACCATACCGCACGATTTGGAAGATTAGGAAGTCATCCTGCAGGCAGGACTGTTGCTATTCGTTATCGTTGTCCATCCTCACCGTGCGCTGAAAGGCTCGCATCGCCAAGCTGCATATAGGCATCTCGCTGCGCTGCGTACAATTCTGGGACGGGGTTATGGCCCGTGAGCATTCTCCGGCCTCGCCCTGCAATGGACAGCTTCCCTCAGCACACGCTTGATTCTGTCTTCTAGCGTCATTTTATTTTTGTTCGTCGCCCTTCTAATGGCGGCGAACGTGCGTCGAGCAAAAATGACCCCCACCCCCCTCCTTGCTTTCCTCCCACTGCCCACCTCGCCCTGCGTCTCACTTAATTTTTATTGTATTTTTTTTTTCCTCCGACGGTGGCGCCTCTGTGGGCCTTGCGCAATGGGGCACGCCTCTTCTGCTTGCCCTTTCTAACGCCATTTTCGCTTCACGGATTACGGCTGAGGGGGCATTATGGCACTTCGCATGCTGGGTCAGCGTGAGTTGTTCAGCGGAGCAGTCGGCCATGCGCGTTGTGTGCGATTGAGGAGCACTGCTTATTCGCCGTTATATATATAGCGAAAGGAATAATTAATCTTGGGGTGATGTTAGCGGCTCGTCTCGCACTATATGATACCTGAGCCGTTGGCTTGTCGTGTGAGTAAGCGGGATGTTCGTGTGAGGAAAACCTTTTATTCCCGCAAAAGGGGTAATCTGCAAACACAGACACCGCTCTCTCTGAAAAGCATGTGGGTTTCGTTTCTCTCTATAGGCTTCCCTTACATGGGCACGACGCGAGGGCATCGAGTCTGCAGTCGAGCTGGCGCAGCTCAACGCGGCCGCGTTAGCTTGCACCTTGCCAGGTGCGTTGGGAGAATCAACTCACTCCTTTCCGGCGCGTGGGCAAAATTCGACTCGACACTCGCTCGGCCCGATCCGCTAGCGTTTACATGAAACGAAGAGACCGGTTTTCGACCCCACAAGCTCGACTCGACTTTGCCGAGTTTGTGTAAACGTGGTATCCGTCGCACAAACAGAGGCTGAGTAATGTTAGCTGCGCTTAGGCATTCGTACGGCGTCAGTGAGATCTATTGTGAAATGACGCGGACGATGAAAAAGAAATTACACCACATCCGGCCGTGACCGCGCAGTCTTTCTCGACTCAGTTTCAGGAGTCACGAGCGAGCGGCACGCGTCGCGAACATCCCGACGTGCCTTGACCTCGTCGTATAGGACGTAACAAGGCGCTTCCGACAGGGTGCGCGACATGCAACAAAAGGAAACCGACACGCGCACGTATACAGTCGGAGGACGCCGCTATTCTCGTCGCCAAGGTTCGAAAGCTCGCGCGTACATTTCTGCGAATAAAGCGCCGTACCGAGATAGCCGGGCGCGACGACGACCTGTCTTATGTAAAGGTCTAGCGCCGTATGAGGTGGGGGCGCAGGACCTGTGCGAGCGCGGCGCAACCGGATCAAGAAACAGCGCGACGACGAGGTCTTAGCGCCGTGCGCGCGCGGCTATTGTCATTCAAATTCCGGCACGCGTCGACCTTGCGGCGGTGCTTTATGCTCGGGAAAAGCCAACCGCGCGAGAGATGACTCCTGACGCCACCAAACCGAGGAGACGCCGGCGGCATCGGGTCGTGCCGTGGCACGTGTGCACGCTTGCGACAACCGAGGTGAGGCGACGTGAGCCAATTGAAAAGGGCGCCGCGCTATTCACGGGAAAGGAGCGTCGCGGTGACACCGAAACTCGTCTTCTTCTCCTTCGGCACCCACCGGTGGTTATACGGGGGCGCAGGGAAATACTCCCCGGTCTACCGGTGAGGCCGCGGCAATCCACCTATACGATCTGCGTGCATGAGGGCGGCTGTAATGATCTTCGGTGCCGAATTCGAGCACGAGCAATGACGATTCGGACGCCCCTTTCCAGATCTTCAGGCCGAGCAGGCAGCAATCCTAGAAGCAGGGCTGATCGAAGAAGGATGTGGATCGAGACGCCGTGATTATGCACGTCGTATAGTATGTACGCGTGCGCCACACACATACTATGCTCGGCGCGGGCTCTTTCGTTGGCTTCGAGTGTGTGCCAGCAGCTCTCTCGCGTGGCCCCCTTGGGCGACGCGGATCTCATCCTAAATGGAGTCGCCCTGGGCTAAGTGTGGCGTGTGGCGCGCGCTTACATAATCGCGTCTTCCCTCCTCCTCCTTCCCTTCTTTGCCAATATGCAAACGAAGACGGAAAAGGGAGGATGTTAAAAGCGTGCCTCTTTGTTCGGCCCTGGCTTGCGGGGCTTCTATAGCATGCGTGCGCCTTGTATAAACCTCGCGTGTCTACTATAGGGAGGTCCCTCTCTGCAGTCCCCACTCCGGTACGTGCTAGCACGGCTTGCGCGTTGTGTCAGATGAAGGAGCTTGACTTCTAAGTAGGACATGTAGGATCATGCAGGTGATTCCAGCTCGCGCGCTTCTCGATTGTTGACTGCCTCAGCTCGTGCGTTGGTCGCTAAGGGTATTACGAGGTTACGTCATGCGGGCATCTCGGTCGTGTATTTCGTGTGTCGTTTCCGAACGGCGGATTTGCGTAATCCGTGGGGGCCGCACGAATCGCCTGCGCAGGAATCCGGCGGGCGTCGTAATTAATTGGTACGCGCGCATCTAAACCCGCATGTCTTAGAGGAGCGTTGTGTATAGCTGAGATTTTTTTCTCTTTCTTTTTTCTTTTGGTGTTTGCAGTTCGCATTTACTTCTTGCCGTTCTGCCGTGCTTGACCGCCAGGCAGAGTCACTTTAATTGCTGGAAATGCAACTGCTGTTTATTTGCTCTTAGCGCCGCCCTCACGGGAACAGCCGCAAGCGGCATCGGCGCCGTCAGAGGCGAAGCCCGCGGTGGGTTTCCGACAAGGGCCAAACACGAGTTATGATTATCGCGCTCATGGACACCGATAGTCATCGACACTTATTGGACGTATATATATATATATATATATATATATATATATATATATATATATAATTGCGACGCAAAGCGCCTGATCTTCTTTACCTCGATCGTTTAGTGCCTGAAATTTCTCTCACACGGGGAAGTCGAACGATGATCGCATTACGCTTTTTCGAAGGAAGGAAACTGCGGAGGGTCCTTACATAAACGCCGACTGTGCAGCATTGCTCGCTCTTCGCGTTCGTTCGTTGCGTCACTCTCGCGTGAGAACAGGGCTAATTGCGCGACTGCCCCCCGTGAGATGCGCCTATAGCGCTGTCCATAATCGAGCACAAAGTGGCGATTGCGCGGGCATTCGCTCGTACCGATGCAACGGATAGCGTCAGCGATTCTCAGCGCCACGCGCGCCCTATACGCGCGCCCACGGGTCGTCCTTCCCCTTGGGGCCGCCATGCATGGCCTCTCCGCCGGTGCTGCAGCTGCTCGCTCATTTCCTCGCATCAGATGCGATGCAATCCAGCCGCTGCTCTGGAATCTTAGAGTCGTGACATCGTAAACCCGCGCCATAAAAGAGGAAATTATCGGTTGCTCCCGTGGGTTATAACCGCCTTGAGGAAGAAGCTGCTATGCTTCTCCACCATCATCGATGCACTTGCTTGTACAGCGCGCGCGCTTTTGCTGCGGCACCCAAACCTGTGTTGAAGTCGTTATACGCCGTTTGGTCTCGTCGATTAATGTTTCTTCCGCCATGCAACATGGCTACATGTAGTACGTTGTTCTCTGTCAGGACCGAGCGATGATTGTCAGACTCTCCTGTAGTGGCTTTGTGGCATTTTTTACAGCGGCAGCTTCGCATAAGTCGATTGAATAGCCGAGCTGTCCGCATCCGTATAACTCATTGTTATCCTGCTGACGATCGTCGTCGGTTTGCAGTGTGGCAGCAGACGTCGTTCGCTTACCGTCTCTGTTCCACTTTGCGCTGGACATTGCTCGTCTGCGCGTTGAGCGTATGCGATATGAACCGGGGATTCTATGCTTTGCGAACCTTCACATGTTGTTGTAGGAAAGGTAGCTAAACGGTGTGCTAAAGACGTACGGAATAATCGCGTGCTGAGTGGCTGCAGAACAGCCCGATGTCTTCTCCAGCAGCCCTCCGCAGACCAAACTGCTCCGGTATGTTTCTGTGCATGTTTCCTAGTTATTTTTTTTCCTTTACTCGTTTGATACTTTTTAGACTGCGTCGGAATGGCTGTCCTTTTTGTCATAGACAAATTTCCCTTTATTTCTCACCTATTAGCCTTCGCACATCATCGTGAATGAGAGCGTGAAGAAAGCTTCATTGAGGTCAACATTTTCTCATAGCTGAATAATAATAGTCCTGTAAGGGCGCTTGCTGTTTACCATCACATTATAATATGCCTTGCAGTGGTATTCGCGCCTGAATCAATGCAACTCTCTATGATCATGACGCAAACGCGGCGTTTACCAGCAGCGGCTTTCACAGCAATTCTTTCTATGCTTTTCTTTCTTTTTATTTGCTGTGTATATTCATTCACTTCTCAGACCTTTTCACAGGTCTCTTAGCAAGTTCATGCCTGGCAGCGTTGAAACTTCGGGCATTGGTGCGTGCGCTTCGATATCTCCCGGTGACTTCGCGTCGACGACGCCTCGGTCTTTCTGCTGTACTGACACTTCGGCACTTAAATTTTTTTTCCAATTTTTTTTTTCGCTCGTTCTTTTGAACTCTAATCGCCAAGCTGCTGCAAAGTGTGCATGGACGGAACCCATGAATAGCGCATTAATCAAAGCGCTTCCGATCGAATTAACCTTATCGCGCTCGGGTTTTCAAAGCCGGCAGCTGCGGGCCTCGAGGCTGGGGTTACAACCCTTCAAAAGAAGAGTCGCTGCCCTTTGCTCGTGGGCGCATCCTTCCATAAAGCGCGCCACTTTGCCGATAACCTCCGTGGAAGCTCTCCATTGTGCTAGCGAAAGAATGTACAGCGTTTCCGTGTACCTTTTTTTCCGGCGTCCGCTTTATGCGCGCAGTGCTTGTTCAGTTTGCGTGGCGCCCATATATTGTGTCACGCGGAAAAACCCGTGCTGCTTAGCTTCTCTCATTGCGTTGTTCTATATATATATGTGAAATTTTGAAATTCACACATGCTCTCTATTGGTGCCAATGCTACTTATTTATATTGCGGACTAAAAGCTGGTTAGCGTATCATTGATCTGCGCATAGATAGGCAGAAAAGGGTTTATAACCTTTATTGTAGCAGCAACGTGAACTTTCTCATTTTTCACACAGAAGACTCCGGCGTCGTAAATTAAGGGATCCACAGTTCCAGTTCGGTTCCAGTCCGCCGACACCGCTTGTACTAAATGAAGTCAGGGTACAGCAGAATAGTTACAAAAAAAAAAAATAATAATCTTAGGGTGGCGGGGAGGAGATGAGGATTGCGTAGAGGGATGCTGTGGAACAAAAGTTCAGCAAAGGGCGCCCGCGAAACCCAGGGCGACGTGATGAGGAATGGCGCGCGAAGCGATGAGAGGAGGGAGTGGTATAGTCCAGTGAAAAGGGGCCGCCGGTCGAAGGCGGCGGCGGCAGCAGCAGATTTGACCACGCAAGATTGAATCCGCCGCGGAGATAGATACCGCGGTCGCCAAGCAGAGGGCAGGGTCGTCATCGGCGGTCGGAGAGGAAGGGGAAGGCGACGAGTGTATCGAAGGCGACACGCAACGCGGCGCGCTGCTCCGGCGAATAAAAGACGACCACGACGACGCCGACGAAAAGAAGAAACGGTAAAAGGACGGTCGTTGCTGGGGGCGGGGGCCGTGGCCGCTATAAAGAGCCAGTAGCACCTCCGTGAAGCGTAACCGCTTGATAAGCGAGGCACGCATGTGGCCACTGGGGTGGCGGGACAGGAGAAGCATATATATTTTTTTATTTTCTTATTTCTTTCCTTCTTTCCTGATGCGACAAAGTGATTACCGATAATGACCCTGTCCTCGGTCGACCGCGTTACGCTGAGGACTTTCCCTGCAAAGCCCCGCGCCCCCACTCCCTCATCACGTCTGGTGAAAGCGCCTGGACGTTCTTGTTACTTTTCCTTTAATCTTTCGTGCGTACCGTCCGTGTACTGTTCGTTGTGTGTGCGTGCGAGTGTGCGTGCTGTGAGTGCAGTCACGTTGCGAAGTCGCTTGGACGCAACCTCGGTTTGCTACTTTCTCTCAGTATGCGAGTTCCGTCCGTCTTGGCTGCTGAAGCTTGCTACTCATTGTTACTCTTTCGCCGTCGTCTGTGCCTCGTTATATCTCGGTTGCATTTGCTTTCTCTTTGTCTAACGTTTGATCGAAGTTGAAGATGAACTCGACGATCAAGTGGCTCGGGAGGCGAGGGCATTGTTCTGATTTCGTAGTTTCGGATGCTGTCAGCTAGTTGGTGCTTTGTTGGCGCGCCAACTGAACTCCCATTCTAAATTTGCAAGTCCATCGCTTGAAAACATTGAGCGACGATAGTTTGAGCATCTCCATGTATCATCAAGACACTACTTGGTGCTTATACAGCAGCTGAGTTTTGAATGCACCGGGAGTAACTTTCCCGTTCTTACGTTTATCCAGGAAATTACCGTCGCCTTTTGTTTCATTTAGACATACTTATCGATAGTTTGAATGTTTCATTTGCATACTACACATTAAAGGGAAAAAAAAGGAACTGATAGCTCCAGCGCTGCTTTGTAGCTGCTTTGTAAACACCACTGTGTTCGAAATGTCCACGACGTGTCACTGATAACTGTGTGATGCCTTACGCCAAATTTTGGCTTTCAGATGATCCTCCATTTGCGAAAACCACCTGTTAAAGCATCGCTGGTGGCTAACCGTGTCAAGAATTTTAATCTACTCACATCCTTTAATTAATTGCTGAAATACTGTATTTGAACTTCGGCTGCGAGAAACACAAACGGTTTACGGCAATCCTGCCGGATAAACGAGCGTTTCGAACGGCAAGAAACTATACCGAGCGAGCTCACGCGAAACGCACATTTGAGCAGCAACGGCCTGGAGCACGTGTGTCCTCGTTTTTATTGTTCACTGTTCTACAGGGCTAATGGCGCGCTCTCGAGAAGCGAATATATGTCTGACTCTTGCTTGTTTTCTCTCTCTCTCTCTCTCCTCTCTGTTTTTCTTTCTTTTTTTTTTTTTCTAGAAAGCGAGGATTACGTAACGTGCTGCCGGTGCAGCCTTCTCGTGCCTCGCACTTTCGCACTGCACGCTCGAGAAGGCGCATTTTTTGCCTTAAAGTCACGTCTACCGATGCGCGATTTTGAACAGCGGAGGCACAGCGCCGGTAGCCGAGCGCTCCGGTTTCGGCGATCGATCGCGCACCTCGCTGCCGGGCGGTGTCACATCTCCAGGAGCTGTGCTCGGGATTCAATTTTCTGCCTGGCAAAGTGGGTCACCGTGTCTCCGGTTTCGCCCATAGTCTCATCGTGTCTGGCAGAGACATGCCGGAACAATTCTTTCTGGACTTCGTTCCTTGTTTTTCTTTATAGTTCTTCATAGCTCTTCCGCTTTCATCAGTATTATCCCACTGTTCGTGGATACTTATCGGGCTCTCCACAGCTCCATACGTATAGCGTCTGCACGTGTTGTTTGCCTGCGTTTGATGGTGGCAATCTGCTCTCGTGCGTGACTCTAGCTTTTGGTGGCAATGACCTTCGATTTTGTCAGTCGGCACAGCTAGTAATGTTGCGCATGACAAGGACATGACAAATTTTTCATCTGATTTTTTTCTTACTTCACTTAACGGAAGGGAAGTATGGTAATCATGGGGTTTAACGTATAATCGCGCATGCACAGCAAATATTTATTAATATTCAAAATATTTTTATCTGATATACGATTGTATAACGAGATACGGATTTCAGTATCCGGAGGCTGAGAGCTCGACGTAGCCTGTGGAGATTGAAGAACAAGATCTCGCACGGGCTGTCAACTGATAGACCATTTTTCTAATACACAAGTGCGCTTCTCTGCTTTGCATAGTTGCCCAAGTAAAGGCAGCACTGGTCACACTTCAATTTAAGACAAAGTGCTAGTTGCTCATGCTGGGAACTTGTTTCTCGCGCATGGCTTCGTCACTACAGTCACGTCTACATTTTTCAAGCTACTGTCAACCACAGTATAGCATCTACAGTTTCAGAAACCGGCACCTAATGGTGCGGAATAAAGCACGGACAGACCAGAACACCTGTTCAAGAAAAAGGTGCGACTCTCGTCTGGCGACAAATTACTTGCGGCCACACAATGCTACATGCAGCAAGACGACTTCGCGCGCTAACCGATAGTTGCGGGGGTCTTGCACAACGATTACCCTCGAGTCGCCGTAAAGACGTGCGCGGCTCACGTCGAAGGTAAATGGCTGCCGGGAACTCGTCCCGACCGCCGCCTCCCTCTTCATATGCAGCGGAGCTCGAAAGCGAAATGCGCGCTGGCTCCTCTTGATCAGACATGACCGCCGCAACTTCCCCTTTTCTCGTACATCTCTCGATCCTCACAAAAGCAGAACCGCATCTCGTGGGCGCGAGCCTGCATAATTCACGAAGAGAAAAGCGCTGCCTTTCTGCCTGCAGCGAAGAGAAAAAGTGAAACGGAGCACGAAGAAATGACCGTCCCTCGCTCCCTCCGCGGGAGATCTCGGCATAAACGATGGGCCACGAAGAAGAGAAAGGAGAAAGACATGAAGAAGAAGAAGAAGTAGGAGCGCGCAGGTTGGAAACGGCATCTGTCTGGAGCTCCAAGACAAACACGCGCGCGACAGGCCAACAAGTCGTACGCGCGCAGCGCGCGCAACACTATTTTCTCGCTCCTTGTCTCTCTTTCTTTCCGTCGGCTGTGGCGCTCCCCGGCAACAAAGCCCACGCACGTTGCAAGCGGCGGCGTCAGATGCAGCGCCGGGCAGGAAGACAGAAATCGGACGAGAAGAAGAGACCCTGGGACGGAACAAAAACAAAAACCAAACAAGAACAATGGAACGAGCCGCTTCCTTCCATGGGAAACTGCGGGTGCAAGTCTACACTGCTGCTCGCCAGCATCGCGCCACAGCTCTCCCAAGAAGAGACGGCTCGGGCTTCCATATCCTCCTCGCGGTTTCGTTCTCATGGTTATCCGACTGCGGGCGCGGAGCGGCAAAGGCTGCGGCCTCTGTTTGTGTCTCTGTCCAGTCCGCTTCGCACTCAAATCCTTCAGGACCCCGGAGCGCACCGAGAGAACGCAGGGCACCTGATGCCGAAACACAACCGCCGCCGCCGCCTTTCCTTGCGTTCGCGCTTCCCACATGGTCCGGGGAGTCGGCGGCGCCGCTCGGTTTCTTTCGTTTCCACGCGCGTTTCTTTTTTTTTTTCCTCTAGTCTCTGGCATTGTTTTTTTTTTTTCTCGTTTTTTTATACCAGTGCGGAATTCTATTTCGCCGAGGCCAGCATGCCATGCGCGCTCCGCAGGTACGGGGAGCGCTCCCGCGCGCTGTGTTGCCTTTTTACCGCGCTATCTGACGCGCTTCGTCAGATCTCGGAATGCCGCCTCCGGTTGTCTTTCTTTCTTAGTTTGGTTCCTTCCTTCATCTCACATTTTTTTTTTCTTTCGACATGTCTGTTGTTGCTCGCACGTCCAACCCTTTGTCTTTCTCTTTTGGCCCTTTCGATCGCTCGACCAGCTCTCTGAAGGAAGGATACTGCGTGGACTTCTCTTGTTTGCTTGTTTCGGCTCTTGTGTGTGTGTGTGTGTGCGTGCGTTCGCACTTGAGTGCGCGTGCGTGTGTGCGTGTGTGTGTCTGTATGTATGCTTCCGTGGGAAAGAATGTTGCAGACGCGAAGAAAAGCAGGGATCTTTTCTTGTCTCGTCGTTTTGATTCTCTCGAAAGCGCTAAATGTATTTCGACTAAGTGCGTACCCGTATAGTGCAAGCGTGTATAGTAGCAGCATTCAAGTGAACCTAAAAAATGCTTGCCATGCTAATTAGTGCGGATACGCTATGGACCTCAGTAACGGCAAGTACTTTGACCTTCGAAAGGATAGTCACAGCCATCCTATTTTCATTTGATATATAATCTACCTTCTTTTAATTATGCCGTAGGTTGCTTTGTAACGCCCGTTCGCTTCTAGTTGGGCGTCCACTTCACTGCAGCATTGCAGCTGCTGCAACTCAGCTAAACCAGATCCATTGTTATTGCTTCTTCTTTTACGGAACTCACGTGTAACTGTTACGCAATTAACGGAACCAGCCAGATCTCCTGAAGAAAACTCGAAAATGCAGTAACACGAACTTCATCCTGAGGCGGTGATAGCTTGTCCCGTCCAAAGGTGAAAGAACAGCATATAAAATAGCATATGAATTAAAAGGGTGGCAAGAGTGAGTCATAGTAACCCATGGAAACGAAAATTTTCCCCTGTCACCTCATTAGCTTTTGAACAACAACAGCAGCAGCAGCAACAACAATGACAATAGTAATAATAATATGAAACCGGCTACTCCGAACACGGAAAACATCCAGCGAACTTCATTCATCTAGATTCAGTTATATTGGCTAGGCACTGATTAGATTGCTCTGCGAGCCAAGCTGTAAGTTATGCGCTTCATGAAGACCGGGCTAAGCATCGTGGTCTCTAGACGCCGCATTTTTTCTCACAAATCGCATCCACATGGCGTCGCATAAGGGAGCAACATTGCGAGGTCAAGCCGCGACCGTTCCTGCTAACTCCGGCTTCACCTTCTTACTCATGAGCTTTCCGTCGTTTCCTCTAATCAGGACTCCGACTTCACTGAACGTTTCTCGTGGCAGAACAACGGGTAGGATGGCCTGACTGCTGAGAGGCCGAGTTTCTTGCCTTATTTCGTATTCTTCCGTTTTTCTTTCTTTTTTTTTTCAGCAGCACCTTGAATCTTTTGTTTCTAGCTCTGCCATTTTTCTTCCTCGCTCTCGGACTCCCGGCTTTCCTCGCTCAGTGCACTTTCAGCGCAAAGCTCGGCAGACAAAGAGCGGCCTACCGTCTGTGCCATAGCGCCGAGACGCAGAAGGAAGCGGGAGCAGAAGAGATATAGGTGGGAAAGCCGAACCATACGGTTGGAATCCGATTAGAGCGTGATGCATTGTTTCTTGGTTTTCGGTGGATAACAGCGAGGGAAGCAAAAGGAACCAGGACCGGGCGTGGATTGCGCCGCGGCTCGGGGAGACCACAAGTTCTTCGTGTTTTCTTTTTTTTCTTTTTTCTTCTTTTTTTCCCCTATGAGGCTCTGGAATACGGCTACTGCATGGCACACAATGCTGCTGAAATCTAATGCTGTACGACACGCTGTGCTGTATGACCGACCTCTCTGTATTTTACGTTTCTTGATCCGCTTTGTTTTCGAACTCGTTCCCGATGTTTGTTTGTCTTTCACTTACTGCCACTTTGAAGCTGCTAACAAAGCTATTGAGAAATGTACCAACAAGCGCGTTTAGGTCGTACAACGAAGAAAAAAAGGCTAAGTCGCTGTGTGGGATCGAGCGGAGGATTACGAGAATCCTAACCGGAGGGCGCTCTCCATTTTTGTATGCATATATACATTCTTCGCCCTTCTGACGCATCGATTTTTTTTCCCTTCTTTACGACTGCTTGTATGCGCCTATATATTTTACTTTATTTATACTTACGCCCTCCGGAGGAAAGTGTATGTTGTGCAACGTATGCGGAACGTCGTTTTACTCACAGCTTATAAGCTTTGATCCCGTATTTCTGCGCTCCGCAGTTTCTCGGAGGCTGGTGATTGAACGCTAGCGAGAGGTGGTGAACCCAGGGGCATAGTGCAACTTGAAAGGCTGTTGCTACTGCTGTTTGGTGCAAAACGTGCTTCACAGAGCTTTCGCATTCAGTAGCGCTCCAGAGTGCTGGCAGTAAACTGTTGTAGAAGTCTATTTTTGTTTTAGACCAGTGTGGTAGGATTGTCAGTGGGGTTATGTCGGAGCGTGCTCCACAGAAACGTGCACCGCCGCGTGGGACGTGTTGTTTTGTCTCTCGATTTTTATGGTTAACGAAAGTTTCATACACGTTGAGTTCACGCGCATGTCTATAGCTATACTGTAATAGAGGCAAATTTGTCCAGTGCAAGAACCGGACGAAGAGGGCGGCGTGCAGAACTTAATGTAATTTATCCGCAGCCGGTCTGCGACTTTCGCGGGCAGACTCCTCACGTGATAAGCGTTATTTCTACACGTTAACTAATCGGCAGCATGCATACTTACAGTGGTAGCTCAGTGGATATATGGCGCTGCCTTGCTGAGCACAGTGCCGCGGCTGCCGCATTCCGATGGAGGCGAAATGCAAAAAAAAAAAGAAAAGAAAAAAGAAAAGAAAAAGCCCGTGTACCGTGTATTGGGCGCCCACTAAAGGAGCCCAGGTGATCAACATTAGTCCAGAGTCGGCGCGCCTCATAATCATATCGTGGCTTTGGTACGTAAAACGGAAGAATTTAATTATTTTGTATTGTAATCGGCAGCCCGTAATTCATCTATGGGGAGCGGTGCCTCGTACTTCGTATTGGTTCTAGGGCGGTGCTATTTGAAGTATAACGCCGAACAATCGTCAGTTCATCCTACCAGAACGTGCGAATTTTCTTGCAATCCCCCCCCCCCCCCCCCCCCCCCTTTTGCAAGACAACCAGCAGGTCTGTCCGGCTGAAAATTGAGTGTGTCAAACACTAACGTAGACCCGCCTAAAGCGTACAGTTTGAAGCGTGGGCTCAATAAACTACGTAGCCCGGGGTGATCCGCTTTCTCGCGTTGGAAAGGCCCAATGTCAGCGTATGCTGCCTCGATGACAAAAAAAAAAAAAAAAAAGAAAACCGAGAAGCTGAGACCTCCGAGTTCGTAATGGTTATATACCTCACCTCCTGGTGTAAAACGAAAACAAGAACGTGTAGCTTGCGGCTTGTTTTAGGCAGGAGTAGGAGGGCGAGTGTGTGATGGAACAGAAGAAACACGTCCTGCGCCTCAAGGCGATGCAGGCGCAGCTGTTGGAGAGAGGACGAGCGGGCGGCGGGTAATGAGGGGTCCGCCGGTGATTAATTTCGATGCTCCGAGAGGGAGGCAAGAATATTTTTCACGAAACCGCAGGCCACGCTCGACGTGGTACCAGAGCAAGGTAGTAAGTACTACATAAGCGCGGGGCTGGCGAGGACCTTGCAGAATGAGACGGGTTATACTACCGGCGAAGGATAGGAGTGCGTGGTCTGGAACGAGCGACTGCGACCAGCGAACTCGGCGAAAAACAAAAAAAAAAAAAAAAAAGAAGCATCGTTCCCGATAGGGAGCGCGGTGACTAGGATGCCTCTGTGGCATGAACAAAAACATAAACGTATGCACGTGCACAGTCTGGGGGAGGAAGTTTTGAGAAGAGTCCGAAGGCAACCGTCACGAAGCGTAGACGCGCGAAGCTTTACCGTGCGGGCGGCAAGCGTGAATCCGAGTATATGAACGAGCGAGGCTTTGCTGCTCTCGGAAACCAAGATGGCGGTGGTGAGCGTATAAGACGCACCATGAGCCTGGAGAGTATACGTGAGAACGAGGCAGATGAGAAAGAGTGATAGAATGTGTGTGCGAGGGAGAGAAAGAGAGGAGGGAGCGGAAGGTTGGAAGAAGCGCGTAATTACGAGGAAAACGACGCGTGAAAGAAGAAAGTCACGACGGCGGGCTCGCAGGACGCGCCGCGCTTGTAAATAAACAGCGCAGTCGACCGACCCAGCCGGGACGCAGGTACGCGCAGTCGGACGCGCACAGACAGATAGACAGATGCATCCGTGATTCCTCTGAAACATTACTTTGCTCTTCGCGAGCTAGACGTGTGTGTGCGTATGTGCCGAGTGAGTGTTTGGACGTATGTAGGCTGCTAGGCGGGGATGAAGTGCGCGGATGACCCCCATGCTGTTCTTTCTGCGTCCAGTGTGTGTACGTATGCGCGCTTTGCCGGGTGGGTGGTGTATGATGCCGCTCCGGTAATTTGAGGCTCGGCACGAGGGGGCGTTGGGGAGGGAAGAGGAGGGGTGTCTGCTGTGTAGAACCGTATAGCGCCGCCAAGCACGTGGGAAAAGCGGCCCGAGGGAGCGGGTCAACGTAAGTGCGGTTCTTAAAAAAGGTGGGTGGAATAGACGCTTTTAATGAATAGACATTAGTCAAGCTTTGATGTCTCTTACTTTATAACACTACCTTTCTTTTTTTATCTCTCTTTGGAAAACTGCTACCCGCAGTTCGAAGCAGAGAGGAGGTTTTGGAGCGGCATTGCCTTTTTTGTATTTTTGTTTCTTTGCCCCACGGTGGTTCCTTCACCGAGAACGTTCTCTGTACGCCCCCTGGGGGTCATTGACGGGGTTTCTGGGTAGCACGGAATCTCCCAACACAAATTAAGAGCTATGGCCCGCGTACGAAAAAAGCATATATGTGCACATGCGATCCAGACACATCTCTTCGAGAATCCATTACGCCAGTGTTTCCGTTTGTGTTTTACTCGTTCCGTTCTCTTAGTTGTGAAGGTCAAGATGACTATCCAGGGAGTTGAAACTAACCCCTTCTGTTAACGGGAGACATTGCCGCCGCGTTCACTTAGAACACGCTCTGACAAAGCGTGGCGCTTGCAAAAAATCGCCTCTCGCCGCGCGTTGTCTTTTGACGTTGTGGACTTTTTCTATACCTGTGTAGAACACATGTCTATACCTTTCTTACCTTCTCTTTCTTTTCAAAATCTGGAATACGCGTGCTGCCAAACTTACTGCGGTATTGACGTGGTTAAAACGGTACGAAATGATTTTACGAAGCCAGTCCTTAAACGAAGCCGGCTGCTCAAAGCTTTCAGGGCGTGCTTGAAAGAATCAGCGTTGAAAGAATCAGTCACATTCACTAATAACATTTCCAGCAGCGGGATTAGCTAGAATTTTGCTGTCACGGACAATTCCAGCGTAAGAGCTCTTCGTGAATACGGGCCCAGAATTTCATTTCTAAGGTTGTTGCATCGTAGATTCATTTCTTTACTCAAGTCACGCTCTGACGTAAAGCGTGAATATCTGCCCGAATAACTGCCCCTTTCCTTGCAATGCAGAATGATTCGCACCTTCTCTACACTGCCATATCTACTTCCCCGTACATTCGCACACATTTCCGATTCCGCCCACACGTTCGCGGACAATCACGATCCGAGATTCAAAACCTTGTCCCACAACTCATTCGCGCGTTATACGGTCATGCCGGCGCCCTTCTTCCGTACGCCACGTCGTTATGTCGTATATATATATATATATATATATATATATATATATATATATATATATATATAATCTTCAGCGGCGCGCGGTGTTAGAGTCCGAGCACAGTCGTGTACCTCCGGCGCACTTAAGCATTCGCCGGACGTTGCCGCGGAGATGACCGACTTCTGCGATAATTGGCGACGAATGAAGCGTTTCGGCTATTGCAGGAAAGGCGCTGCAGCCTTCGCGCGTCTGCGTACGTACGTATGCTCACCTCAGGCGCGTGCTTGTCTTTTGCTTTCGTTACTTGCCAAGCGGCAGCGTTCTCCTTTCGCGGCTTGATTCGACGATTCATAAACAGGCGCACGCGCGGCGTGCCGCAACCACTCGCGTGGCTTCCTGCATCTCGCTGGCGCACGAAGCGGTGCCAAACGAGTCGCAAGAAAAAAAAGAAAGTGCGTCGTCACCCAAACGATGTTTGACCCTCTTCAAGAGCCGCATTGGTAATGCCGGCCAATAAGCGATGCCTGCTTTGTGCTGTTTCGGTGAGAGAGAGAGAAAAAAAAAAAGAGTGGTGGAGATAGGAGGTTGTAGCATCTTCGCAATGGCAACCGTGATGAAGAAAAGGCAGCGGCTATGGCATTAGAAGGACGCCGCTGCGGCGCCTCTGAACACAACGCCGGCCAGGCAGGCAGGCGCGTGCAAGAGTGTGTTGGAAAACGAGAAACAAGAAAGCAAGTGGAAAAATAAAAAAAATTAAGACGGCTAATAACTGTACCCTCGAGAGAAGGAGAACGAGGAGAAGAAGTAGAAGCAGCGGTAACGTAACAAAAAGAACTGCCGCCGAAAGAAAGGTGAAAGAGACAAATGAGACGTCGAAAACACCTTGAGTGTGGTGGCGGCGGAGAGTCTCCTCACCGTCCTGACTGCCTGCCCACGGCTCGGAGCGAGAGCGCGCGGAGATATGTATTTGCATTTTTGGCAAGAGAAGGGCGGTTCGTTTCTTTCGTGCACGCTGTGTATCCGTTTATACGACGATGGAGGGGCACTTCGGTATAATATCGCACGAGCAACCTCTGTCTCTCTCTCTCTCTGTCTCTCTTGTACTGCTTTTTTTTTTTTTTTTTTTTTTTTCGCGTGGGAGGCAAGAGGGTGAAGCTACAGATGCGGGCGGATGTGAGAGCGGAGGAGAGGGCGACTTCGAGGAAGTTCGAATAAAGCTGAACACGAGTTGGCCGGAGCGCCGGCAAATGGGCTGCGTCGAGCGTCATCCACTGGATGCCGAGAGACGGCAGTGGCAATGTTCTAGGTGTTGTGCGCGGTCGCGAATTTAGCACTACCCGAATAAAAATAAAAAATATATATAAAGGTATAGTTCTGAGGGGCAACTGGGCAATTCATGGCGGGCCTGATAATTGGCCAACGTGGGCGGCGTGCGCGTTGACGTCATTAGCTGATTAAATTATTAGCGTGTTTGTTCGAGTGAGAACAATGGAACGGCGGAGTGTGCGGCGAATAGAGGAAGAACTTTCACGTGCTGACTGTTGCGAGCTGGATAATAATCTCCACAACGACGTCACTGCTTGGTGGGCATCAAGTTTGTGGCCGAACATCGAGGCGCTCTTTGTCTTTCCTAGCCTACGCTTTTCGCGTGCCGTGAAGCACGACGTAAGGTTCAAGTTATTCACTAAACAAATATGCGACGGGTAGACTTCACTGAACTGTTTTAGGAAGGGGGCTTTCCGTTAAACGGGGCAGCATGCCTGCATAAGCGCAGTCGCTTGAAGGGCATTAACGTATACGCCTGGTGCACCGGCGTCCTTAACACGTGGCGGTACCAACCTGCTGTACGAATTCTTGTTCACGCATGCGCTATTCATTCTTGCACTTTGTTGCCTGAAGGGTAAGTGCATAGTGCAGCGGAGTGAATCTCACTAACGAAACGTATACTCGGAGCTTCATGACGCTTTCGGAAACTTACTTCGCACCGTCTCGGCTCCACGCGATGTATTTCTGATATTTCTGCGCGCAAGTTGGAATGCTGCATGCGTACACGTATATAGCAGAGCTCCGCTCTTTACAATTACAATAGCGCCTAAACTCCGCCCATTCCTAAACACAGTGATGTAAACTGTCCATAGTTTCTGTTTCGTCAGGGAGAGAATTAATTATGGTGTACCGTGAACGTATTTGATTCCCTTCACTCGCTTTGTGCGACCGCTTTATCGCTATTCACCCCAAGGTTAGCGTACGACGTGGAGGTAATCCCGGCGTTCAAGCCGACACTAGCAGTGTTGACGTGAGGGTCCTAAAAGCAAATGCCGAGGCACAAAAGGCGTATCAATGGCAAGATGCGGAATCTAAAAAAAAAAAAAAAAGAAACCAGCGACATCCATCCAGAGAAGTGACACAGAATGAATATTGCGATAAAACAGGGGCGAGGAATCGCGTTTATAGAGGAGGCTACAACTGAAAAGTGCAACAACGACAGGCAGGAAGTGAGAGGGATAAGGAGCGGAGGTGGTGGTACTGGTGGGAAGGCTGGGGAAGGCGCCTTGAGATGAGATAAGGAAGACGGAGCAGGCTGCAGGCGACCACCATCGAGTCGTCGAAGCTTGGCCGGAGCGAGCGGGCAGCAGCAGAAGTGTCGGCCGCTGTCGCGGCTTCCTATCGCGCCGCGGTGGGGGGGAAGCCGCAATTTGGCGCGGGGCGTAAATCACGACAACTTGAAGGAAGTAAACAAAGGCGCCTAAAAGAAAGTCTACGCCGGACGACATAAAATAAGGCGGCGCGAGTACAGAAGACGGTATGGAAGAAGTTCGGGAGGGAGGAAGATCGAACGAGGCGAAGTAGAGATAGGGGGTGGTCGGTTCTTCATACATAGGCATGCGTCGATGCTTCACAGAGAAAGAGGGATGAAGGAAGGGGTGGAGGACAGAGAGAGACGGGATTCAGCGACGGGAAAGCTCGCGAAGTGACCGCAGATACGGGGACGTACTACACTTCCATGTTTATTCATTCGCCGTACTTGAGTCGTTCTCTCGCGGCGGGATTAAGCCGCGACCGACTCTTGAAGGCTCAAGAGGCAGCTTCCGGAAAGAAGCCCTTAGTTTATACGCGATGACACGTGGCTGCGTAGGGTTATATAGGCTTTGCCAGCTTCTGACATTCTTCATCACTCTCCGGTGCTGGTGTGTACGGACTGCGATTTCTTCAAAATGCGAGACGTTGCCTCAAAATTATTCTCACGATTGTTAAAGCTCGGTTGACTAAGTTAAACATTAACGGTCACTGTAAGGGGCAACAGCAAATATCAACACCCTTTAGTTCGCCATTCTGCGTAAAGCCCTTGGTGCTTTCGTGTCGGATGTTCTTATTGTCACTCCATTTTATTCCACCGTATACAATGTTCCACAGTACCCTTATTTACGAAGCACTTCGTGCGCTGGAGGTGCCTGACAAAAAACAGGCACGTGTCGATCGTAATAGCAAACATTTTTAGCCAAGGGAGTCGTCCAATGACGAAAATGATGTTCGTAAAACCGGCAAGCTTTGTCATTTCGAGCGCAGATATTAGCAGTGATTTATTTACGATGGTCGCTTACGGTGGAGATTGTTAATAGTAAGACAGTCAAGCAAGTATATTAGGGAGCTCAGGGTTACAATAATTATTATGCGGCGCGACGCGTGCAGCAAGCGTGTGGGCGGGCGCGCACCACCCGACTCGCTAGCCGAAACAAACAGCTGAGCCGCGCGTGACTGTTCTGCGCGGGCTCACCGGGCAACAGCCAGGAGCTTTGCGTTTGTACGACCGTGCATGGCTGCACCTCTCTCCAGGCTCGTCTGTCGCTGGGGGTCATCGTGCATATGTTTCCAAGCGCGGGTCGTCTCCGAAGGCACGACGAGAGTAAGCGACTTCGTGCACCCCCATAGAGTTCGCGCGAAGAATACGAGAAGTTGACGCAATGTACTCAGCCATATGTATTCCTGTTTCGAGCTCCCACGAGATAAAACATATATAATTAAAGTCGTAAAGAAGTATCATACCGTGCAGGTGACAGCACGCTGGAGTTCAAGACGACGCGTTCTTCCTCAGTATAAATGCCAATTGCTCGTAGTACTCCCACTCTTTATTTCCTCCTTATCCTGCTTCTTTCAAAGCTCTCTCGAAGCGCCGTCTCTTACGCATCACGTTCTGCACCGCTCGGCGTCACCGTCGTGAAATTCTCGGCTGCCTAGGAAACGACGCGCGACTGAGCAGTCGCCGGTTGCCCTCATCGGGAGAGGTGCGACGCGGGGGTCGTTACGGGCTACGCTAAGTGACAGTTGCTGTCACCGCGCGGGATGCCCTAAAGATGGCATGCCCCTGTGCATGTACGTATGGGTACATATACGTGTATTTACACGCTCGTGTTTGTTTTTTTGCACCTCCTCCGTCGTATACACGACCGACCCGTCTCCGTGTTTGTAGCGTTGCTCTCGCTGTTACTTTGCTTTTTTTTTTTACTTTGAGTGTTTTTTTTTTCTCGTGCCGAACCTTTCTTCTGCGCTGCTAGCTCTCAGCAGCGCCTCTCAGGCGTCGTCCGTGAAGAGCGTGCGCGCGCGCGTGCCTCCTGGTCGCCTTTTCGGAGGGCAAGGCGACGTGCTCCTGCGCTCCGGAGGCCTACAAGCAGAGGCGGTGTTCAATCGAGCGGAACCGGAAACCGGCGTGTGAATGTACACGGCGAAACGCGTGCCGCCGGGATCTCTTCTCTTCTTCATCGCTCGCGCGGCGACGCGCATCGCTGATCTGCATCCCGAATGAATGCCGCGAGGCGCCCTTCTTCGCAGGTCCTGGCACCACGCGGGATGCTTCCTTGCTTTATCTCCGCTTTTGTTCTCTTCACCTTGTTGGCCTTTTAGCGCGTTTGCTCGGACGCAATGAGGCGTTTTGTTGCCCGCGCGCACAATAAGAAAAGAAAGTGAATCTGTCATCGTTGAGCGGACACGGTTCGCCGCGCATATCTAGTTCTGCAAAATTGCGACGATAGGAAGCCGAGAAACGATCCGGCCGCTACAAATGACGCAATTACCTTTGTTCGGCATTTACAAGTCGGGTCAATGTACAAATCCTTCATTGATGTGGCTGCGTTATCGTTTTAACTCCGCTACCGCGTGGAACGGGATAACATAAGTTGTGCGGTTTTGCTATCGTTAGTTTTAAGGCAGGAAAAAAAAAAGAAATATTCAGTGAGCTGTGTCCCACTTGTGTGGTAACCGCTGAAGTACAGTGACTAAACTGCACACACACACAAAAAAAAGAAGAACGAAAGAAATAGAAATGCATTGTCTTTTGCTCGGTCGTCTAGAATTGTCAGTATTCTTTGTCGGTAACTTTGTCGGTATTCTAGAATACTTATGTATTGGTGCCTTTAATTGTTAGATGGACGATGGTTTTGCTGCTGAGCATACAGTCAATAGCCAGACGATTGCCGGTTTCCAATCCAGGCATACTCGTTTGTCACTTCCGTCGAAGCGATAATAGGAAGCGTTATTGGCCCGTCGGAAGTCATTCCCGACAACGAGTCTACTTCAGTCTTGGTTCGGCAACCTCTATGCGTTGCACAGCGGTGACCCCTCTCTTCTCCCACGATCCATATTCAGCCGGCCGGCGCCTATAGAGAGCACCTCATCACCGCACTGCATCCCGGGCCCTTCCAGAAAATGAGGAACGTATAGATATCCCGCGTTCTCCCCCTACGCTGACCGCGGAGACCCACAGAGCGAAAATCGCCGCCGCCAGGGGTCCTTCGCGACGACAAGAGGCCATCGGGGGGAGAAAGACAAAGTACCTCATCGACGGTTTCGAGAATAGGCTGCCTGAGGCCTTATGGACACGAGGCCGTGGACACCTCGCGAGAGAGTGTGGCCCCGGCGTTGCGGAGTACGAAGGAGAAGAGAAATTCTCTCGCTGACGACTATAACGCCTGAGCAGCGTGCGCACATGGCCATAAGCAGCAAACGACGCGTGCCCAGAAAGGCAGCCCAACCGTATCCAAAGACAAAAGACTGGCGTGAAGAAGGCCGAGATTGGAGCGGATGGTGCTAGGACGAAAAAAAAAAAAGGATGATAGAAAGAGATGAAGCAGCAAGGGAATACAAAAGACGAGGTATAAGACAGAATGTGCGGCAAAGGACACGACCGTGCGTAGGCAAGTGCGTGTATAGAAGCGCGCACACGCACAGACAATGGGCACTGCCTTTTGACCAGGCCTCGCGAAACTGCGCGATGGCGTGCGCGGCGCACCGCCGAGGCACATAACAAATGAAGCAGCGTGCGCGGGAGACCCAGAGGGCGCGACACGGAGAACAAGGCGCATGGAGGCGTCGTCGCGGTCGTAAGCGATTCCCCGGGAGGCTGCTGCGTGGACTGCAAGAGACGACGACGACGACACCTCGGGGACCTCGTCCAGTGAGACCACCACGGCGGTGGTCGTGAAACAAACAGATGGACCCCGGAGGAGAACGAGCTACCAGCGCTCGCCCAAAGTTCACCCCCGCGAACTCGCTCGCTCGCTGGCATGGTTCGTCGGTCAGCAGCGAAGAAAACGACGACAGTTGTTGGCTGTGTGGAGAGGGACGCAGGATGTTGTCGGGGTGGCGGGGAACGCTGGGACATTTATAAAAGCCACTGGAGGTCGGTCGTTGTGGTGGCGCGCGAAAATGGGGCGATTAGGTGCCCACTGAGCCGAGACTTTTCTTTTTCTTTTCCTTTTTTTTTTTGCGCGATAACCGTGGCTCGTTTTGTCAGTGACGAGTTCCTTTTCCTTCTTTTGTCATCGCCAGTCGCGTGTAACGTCCGTGGTTGCGAGAATGACTGCCAGTTGTGGGTGTCGTGCCTTTATTACCTTTTTTTTCTTCTTCTTCTTCACCTGCGGTCTTTGCCCTCGCTTGATCCGAGGGATGAATGTAGGCATTGTCACGAAATAACATGGGCAACTCTCATCCTTCGCGACCATCTTCCATGGTTTCCGGCCATTTAGCGGAGCGCGTTTCAGTCGCTACACTTCTCGTTCCAACTTTGTTCAGCGTTGAAAATTATCGTGTTCTGAGTCTTGCTTACAGTTACTACAAAAATAAAAATGTGGAAGCGGGGGTTGTGAAATGTCGCCGGAGGTAACGCGGAAGCACCGTTTCCTAACGCACTCAGAGCAGCGTAAACAACATTGCGCAAAGAAGCGGTTAACCGGATCGGTGACACAGTTTAGGTTCTCTTATGAGAAGCGATCATCTGAATTACAGCGCCATTTTAAATTGGACACCTCAAATTGCAAGTCCAAATACTTTCAAGTGTGCACCAAGTTCTGGCCCTTTTCCGCGCCTGCAGCGACAGCAACTCAACCGAGCGAAGCCTCTGGCTCGTACTGCTTCCGATGCACAGGGTAAGTCTCCGGGACCCCTAAAAGTCGGCTGCTTCGCATCAGAGACCCGGGAGCTCCGAGAAATGGTCGGGATCGCGACAAGCAAGCTAGCCGAAGGATTGACTTCCGCGCAAACGCTCGGGCTTGCCGAGGGGCATTGGCGAAGCGTCCGCCCGGAACAAATGCCGAAAAAAAAAAAAAGGAGGATACGGGGGGAGCGGGGTATCAGAGCGAGAAATGGCCACATAGCCTCTCTCTGGCCGCAACACGGCGAAATCGAGAAAAAAAAATAAAACATGCCGAACGCCCTCGAAATCCATATAGCGTCAGCGGACAAACAAACAAGCGGGTAAGCTAGCGAGCGAGCATGCAAGCAATGCTGGAAAGCCGAAGCGTCAGAGCAGGATGAAAAAAAAAAAAAATAAAGACAACACGGAGCAAAACGCTACAAGTGCGCATAGGGAGCGACATACGCAATACTCTCCGGGCACAGCTTCGCTGACGACCATACCATTTGTATTTGCTTACAGACTCGTTCGTCGCCGTTGCCTCTGGCCCCTCAACCACTGTGGGCGCGGAAGAGAAACGCCGTCCACCGCCGTCACAGTTTGCCGCCAGCTTCTCCTTCTCGCTGTCGTTGCTTCAGCTGTCCCGCACTCTTCCACTTTTCGTCCCCGCTCTTATTTACTTCACTTTTCGCCGTTGCGTACTCCACGCCGCTTGCTTTTTCGTCCCCACTTTCGCATCAGTTTCGCTCCGTTTCCGCGTTTTTCCTTTTTTTTTTCATCATCTTTCTTTTTTTTCTCTCTCGCTTCAGCCGCTCCTTTCTGCGTTTCGTGGCCCAAGCCCCGAGATTACGAAGCGGCTGCCCCCTGTCGGTCGGCAGCGCGCGCGAAGACATATGGCCTCTCGCCGGCGGAATCGCGCGGCCGCGCCAAAACTCGCGAGATATCCATAAGCCAGGGTCTAAGGGGGCGCGCGTGCGTTATAAATATAAGGATCTATTCCGCGAACGCCATCTAGAGGCAAATACACAAACCACCACCACCGCGGGGCTATATCCCTTATGACTCGCCCTCCCGCCTTTCTCGACTCACCTACGTCCCCGCTGCGACGGGCGCGCGAGAACGCAGTCTTGTTTTCTCCTTTCTTTTCTATTTATTCACTTTATTTTGCCGAAAGAGAATGAACGATGCAGGTACCTCCGCTCCGACTCGGGGCAACCCGCTCCAAGCCCGCCCCCTCCGTCTCGGCATTTCTGTCTCAAACTCGTACTCTCTCTAAGTGCGCCTTTCCTATAGCTCGCACCTCGGTCAGAAAATGTAGGGGTTCGGAGATTCATAGACGCGCGCAAACCCAAAAGAGACCAGCGGCTTTTCCTGAGCGGCGCAAAGAGTAGAATGCATATGAGGAAGAAGAGCGGCGGGAGGGGGGATGCTGGCGTAAGAGCATCGGGGACGGCGTCGCACATAACCCCCCCCCCCCCCCCTCCCGCCTTCCACGCCCCGTGAGAACAAGGGGAGTGGTGGCAAGGACATTTACATCTCGCGAAACATATCGGCACCGTAAAGCACAAGCTCACGACTTCGAAGGGTGCCGCTGAACTGTAGAGGGAAAGAAGGAAAGGAGAAAGAAGAGATGTCGGGAGACAGGTTTTGCGAAAACAAATACGCCGGAATGCGGGTCGCATTGTTTCTCCCCGCCCTTTTCTCGGATCACGGGGCGCCGCTCCCGTTTTTTTTTTTTTTTTTCTTTCTTTTCCGTTTGTTTTGTTTGCCTTCGCGTTTGTTGGCCCAAACTTGGTCGTTTCTTCTTGTGCGTGGACTCGCTTCTCGGACGTTCTGTGGAAGGCTATATTTTCTTGTCGCTTCCGTCCTCCGTGTAGACGTTGTGAACTACGGAGGAAGAAGGCCCATCCGCATACATTGGAGAGAATAAGGGATCTTCGGGGCGAAGCGAGTAAACCGCCGTGTTTATATATATGCCCACGGAGACGCGTGCGTGCTTTAGGGAAGACGAAGGGACCGAGGTCGGTGAGAGGTGGTGCGCCGAGGTGTTCTAGCCTGTCCCGATACGAGACTGTGTGCGCGCGCGCGCGTGTGTGTGTGTGCGTGCAGGACTTCTTGTGGTTGTGAACCTTCACTACGAACTCTCCGGAATGGATGGCGGTACCCCGAACGCATACGTCGTTTTACGCGGTGATTCCTGAAGAGACCTGCCTCTCCACCGTCGCCCGGTCTCACCTTTTTGCTTTCTGGAAGACGCGTGGGCAGCTCAGCTCGCACGTGGTTTGTACGCAGGCGCGTGGGTTCTGTATTTATCGAGCTTTGCGCGTCGTATATTCCTCGCGCATTTATTTTTGTTGTTCCCCCGCTGAGAAATGTCGGGACCTCTCCCGGACGCGGCTAGGCGAGTGTATATATATGAGCAGGGGAGCTGGGAGGCGGCCCAGAATGGCAGATAAACGATCCGAAAACTGCGACCTGAATGTCGAAGTGAGTTTGTTCTCCTCGGGTCATAAACAAAGGCTGCCTGGATGAAGAGAAATGCATAAGTTAAAGCGGTGCTTTTTATTGTTATTATTATTATTATTTGCTTCACAATGTTCGTCGTGTGTTGCGGACAGCAATCGGTGCTTGTTTGTTTGCTTCTCTTTCCTTACTGTTATTTTGCTCCCCGCGCATTTGCTGACTCCGCGGCACTACCATTCTATATAGACATTTGTCCTCGTGAGCATCTGACAAACGAACGGAAATGCGTCGTTGTGATGGTGCGCATAACGGATACGATTCTTTCCGTCTGCCCGACTTCCTTCTTTTGTTTTAATTCAGTAGCACCTATGCCCTTGAGAAACTGCGTTGAACATACATGAAAGAGAGAGATTGAGAGATACAAGGAAAGGCAGGGAGCTTAACCAGACGGACGACCAGTAGGCTACCCTGCAGTGGGAGAGGAGATGAGGGAGCAGTAGAAAAAAAAAAAGACGGGAAAAGGAGAGAAATAGTTCACGCGCGCAGCAGTAGACGTAGGGTGTCCATAAGCGTCTTATCAGGTCCGTTGCTTTGAGAAAAGTCGTTAGAGCACGCGTAGCTTTTCGGGTTGGTGATGGATGAGGCCGTGCACCGGGGACCTTTGCCTTAGTGGAGTTGGCTGAGAGCGTTACTAAGTGGCTGGCGTTGAACGTTAAAGTGAATGCAGTGACTTAATCCTTCTCGTTGCGAAGCTCCTCAAAATGAAGTTGATTACAACTCATAGAAAGCCTTGGGTGGCTTCAAAACTCACAGCCTTCCGTGCTGAACCTAAACTCACTTATCAGGGACCGTCACAGCCTCCGTTACTTCCAGGATTGCCTTCCTCATCCTTATACCGACGTTATACGGACCAGATACCGGGGTCATCGACGCTTCATTTCATTATTATGTATCACTGGGGTCCATTGGAGCTATACAACTGGTGTCGAGCCAGCAAGAAGCATGATCATATGAATTCATGTGTCATTGTGTCGCGCTTTCGTCCGCCTAAAAGCATTGTCAGCAGTCCCTACAGCGTTCTTGGGGCTCAATGTACAGCGCCAAAGCAGGCCTCACTCAGTGCCTTAGTAAATGGGAAAAGAGTGTAGTCGCAGGCGTCATGGCGTAATCGACAAGAGACAGGTCGCCATTTCCCAATGTGATATCGGGCCGCTATGTCATTATTATGAGCGAGTATGCGGACGGGGTCACTCGATCTGCTCACGGCGGCGTCCGCACTGTATCCCCATTCCGAGTTCAAGAATCGATTCATCGATAGTCTCCGCTCGCTGACTCCCGAGCATAGACTAGCCAAGTTGTATAATCGGCTGAGCTCGCCAGCTTGCGACGTGTGGCAACGACGAAACGGTCACAAAAGACTTTAACGATCGCTTTCCCTTTACAGTAAAAAAAGAACAAGCAGAAAAAGAACAAGCATGTTTTATTTGTCTTTGGATTTAATGTGCAATAACAATAACACGAGAAAGGGGTCCCTGCATAGTTGAATTTTATTGGGTATTAAAAATTTAACGCGCTCTCTATCACTGAATCGACAAGCGCATGCTGTAGGCGCAGAATGTTCTGATGAGTGATCACACCATGAAGCAGGTCAGTGCGGACCCTGTGCGAGCTCTAGCAGGTGGATTATGCCATTTCCGCAAGCGTGCCTCCTGGCGTGCTTGCGTATAGATCTTCATATTCTTATACTTCCCCACTTTTTAAAGCACTTTCACACCTTTCCGAGCACGGGCATAATGGAGGGTAGTTTTCGTACCTCTATGCCTGGACTTACCCCGCTTACCCTTTTTGTCATTTTCCCACTATTTTATTTGCTCTCTTTCTTTCTTCGTTTCACCGTGACACGTTGAGTTCATAACTATAAATGGGCGGTCCTTGATAAACAAACCGAAAGAAAGTAAAGTGAAATGATTCCCGTCTTACGGAAGGATGCCAGAGATAACATGTCATAAAGTTGTCGCTGTACGTCGAATGAATGTGTAAGCGTCTTTCTTTGCTATTTATTTTCATCATTATTATGTTTTTTAATGTATGGCGCCTTGGAATGAGCGAATGCTCACCAGTGACGCATCTCAGGCATCACGAGGGTAAGAAATTTCCTTTTATTTGTTTCTCCTTGTTGATTGCTGCCGCTCGCGCACCTCGAGCGTAGCGCGTTCTTAGCGTGAGTTCCCTCGCCAGCTGCAGCGAGCGCCCGTGGCGACCCCCTGGCAGGAGCGCGCGATCGCGTGCTGGCGGTGATCGCGAAGCGTATGCAAATTAGGCGCGATCGCTCGGGCTCCTTGCCCGGAGTGCGCAAGTAGTAATTAGCTCTCGCGAACGAGGACGCATTAAATTCATTAGCAGAATCATAATTCAGATGAAAGCAAACTACCGCTTGGTGGAGGCGAAAAAAGCACACACGCACAGCGATGGCAAGAAATAAGTTGAAAATAGAAGTTGCGAATAAATGTGAAGAACGCGAGCACTTTAACCTCGCCCTGGTCCACTGTTTGAACCAACTTTGTTTTTTGATAATTTGAATGTTCGTTCATTCTTGAGAAGGAGAAAAGAAAAAAAGAAAAGGGAGTGGGATGTTTCGAGGGCTGCTCGAAGAAGGCGTGTACGCAATTATGCGCCGCAAGTGAGAAATTCGGCACTTTTTCGGGACTCTGCTATGAGAACTCTCACGAGTTCGCGCCGCTTTTTAAATCGAATCAGACTGAATGATTGCTCGAGTTACTTTTGCTACTTCCTTACCGCACTCTTCTCTCTTAATGCTTTCGTCGTCTGGATGCACGCTTTCGTGATTAGACGGTATCGCACTTTCTCAACTTGTTTCTTTTTGTTCCCTTCTATCTCCGTTTTCGAACGAAAAAAAAGAAAAACGGAAGAAATGTAAGAAAAGGGCGATTTCGCGAACCTCTGAGATCGTCATGATTTGTTGCCCGTTTTTTGTACTTCAATTTGTCCTTAGGTTGTATCGCGTGCGAGCGCTGAAACAGTCGGAGTACATTGCTGGAGCGCTGAGCTTTATCGAGTTCTCGCATGTATACTCACATCATCGAGTGCTTGATGAACCCATGTACACTCTTGGGCCTGCTGATGTTTCTGTGTTGTGAAAAGATGCACATCGTGATGGAACTATTGTAGGGGTGCCTTCAAAGGGATAACGTTCTTCCAAACCTTTTTTTTTTGTCCTATTCCAGATTTGTTTCGAATAGCGTCTCGAGAAGTCGTCGATCTCTACAGACATATGCGCGTCGCCAAGCTATTCGGTGAACGCGTGCGACGAGTTATACGATCGCCATCTAATATATATGATAAGTTCCTGAAAGAAACTTTTTATGTTGTTGACTTCTTATTCCTAGACTTTCGCATTTGATTCGCTTATTCCATGAATATCAATGCGAGAATAATTAATGCTTGATATACGCTACTTCAGTTTAGCGCGCGTCGGCAGCTTGTGGGATGGGCTGGACGTATGAAGAAAAATAGGTGAAAGTGCAAGCGCATTTCAATCTGCGCAGGAGTGTAGTCGTTTCTGATGATTATATTTCGGTGTTCTTAAACATTCCGATGATCATCCCCGCTGAAGCTAAAATTCTGAAATGTGACCTGGGGTGCTATGCAGGATGGCCCGAGTTTGTCAAAGTTCGGGATTTTCGCGAGCTCTGGCGACGACCTCAGATGAATTAACTAATGGTATCAAGACATAAAATTAAACCGTGGGCACACCTTCAGTTTCATTGACTAATCTAGATTCCCTCTTGGGTTATCATAGCTTGGGCGTTACCTCATGGGCGGCCGAGAAAAAAAAAAAAAAAAAAAGAAGTCATTTAGTCAAACCGCCGGTGCGTTGTTTCAATTTGTTTATCGTTCCACCTGTACAAGTAAGGTATACAAAAATTGTTTTTTAACGTATTCGAAAGAAAGAAAAGGATTGGTGCGAAAACGCGCCACGTCTGTACTGTTCGTATTCGGCGGTGGATAGACAGATAATGTCCGAAAAATTTAGACACGCCCGTGACGCGCCCCAGAAAGGCGTGGCAAGCGGCTTGCGCCGAGTGTGTCGATAGTCAGCGGGGCAGTCACGGGCATTGCGATATGGCTTTGATAACAATAAGCGGCGCTGGCGCGCAACGTTGCTCAATATTCGGTGTTTCAAAACGAGTAAGCGGCGTGCGCAAGGTGCGCTCGGTGTTGACATAGGTGGCTTTATCTCGACATTTCATTGTCCGCTACTTTCGCGGCGTTCCGCGCTACCTTTGTAGTGTCACTCACTGCCTTCGAGCAAATTCAGGCTAGCGATAAACCCGCGAGACAGCCTGCAGTAGCACCACTGTAATACGGTTAGCTTCAACAATTCGGGAAAGAGTGAAGTTTGCCGTAATGGTTTGTGGCTTATCATGTTGACCTTTTTAGCCAAGCGCAGTATGCACGTAGTTTCGTGACCGCGAGCCAACTCCATTCCATGTGACTGGAATTTTGTGTTTCCTTTCTGGTTATTCCTTCCTTGAGCCAGTGTCAATTAGTGTCTGGGCATTAGTAGTCTCCATTTGGCAATGTACCAGAGTTATTCTACGGAATGATTGGTGCGACCCGCGGCTGTTTTTGCGCGTTAACGGCGATAATTATTAACACCAAGCAACAGTCCTCCCTGTTATTATTATACCGCAAAGCGCTGTTATCTTATGGACTCGCGGATGTTGGTCATGCATAAATTACGCCGGGAGAGTATTCCCGCGATGTGGTAATTCTTGTTGCTGTTTACCTTGGCGCGTTCCATTTCTATGTATTCTTTCTCGCGTTCCTTACTTCGAGGTCGTTTTTGGTTAAGGAGATAACAGGAAAGAAAATGAAAGTTGATGAAGTCTATTTGGCCATCTTAGTTTCCTTTTAGTGCCAAACGATAGAGCAAGAGTGACTGATCGGGTGGAGCTCGCGAATTTCGCCGAAATGAAAAATAAGTTTTCTAACTGAAAATGTATCCTCCGCCAGACCTCAGACATAGTGCAGCGTCATTCTCAGTCTGTTTTTATCTTTCTTGAGATGTAATCTGGCGTCGGAATTTCAGTTCCAGGAAAACGCCTTCAGTGTATATATATAATACTTTAATTATTAGGACATATATGCATTCCGCAAGGCGATGCTGATTAGTTTCTACCGTATCAACATGTGTAGACGGCGCGATGAGCTTATTGATGCCGCGCCGATGAAGGCAAATTTCCACTGACTTAAGTCGTTATGTATCCATCGCGATAACGACTTATGTGAGGTAAGTTTAGAAACAGCGGACTCAAATTTAGCAGACGCTATCAGGCCTGCGTACAAGAGAACCCAAGCGAAGTTTGCATTTCGCGCCCTGCGATTGTCGCGTACTCCCCGTCCTTCCAGTTCTCTGGCGAGGTACGCAATCACGTGTTCGCGACCGCGGAAAAGAGAATGTACGATAACCGTATAGCTTGTACTCTTTATCCGCCCGGCAACGTCGCCCATGCGGTTATATTCACGCGTAGTTCGGCGAGAGTTGGCTCGACGCTCTGTATACGCATAATATAGGGATCATTCGCATGCGTACATGCGCCGCGAGAGTTGAAGCACGCTGCACCCGAACTAGCGGCGAGCTGCCCTGGTTTACCGCACAATGACGCCGCGGCCTCGCACAATTTGGCGGCGCGCATGCACTTTCGCTGGACACCTGCGCAACAACGGTGGGCCCGCCTAAATAGCCCTCGATGAAGCTCCTCGTTCGCACTCCCCTCTCATTTCGGGCTGAAGTGCAGAGCAAGCCGAATCGAGCGCGGTCACTATAAGCTTGCAGCTAAACTAATTTCCGTCCCTTTGGCGACCGCGGTGGGCCTTCGTGTGCACATCGTGTATGTATACGCTCGGCGCGATGATCATCGCGTCGGTGTTCTGTGTAGCAGTGGCTTCGTTTACATATAGCGCGCCCAGAAGCTATGTTGGTAACGTTAGGGAGCGCTTTTTTTTTCCCCCTATAGGGGGACCTGTGTACGTTAAGTCCATCTGCCATCCATTGTCTGGAAGCAGGCTATCTTGAGAGGGGCTGCGCCTAAGTGGTGGGCGCTTACTGGTTTTGTAAGCTATCTATATATGTTAGAGTGTGCTAGTGCGATCTTTGCAGTAGTAAACATAGTTATAGAGAGGCGTAGTTCGGGTTAGGTTGAGCGATTCTTTGGCAGAGCTCAGGAGTGGAGTTCCTACTCAGGAGGTGATAACCACTCCGCCACGTGTGGTTCGTTTGGATGATATGGCTTGTACGGTGCTTAAGGGTAGCTAGGAACAAACAAGTAAACAAACATGTAAACAAACAAACGAACACGCTTACATCGCTTGTGATTCAGCGCGTCGTTCTGACGCAGTTGCCCGTGTTATGCGCGATCCATAGTGAGCTGGACGCGAAACACTTAAAGAAAGAAAGAAAGAAAAAACAACAACAATATACGCACTCCGCGCATTTTCCTTGCGTCTCTTGTGGTCCGTGCCTTACATGAACGTTACTGCAGCCTCTGTCGTCCATCAGTCGTGCGCTTTCTAATTCCTCGACTGAGAGAAGCAACAAAACGAAAGGGGAAAACAGAAGTTTGCTAAAAATGTACTGTTGATTGGGCGTGAATGGCGGATATTTTCTCTCTACCAGTTGCTCTAAGGCTTCTTCTTATAAGAGGTAAACATAACGCGCCGGCGGCCTTCACTTTAAAACTCTTCGCATTGCCTTAGGGCGACTGGCGATCAGTAAGAAAATAATCCTGGCATCGGCTGATCTCACGTGGAAGCCAGCCAAAAGCGTTATGGATGAAAGAAAAAAAAGAAATGTCCCAGAATTGGGGGAAAGTAGCTCAGCATATGATAGCAAACACGAATCGTTGCGGCGGGTGCCACAGTATTATATGTATTACATACGCCAACCTTTATCGCCGTTGTCAAGTTTAATTACTTTCACACCGTTTTCTTGTTGTTATCTTCGTCCTTAAGTTTCCTTGCGCCAAGTCTCGCAGAACTTCCCGGGCTGTCTGTCCTTCCTTATCGCACGCGATCACAAAAAACGTGACAAAAACAATTTTGTTTCTTTTTCCTTCCTAAACCGCGAGTGTTTCCCAACATCACCGGCGTGCACTGCCGTCGAGCCGACGCAGTTGTTCGCAGGCGGTCAGTGCAGCGGACGAGGCGCACAGAGACGCGCACGCACGCGTTTCAGCGGTACTACGGGCGAGCCGGAGATGGAGTCGGCATAAACGAGCGATTAATCACGCTTTTCCCCGACGCGCGGACGCAACCCTGTCGCAACAGTGATGCCCCTTTGTTTTATTGTGCCCACATAACCCCGCGGCAACGCCGTGAGGCTGACGGCGGAACAGCGGCGCCGCCTTGCAGTGATTTCTCACACTCTATACAGCTTGCCGCTCAACCCTAGCACAAGCAGGACGGCCCGCTGGAATCCCAAGAGGGCTGGCTGTCTGTTGGCGGCGACCCAGCGCAACATATACACCGACGTACAAAAGCACCGCATGCGCTGCGTTTTTCGCGCGAACTAATGCGTCTGTCGCCTCCGGGCCAGAAAACTATATGGTATTTGCGCGTAAAACTAGATCGCGGCGAACGCGCAACGCACTGATAGAGAAAGAGATTAAACCGCAGCAAGCTCGTAAAGTCTCGTTCGCATGCACGCTTTAACGCGGCTTCTTTTTTGTAACTTGAGGTCGTGGTCGGCTATTTGTCTTGGTTCTGTTTTACGAAACGTAGGTGAAGGAACGAATGGTCAAAAGACGAAAAAAGGACAAGAGGTAACAAGAAAGACAGAAAAGAAAAGAAGAAAAGCTTGTTGCAAGCAACATTCTGCTTTTGTGGACACTTGTTGTTTGCTAAAAGCGAGGAATTAAAATTCTCGAAATGTCAGATCTGAATCTTCAAGACACGAACAAAGGAAAATAAATATTCAGAGCGGAACCCTCCGGCTGTTCCATGCGGCAACCGTAGCACACTTCGCGCTAACTTTCGCGCAGCTGTAGCGCCGTTGAGAATTGCGCAATTGTTATGCGAGCTGCACGGCGTCGTTTTGGCGACGCCTGTAACGCCCGCTTCAAGACTTGTAAGGAGATCCAAGAGCCGGGAAATACGAGGCCGAGAACACGTAATGCGTCTGCGGATCTGAATTAAAAATAAAAATGTTTATTCGAGCGCCCACCAAGATGATAACCAACGGGCGAACTCGCTTATGTTGGTTAAAAAATATAGATAAACGAACTCTAGCCCCGGAGAGCAGCATATGGTATCTGCGCATCCCAAACGCATGGAGCTCTGTATAACATTAATACTACCACCGACGCGCGCTTCAATGCAAGAATAATATAAGAAGAAAAAAAAAATACACGGCACGTGAGACCCGCAGTTCGTATCCCGACGAGGATTCATTACAGGACGGCGAGCACCTAGCCTTCCCTGAAGTGCCCATCTTATTACTGTTCTTATTTTGTTCTTAGCTGAATGCTCGCAACACGTCCGCGCAAGTACACGCAAGGCCTCTGTAACTGCCGTCTTTCTTTATGTAGTTTCTTCATTTCATTTTCATTTTCGTTTTCTTTTTTCTTTTTCTTTTTTGTCACTGTACTACGTCGCCCAGCTTTCCTGTCCAGTGCATCCGGCGGCACGCCTAAAGCAAATGCATGCTGTACGCATCAGAGCGTTGCGGGGGCCTTGGCGAAAAGAAGTGCGGATCGCTGAAAGAGGAGGCGGCGGGAGTGTGCAATGCATAGGAACTGGCCATTGTAGATTCCTAATGAGGAGGAATACTTTGAGCTCTCGCCTTCGCCTCGCTCCTTCCAATTATTCCGCGCCTAATTGAATACGGAATCACACTTGACGCTGGCTGGCGCACGCGTATCGCCAGGTCCCGGGCACACAGCGGACTAATCTGCAACTCGCACTCTCGAACCGTGCCCAGCATTTCTGAGCAGGGAACGCCACAAACAGAGACGCAACAACACCTTGTTTATTTATGCGCTCATTTATTTATTGCTCTTTGTTCTGCGTGGGGGCGGCTCAGTGCAGACAGGTCCCCTCTCTTTCTTCCTCCATTTTTTTTAATTCGCTATATAAAAAATTCCCCTTAACGGAGGGGCTGCACGTTTGGCTCGCAGGCAATATTTACTCAGCGCGTATGGGCGACGCTAGAAAGGTTGACTTGTTTTAAGGTTCTTTTTCTTCTTCTTCTTCTTTTTTTGTCCAATCATCTTCCTAGCAGTAAGGTACGCATTCAAAAGATGAACGACGACACCGTCGTTCATCTTTTGAATGCGTACCTTACACTCTCGATTGGAGTGTCTATTGAACGCGGCAAACTGAATGCCACGCAAAAGAAGTGCTGCTAATAATTTTGTGCGGGAAAAAAAGAAGCTGCGTGATGAAGTGCCTTATTGAAGCTTTGAAGGACCAAATATATTAGTGACTCGTCGCTGAGGCGTGCTTTCGGTGATCCGTGCCTTGCGGTTTAGCTGTGAATGGCAATGATATGAACAGCAAAGAAGCCTTTATTTCTTTTTTTTTTCTTCTCACTTCTCTCGGTAACGCTCCAATTGCATGCGTGTTTACTTTGCTTTCAGCAGTCGTCTTATCACACGTGCCGCCATGTGTCGCCTCTAACTTGGTTCCGAATGGAAGAATAACAAACGCTGCACCAGTGTAATATAATTAGCGCACCAGCCACTCGCCACTTTGCTTCTTACGACCGCGCTTTAATACTTCTCGCGCGCGATGAAGTCATGAATATTCAGACGAGGACCTGAACGGCCGGTTGGTTCTGTAGTCTATAGAAACGGCGAGACTGGACAAGCAAATTATAGCAGCGTCAATTCTGGGACGTGGTTTTGAGTACGCGACTGCTTATACGGGCTACGTGTGCTTTTCGAGCGTGCGCATCGTTTATTACTATATATACGCCGTTCTAGCATATACGCCGTTTGTGCCGAGTATAATATTGCGCTTTGTGGGTCGATTTTCTTCTGCTCTTCGAATCGTCGTCTTGTTAGCGATGATCATAAGCACTTTTCTCAGAAAAAAAAAAGACATAGAAGAGAAGAAAGCAATCTAACCACTCCCTTCGAAACGTAGTCATAACAGCAGTCAGATCACTTTAAACGTGCAGGAAATAAACATCCTACGCTTTTGTGTTGTTTTGGCAGGCGGCGCTTTATATTCATTGGCTTGTTCGTTAGCACCATATTGTTATTTGCATTCTCTCAGACTTCCTTATTGTCCAGCTGTATGAAAAGAAAGGGGGGGAAAAAAACTTCTCACCTTGTTCATTTCCGCAGAACTTATTTACGTGTTCGAGGCGACGCAATTTATGCCGTTGAATGTGCGCCATACGCTTGACAGGGACACCACGTCACGTCACGTCACCCAGATGTCACGTCACGTCACGCCCCGTCACCGCCTCACGTCGCGTGAGCGTGCCACGGAGGAATATTGGCAGACCGATGCCGCTATATATGAAAATTTGTTTGCGGGTAGCTGCAGCGTCGACAAAGCGAACTACCACTCACATCGCTGTGACAACAGCAAATTTATGGGCACGCACGCGCAGGGGTAAACCGTACTTCATTACAGAGTATACACATAACTGTTGCGATCGAGTTCTGCATAGTTCGGGCGAACCAAGTTCGCAAGACAGCTTCTGAGGTGCGAGACATCGCACCTCAGAAGACGAAGTCAGGTAGGAATTGTAGACAACGCAAGCCTATTTGTCCACGTCTCGTTGCGGCTGTCTCGCTCTTCAGTAGTCATGCAACGCCACAAGCCCAACGTCGCCCACTGTCGCGAGACAGTGCAGGAATCATCGTTATGATTATTTTGTGGCACGTACACATGCACAAGACGCTACAAAAAAAGGTGGAGGGAGGGGGGGGGGAGGATGCGAAAGGAACCGGCTGCCAAGAGCGAGCAGAACGTATTCCTACTGCGTGGAGCTAAGGGGAAGGAAAGAACGCGGAGAAAGAAACAGAGAAGAAACAAAAGACGACGCGCCGCAAGGACCATCCAGTAGAACAAGCCAGAGTCAGCACAACGGTAAACATAGAAATATAATGCCGCGACGCGACGTGTCTGTATTACGCTCATATATGGTCGGTCTCTTTCGCACCCGCGACAACATCAGACCTGCATAAGCAATAGTACGCAACGTAACCAGACATACGCGCGTAATCGCCAGAGCTGTGTACGTATAAGAAAGGGGCCGCTGCAAAAACGCGACATAAGAACAGCTTGTGCCAAGTGCCACTGGAGCTGGGATTTTCTCCTGCAGCCCCCTCTTCATTTCGCTTTTATTCATGAAGTGCGGTGTCTCTCACGCCTATTCGTCCCGCCGGCGCTCGCGTGTTAATTGCGTTAATTGTGCGGCACAGCTTGCGCTTGCCGTCTGTCTTTTCGAGAATTAAAAGAAGAAAGAAAAAATGAAGGAACAAAGCGAGAAAGTGACAACAGCACGCAGTAGCGGCAGGAGCAACGACACCGCAACGCCGCTCGTCGAGCTTGTTTTAATTAATAAAGCAGGGAGGAGCGGAGGGACCCGAGCGACACGACCCCCGTCTTTTCTTCGGCGCCGGCCTCTCGTTATAAGAGCACTCTGGCATTTTTATTTCTAATCTCGACTTTCTTATTCCTCCCCCTCCCTCTGTCACACTTTGTTTCGCCATCTTTCTTCCCCGCCAGGCAGCGTTTCGATGTTCCCTCGCTTCCTCGGTGGTGAGCCTCGGGGGCATTTGGGGGGCAGCGTTGCCCCGAGAAGGAAGCCAGCGCTAACAGCGTGCTAGATTGTACGCTGGAATACAAGGCGTCGTCGCGCTTCCGTTTTTGACGCTTTGTCGCCGCCAGCCGCGCCCTCCAGATCCCTACGCGGCGGCTTGCGTTGGCTCGGCGCACGCTTTGTGCCATCGCCCCCACCGTGAAACAGCTGCGATTGTTTTGTCTACGCGCCCAAAAGCTGTCACCGGGGGACTTCACGCGATTCGTCTGGCGGCTATAGGGCATATATATGTGACACGCGCGTCGTCGGCGGCAGTGTGAAGCTAGGAAAAGAGAGCGAGTGCTGCAAGCTGCGAATGATGTCAGCGTTTATGGGGAATACGCTTTTGCGGTGTAACTGCCCACATTGGCAGAGCAAGTTCTTTTCCTTCAAGCGGGACAAAATGACTCAATCGTCTTCCAACCGTAAAGTGAACGCGACTAAGTCCGCCTTGAACGAGAAAGAAGTCTGCCATTAGTCAAGCTTGCTTGATCGTCGTATTGGTCTGCATTCCCTTTTCTCCGAAACATATCTGTGAATGCATCATTAGCAGCATTCTATTCATTTACGGATCAATCAATCAATCAATCAGAAAAACAGTTAATACATTGATTAGAACAGCCATGGTTTCCGCCTTCTCAAGCCTCCTCTCCTCCTGCTACTACTACTACTGATAATAATAATAATAATAATAATAATAATAATAATAATAATAATAATAATAATAATAATAATAATAATAATAATAATAATAATAATAATAATAATAATGCGAGCTGAATACCGAGAATAGCGGACGAAAAAGAGGTCGAGCAAATTGTCTGCAATAACTCTTGCTCCAGGGGCCGGTGATTCGGGGTATTGGTTTCCGCTACTTGCAGTCACAGGCTGGTGAAATGATTGCAGCCATCATTTACTCCACGACATCGACGCTGCACTCGCGTAAGCGGGCGCACACTCCTCGAGAACGTATAACTGCTCTGTGGTAAAATGGAACGAACGGTGCAGACCATCAAACCTGAATTTAATAGCGTCCCGGACAAGCCGTGGCTCGGCACCTGCCCCATAGCTGATCACGACTTGACCTTTTGGCCTCGGGAGTGAGATCGCCCGCCTCCGCTTAATTCTCCCTCCGGTCCACTGCGTGTTGCTCTGGCCATTGTCTTCTTTCTTAAATTCTTTTGTGCCCCGGACCAACGACGCTTCTTGCATTCGTGGCCCAGATGAGAAATCAAGACTACCGCCAGCACCATTTTGTGACTCACCGCTCATAGTTTCGACGTGGGACGAGAATAGTCGGGTTATATTGCAGGACCGCGTATAGCCAGCGCCGTCCCACGACCAAACAAAGGAAAAGTAATAAAAGAAACGAGTACGCGAGCAGTTTCGTACAAGCGTGGTGATCCTGGGACGAAACGGGACCGTAGCCGCAGCAGCGGGCTGGTAGTTTTGGTTGTGGGCGGTTGAGCATATACACATACGGGTATAACGGGAATGCCTGCGGTGCTGAACTGCTGACGAAGGCGCCCGTCAAGCGCAGGGAAGAAAATGACGACGTCGACGTGTGCGCGTCGTTCGCCATAAAAAGCTGCGCTGCGCAGTGCGTACACTGTCCACGTACCGCGCAGTAAAACAGTGAGCGAAGCAGTGACGCGCAACACACCCATGTTGCCGTAGCCCCAGCCGCGCGCGCGCATTATAAAGGATTCTTAACGATGCCCGAAAAGGTCCCGCGCCGTTTAACCCCGACGGCCGCGGCACTGTACACGCCGGGGGTCAGCGAAGGTCACAAGGTGAACGCGAGAGAGAAGAAGCCGTATATATGTATATGCACGCGCGCACGTACGCTTCGCTAGCCGTCCACCACCGCCCTCCCGAAATAGCAACGTATAGTAGTACACCGCCGCCACCCAACCAACGGCACGGCGGCTGGAGGAAGCTCTCAGCCTCCATCTCGACCGAACGCACAGTGCAGCGGGGAAGGACGTGTAGTATATGTACTACGGACGAAGCGCGCGCGCTGCCCGGCCCTCCCCTCTAATCTACGGTGCGAGACAGCGCGTGCGCGGGATACTGGTCCTCGGACAAGATGCTTACACCCCTGGCCGGCTAGACGATAACGCAGGGGAACCGAGAACGAGAAATAAAGAAAGAGCGAGGGCTTCTCGCGACCAGCTTGGGCGGCTGCTCCGCGCCGGTTCGGCACTGGTGCCGTGACACAAGACGTCGGGATCAATTAAGCGCACGCGGCCGGTCGCGCGGCTCTGTGCAGAACCGTTAGACGCATGCGTTCGACCTCGCGGTTTTACGGCGTTCTTTTCCTTTATTGTCCTGCTTCTTTTTTGCGTCTGCGTGCGTGTGGTCGGACGAACGGACTGGCTTACATGCTTCACCTCTCTTGCTTTGTCGACCGTAAGTGAAGAGCCTATCCTCTCTTTCCTTTCTTCTTTCTTTTCTTTCTGTTTGCACCGTGTCATTGTTGTCGAACTGCACTGCGATGTCCATTACCATTGTAGTCCGTTCTATACGCGATTTACCAATGCCTAACAGGAATATCGACAAAGAATGCTGGCTGCTTAGGAATGTGCTTTTTGCTGTTTTCACCGAAAGGCTTGTGCTCGCCGTCGTCGCTGAATTCGTACGCGATGCCTGGACGACGATTCACAAAGCCGATCGTATTTGCCAGATTTGTTCGCAATAACGTCCCGGCCTATTCTGAAGGTGAAGGCGACGATAACGAAGGCGTCGGCCAGCGGCATACACTCTTAGTGAAATTGAAAAACGAGTACGTTAATGTTGGCGAATCATTAAAGGCAGCTCGAACAACGAGTACAGAGCATGGATTACACAATGACGAGCTCTGAGTCGGCGTCGGCGCTCGCCATGTGTGACCCAGGACACAGGCCTCATCATGAGTGGTCCCCCCTTTATCCTCGTTCGCAATCGCCATGTCTTAAAACGTGACACATAGCCTTTGCGAACGAAAACCATGTTAATCTATCTCAAAGACAGTATTGTATTCTTGCCGTGTTCGTGTGCCATTGTAGAAAAATGCGTCGCCGTTGGCTAACCTTAGCGCTAACCTCCTCTCTTTTTGTTCTCCACCCGATGCAGACGCCTGCGGCCTCTCGGACGTAGCGCACATCGAAAGCCTGCAAGAGAAGTCCCAGTGCGCGCTCGAAGAGTACTGCCGGACGCAGTACCCAAACCAGCCAACGCGGTTCGGCAAGCTGCTGCTGCGGCTACCCAGCTTACGGACAGTGAGCTCGCAGGTCATCGAGCAGCTCTTCTTCGTGCGCTTGGTGGGCAAGACGCCCATCGAGACGCTGATACGCGACATGCTGCTGTCCGGCAGCTCGTTCAACTGGCCCTACATGCCGCTCCAGTGACCTCCGTCGGGGGTCCACGCGACGTTGGACCCCTGGGCATCCTCACTGCTGCCCACTGCCGCGCCTCTCTGGCAACCGATGGCCACCGGCGCCGTCGCGGCCACCAGTCCGCTGGCTGCCGAGACGGCGGCTGACGTGCTTGGCATGCCTCAGGACCCGTTCCGGAGGAACGGCAAGCAGCTGTGACCTGCTCCTAGGAGCGCATCGTGAGACATCGCGCGGCCAACCCATTCCACCCGGTGTGTTGTTTAGGCGGCGACGCTAAGAAGGTCTGCGGAGTGAGTTGTTGGTTGAAACGGCGCGGCCACGACGTCCTGCAGCGGCTAGCAGTGGCCGGCAGCATCTTGAGGTTCTTCGAGATCCTGGTCCTCGAAGTTATGCCTATGGTCCCGGCCTTTGCTAAAGCGAGGTGGCCATCCACTCGGCGCAATCGGTGCGTTGTGTAGAAAGCGCAGCAAAAGACCAAAAAGTGCGCGGAACGAGTCGGCAACCAGAGACGGTGAACTTATAATGTTCAGCTTCTTGTGGCCGGTGGTCTGTTAATGTTCCTCGGCACCATTGTTCCCTCAGTGATACCTGTGATCCTGGCTTACCGGAAGAAAACATTCAGCAGCTTCCGGACACAACGTCATCGGCGAAGTCGTCTTGCCCGCCGGTTTTGTGCGAGTTTGCGGCAACTGCTGTCCGCTACGCGCTGTCGAGGGTTGTGAAGAGGAAGCAAGCTATCTTGGAAAGACATCGCCTGGTCTAGAGCCTCACAGAACATCCGCGGTGAAGCTGCAGAACTGAAGCTGAAAGCCATGCAAGCAAAGAAATGAAAGAGGCAGCGTAAGAGAAATGCTATATCGTACAGGGTAGGGCGCCTGCAGTTCGCTCATTTCCAGGTGTTCTGCACTGTTTCTTGAACTGAATGCCACAGCCCAAGAAAATACCGTTGCTAGCCATGACGAGATCTGGCATACGTGGCCCACGAGTGATGTTATCAGGCATCCTTGCATGCTGTTGACAAAGCAAAGGGATCCCCGGCCTTGGAGGAAGCCCCTGATACGATCGGAGCGCCGCGTGTTACGAAAGTCCTGTGCAGCGTCGAATTATAAGACCCTACAGTAGCTCTGTCAAGATCAGCTTCTGGTTGTTGTGCTTGGACTCTGACCATTGGCCGGTGTTTATCTACGCGGAGAAGCTCGTGTCTACCAGTTAGTGCGCTGCAGCATACTGACAACGAGACGCAGTGCCACGTTTCACATCTGCTTCCAGACCACCGGTGATATCAATGAGCTGGCCACAAATGATGTCCACGTCCGGTGACCGAAAATAGCTGACAGGAGCCAGAGTCACAGTGGACTGCGTGACGGTGCAGCATCAGGCGAACGTGATGAGCTTGTGAACATGCGTGTAATGAACACCGAAGATCAGGTACAGCTCAACAGTTTGGACCGCAGTTCTCGCGAGTCGCAGAGAACAATCATGTCGTGCAGTGTGTGTTCGGACAATGCATGTTTTGTTCTTGTAAATACGTTAGTGACTGATGAGCGGACCAGAAAACGCAGTGAGCAAGACATGTTGCCGAGCAGGGCAAACGATAGCGAGATATCCTTTTCAGTGTACAGATGATGCATACATACTCGCTCTCTCTATTCCCAGAGTATAATCTCTCGAAAGTATCGCTACTGTTTCTCCCATTGTCCGCTGAATCACTTCGAGCTCATCGCTTCGATACCATACCACAGGTCGCTTGATAGACCATCTTAGATGTTTCAAGTGATAATATAGGAAGTCGTATTCAAATGCTCGGCTTGCCTCGCGTGTCGAAGGATTCAGACCATGGGTGCCAAATTTACGCATCAAACCCACGTGCGAAGGCCAAATGCTCATCCATTCTCATTCATTCATGCTCTCGGAGTTTATCTTGCACGCTTAAGATAGGAGCTCGCAGTACTTTCGATTTCTTATCTGCCCGCGTGTTACTGCAGCTTTTTAGTTGACTTAAAAAAAGGAGTCAATAAAGGTGTATGCGACCGTTAGATGGTCCTAAAATGAAAAAGAAGTTGTTATTAGCCTATGTCCTCGCGCCCCGTTCTCAGATTAATCCTAAATTTTTAGTGATGCAGCCCGCGGAGTACAGGCGTACTGGCTCTTACAATTGTCTCAAAGGTCACGTAGTTCCCATCCTGTACTCTAGACACGACGTTGCTCTAATTTGTCGTCCCACCCTGTCATCTCCTAGCTTTCGCAACCACATAAACATCAGTGCTGCTGCCAAATGAACGTAAGTGTCGCCGAGCATCAAACATGTAAGGGTAAAAACAAAAACAAATAATGCATGCAACCATAAGATGTAAAACTTAAGTTGCTGTTTATCCACGCGGCTATAAAAACATCGAATGTTGAAAATTGGCGACTGTTTCAAAAGCACAGCATGCATGTTTTAGAAGCCCGTGAACGTGAGCACTGGTCTGTTAGTCAGCAGTGGTGTTCCGGGAAGCTTCAGGAGCACATTCAGGAGCAGGTGCTTAGGTAGCCCACAAGCAGTCTTCACTTTCACCCTCTTATCTTCAAATATGAAGCGGCGGCTACACCAACTACCTTTTTATTGCGAGAACCATAAACGAAAATCGCTGAAAGAGCTGCTGTCGCTAAGACAAATGATCAAACGTGGTGATGGCAGAGTGTCTCCGTGTTACCATCATAACTGTATGTCGGCAGATGAAGGCGTTTATTGCCCCAATTTAAATACTTTAGTAACTCGCAAACTCTAAATTCACATGGGCTGGGAACAATGAACATTTAACTTAAGGGACGTCGCCCTTGCGTGCCGGAGTACACCTGACGACCATGTTTCGTCTCCTCCCCCCAAACAGTCACAAAATGTTCATCTATAGGTGAAATCGTCCGAGTTAACCCATCAGTTCTGCGGCAATTTCTTTTCGGAAGTTACAAAAACCACGGTGGAAAGAGGTCCGGCTACAGCGCGTGCTTTCGCGTGAACCATTGTGCGTCATCAAAAGCGTCTCACATCTCAGTGACTGCAAGTATAACGACTGCTCGTGTTTCGTACAGCTTAGCAGTCGGTGATCTCGGCGACCTTCGACATCGTTGGTTACTGTATAGTTTTTCGCTCATTTTATCCCATCTCTCATACGGACAGAGAGCCAAATTAAGCCGTACATGGAGACAGACACTCCACAGCCGAGCTGAATTCGTGCGTGTGTATTTCAATTATGTGTGCCTGTGTGTGTGTGAACGTTGTACACATTGTGGTATTTTATCAGTGTCGATACAGCGTCTTTGTCCCGTTCTATCTGCTCGCTTCTGCTTTGTGAACCTCTGACATTCTAGGCGAAAAGACAGGGAGAAAGAGATAAAAGAAAACAGGGAGAAAGAGATAAAAAAAATGTCGCCTTCCCTTAGCGCTGCGTTGACGGGCCGTTTGATGGAATACAAGACTTTAAAATTACTGATTTCGCTCGGTTTCACCGAAAGAAAAAAGTTAGAAAGGACAGTTGTTTGCTAGCGCTGTTCGTCTGAGATAACTGACTCGTAGCAACCTCAGCTTTACGGTGACATGGACTGACTCAATGTTTACCTTGAATCTAGGTGAAGAAAATCTTTCAAAGAGAGCAGGCACAGTAACACCGTACTATACGTTGATCAAACTGAGAGTCTTTAGGTGGGCGAACAGAAGTGATCAGAACGAAAGCACGCCGTATTTGGCCTACGGTATCCCGCGTAGTCACGTTATACTCTACACTGACTACAGTAATACGTAGCCCGTTCACTCAGCGCTTGGGGACAGCGATAGAGGTTCAAGCCATCCGCCTCGTTCATTGCACACCTGTACTTTCAATCTTTACGCACCGCCGGAAACTTTTGGCGCTGTTCATTTGTTGTTGGAACGGTTTGTACGATCTGCGAATTACTTTCTTCTCCGTGTCAACAAGCGGCCATATGTGACAGCAGACGTGTTCTGCAAGCAGCGAACCAGAGTGTGTTTTAGATGAACGACACCGAATGATTGCAGAGGTCCGGTTTTACTGAGCTCTGGACAGAGGGGAAACATTTCCGTTCTGTGATTACTGAATTAGGAATTCGCCCGTGCCAGTGAAAAGACTTCAAATACTTCTTTAACGGTTCCATGCTATAAAAGCTGTGTTTTATCTTGATCTTGCCTCAACAGCTAAATGTACGCAGTCAGCGATCACCCTTTGTATAAAGAAGCGTTATTGAAAGATTACGTTTAGGTAAGGCGTAGTTGTGGTTTGTACAAGGGGCTCGTTCATTATCCTGGTTGCAATGGCGGTAATTTGCACACAGCCTTAAGAATGTTTTCTTTTTCAAGTTGGATCGATTATTAAAATTACTTGTCAGCATCTGTTGCACCGTTTGTTGTGGACCACCTACAAACCTGTCTAACCACTTTAACGTTTCTGAGGACTGCTTCTCGTCTAGACACCAGTATGAAAAAAAAAAAAAAAGATTTTTTTTTATTGCTGTCCACACAGTAAGTGTTCTGCTTACCTGCAAACATTATCCGTCAGGAAATTTCGTACTCAGCCATAAATGCGGATCAGGAAAAAGGCTGCTCAGATAATCTTAGCTTGTAAAGATAGAAGCTGCAACCTTGAATGCCTCTTCACACGCCTACTTAATCGTCGCTTAAGGAAAAGTCCCGTTATACACGTTATAACGGGTAGAACGAAACCCAATTATCAGTGGTAGAGACCACCTGTTTTCTAATTGCAGCTTGAACGTTGTCCTACACAACTTTGTTGCTCTTCGGGGATGTACGCCAGAACGGCCGCTCGAAGATGCTGTCTATGACGCTGGCCAAGATTACCCTGCATTGAGCTTCGAATCCTAGAGTCGTTCATGCAAATCATCAAGCGGTCCAGAATACGTTCCTGCTGGTGTAATCATTTACTACAGAAAAACTAAGAAAAAGAAAACAACGAACGGAAACGTTTCCTTTCTGCCCACCGTGGTTTTCATGTGCGCGTACTCATGCTTCAAACTGAAGGTGGCCCGCGCACTCACACCCACCAATTCGTTATTATATAGCGCAATGGAGAGGAGTGATACTGATCACAATAAAGTGCAATTTTTTTTTCTCGAATGCCGTCGTCCTGTTGTCAATTACGGCTGGCGTTTTTGTGTCCCGTGCACACCCTGAAGGGCTTACGGAACCACTAACGGAATGCAACGGAAAGGGCGGAAGGATTGTTCATAAAGAGGAAGGTTTTATTGTACATTGCTCGTGTATCTAGGTACCTGCCTGGTGCAAGAGGGTGCTGTTTCACGAAAAACGACTGTTTGAAGTTGGTCCACCAAGTTTCTTTTTTCAGAGATTCAACAATATATGCATACATGCCAGTCCTCCCGAATTATTTCGATTTATGGCTTTATGAATGTTGCGTCTAAATGCGAGATTGCTTATATATATATATATATATATATATATATATATATATATATATATATATATATATAAGGTGCTCACCTGGTTGCAGAAGGAAAGGAGATACTAATGGAACCTGGCGTAAGCCATGTCATATGCAGGGCCTGCTAGTTTAGAGGGGGAGAGCACAGGTAATGTTAAAGAAAAATAAATCATGAAAGCACATTGAAAGAAAAACGAAAAATTAAGAGCAATCACGAATTTATAGAGGCAAAGAAAATGAGCAAGCAAGAAGGAAAGAACGAAGCAAAAAGGAAAAGCATTGTTTAACCAAGCACCCCGCACCCCTCTCCCCAACTCTCCCACTATTATTCTATTTTCTTTATGTTTCTTACCTGACGCGAGGAAAAAGTGGTAAAAGGAAACCATAGAAAAAGGCGGGGAAAAGTAAAAGCTTATTGAGCTTAAAACTAGAGTCAACTAGACACTGTGGGCAAGTTTTTATTAGCGGGACTTTAAGCAGCAAAGCTGGCTCCTCATTTTTATAAACTGACAGATTATATAAACGTAAAGCCATAAAGTAAGTGATAAGTTTTCAAAAGCTAGACAAAGTCTGAAAGAGAAAGCAAACTTGGGCAGTAACATGAAAAAAGGAAAGTAGCAAGGAGTAAAAAAAAAAATAATTCGTTCGAAATAAAGATGAAGATCAGATGTATATCCCAATATGAAAATGAAAAAGACAAGCACACTAAGGTTAATCAGCAATCACGTGTGCGTATACAGTTAAGCGTTGTTCTTGTGCCATCAAAACAAATATGATGGTTAACATACTAAGAATTCAGTTTCTCACAGAAAACCCTAATGCACCTGCTTTCTGAGCCTACGCATTCGAAAACATAGTTCCGGAGCTACTCCAGCATTCAAAGAAGTATGACGTCACTGTAATGAGGTAGCGTATAATTTATTGGCAAATATATAAAATTATCTCGCAATAGGCTCATTTGCCACTGCGATCTTTTGTTGCCCCAGACTACAATTATGAAACACAATTCAAGTGAAGCGAAAGAGGCAGGCGTCGTTGTTGATCACAAAGTGAAGCTCCGGCAGGCGGCGACACACATCGTCGGCGCTTTGGTATATAGAGTATAGTATAAGCTTAGGGTTCGTCATCGGGGGGGATAATAATGAAAAAGGAAAAGAGCGACTGCACGAGCAGGCCTTTCATATTTATCTCCCCCCAGCCGTCCCGCCTGTCAAGGGCATAAACCGCGCTAACCGCTGCGCAAACCGACCAAGCGTCGCGATCCCCGCCGCCGCGTCGCGGGCACGACCCACGTATAGATAGGGGGACCGTATATGCACCGAGGAAAAGCATCGTGGCGCGTCCCGAAGCGTTGCTGGTGCTACAGTCTTGCCGAAGTGAATTGGCTCGCTTAGTTTGCGTAGCATAGTATAGTGTTATGTACCATCTGATTGCAGCCGGAGAGACTTAATCGCACTACATATATATATATATATATAGTGACGGCAGCGAGATGATGGCGAAGGATATATTTACAAAATATATACAGAGCAGGCTAGGGCTAGAGACGTCCGATCCGGCCCATGTGCCAGCGTCTTCATCGTCGTCTTCGTCGCTCTGTTAAGCATCGCGTTGATCTATCTATCTATATATATAACGCTTGAACGGTGAGTGGCTACGGCGTTCCGCTGCTGAACTCGAGTTCACAGGTCGAGTTCCCAGCCGAATTCCGATGTGGGCGGAGTGCAAACATGCTCTTGTATACCGTGCTTTTGGTGCACGTGAACGAAACACCAACCACACAAAGATCTTCCACTAATGGCTGAACTGTGCTTGCCCGACATCTAAGTGATCTCCTTGTTCGATGGAACTTCGAACATCGTAAGTACGAACGGGAAGGAGTGTCCTGCGTTAAAAGGTAACGTTCAGCTTGGTAGTGTACTTTTTGTGCAAATATCTTTTTTTTTTTCGTCGTCTATATAGTGTCTGCTATAAAGAGGGGCTTAGGCTAGAAGCCCAAAATTCCTGACGAGGGATCCGTAATAGCGCTCGCCTTATTTTATGAAAAAATAAAAAAAAATAAAAGGAAAGGTTGTTTAAGTGAATCGTACGCAACGCGCAAATTGGAGCAATGGGTCCCTGCAATAACTTCTACTGACAGGCTAGCTTGCTTCCTCCATGCCATACTCAACTTAACCAGTATTGCACAGTTGCTTTTGCTGCGATTCTATTTAGAAACGACGAATCTAGCTTTCTTTCTTTTTTTTTTTCTCACTGACCGTAAAATTTGCCTTTCGTGGGCCTCGACAGCATGATACCTACTTATTCCTTGCCGTATTGCAGCCCGTGCCGTCGAGGATCCTGAACTCTCCTGCTTCACGCCGGCACGTACGCTTCCCAAGCCCGCCACAAGGCAAGCGTTGTCCCGTCTCGTTGGCATCGGCGGTGTTGCTATACTTTCCTGCGGCCCCCGCTATTCGGGAGAAGGATCGTTACCGACGCCGGGCAGCTACTGCGCTACGCCGCGCCAATCATCGCTGCCAGAGCGGCGCGTACGCATGTCGCCGGCGGCGGGGCTCGTGAGGCAATCACGGGAGCGTCAAATGCTCGGAAGACGCGACGACCCCCTATTCTATAGCAGCGGCCGGCCGGCGGCTCTGCGAAAGAGGAGAGATGGCGGGCAAACAGTGAAGAGCTCTCGTGATCCTGTGTGTGCGCGCCTTGTTCGTGCGCACCGCGGCGACTTATACATACGCTCGCCGAAGGAAAAGCTGTATACATTCGGCGCGACAACCAGGAAGCGCCGCTCCTGACGTGCCAGAACTAATTTAAAACAACTGGCCAAACGGCGGCCGATCGTTCCAGCCGTGCAGATGGACAAGAGAAAGCGGCGTGCTACGTATACTGCCTCCCGACACTTTTCCAGAGCCCTGTATACCCGTCACATTTCTCGCGCGAACGCGCCCGCGCTTGACTCTTTGAGGCTTGCGTTCGGGGAAGGAAACGCGAAGGAAGTACGCTTGCTCGCTTTTGAGGCCGAGAGGAGGAGAGGACCCTTTTCGTTTTGTTTTCTCGTGTTCCACTAACCGGTTGGTCAGTGGGCGCACATTAACCGAGTTTCGTGAGGCACCGTTTTCCGCGGCGCGATATGCACGCGCGAAGGAATGCCGACGCATGGGCTAACTCGGAGATGCGGGCACTGTTCGGAGTCGAAATGTGTGCTGAGGGGGGAGAAAATGGAAGTTGGCTGGTTGTCTCTTGTCGTCTGCGTTCGCTAAGCGAAGTATCGCCCGCTATTCCTGAAGGATCTGGCCTCCTGATGTATTACCTCGGTGCATGGGTGACGGTATTGAACAGTGTTGTTTGTGGTGCTTCGTGGGTGTCGTTTGTTTTATGTTGTCCATGAAAGGTTAGCCTGCGGCGCGTCGTTTGCCACCAAGGCAACGTACAATCTCGCCGTTTCGTGTGCTCGAGTACTTCGTCCTCACAGAAGTATCCAAGAAAGCCGATGGCCACATACTGGTAGTTTCCTCATCGTTGACAACCCAGTGACGAAATAAAGGCTTCTTTAGGTACCATCGCCTTCACCACCACCCAGAAGTTGGGATTTATGCTGTGTGCAAGGTTTTCGCGCAACGAAGTATGATCAATATTTTCCGTGCTTAAATTCGCTTACACCCGCTACTAAAATATGAAGTTGTCCTTGTCCTTGGGATCGCGGATTTCACATTTAGAGGAACGAAACATGAAGCAACGCTATACGATAATGTCTTGCCTCGTACTGTTTCAAGCTACGCGTCACAGGGTGTTCATCTATGGGGACCTGAAGTAGCTCCAAGATCAACGAACTTGTGTCGTTGTAGTGACTGTAATAGGACCGTGAAATTTTCTATTACCCCCCTGTTACAGTACCAGAAAAAAGAAAATGCAGAAATCGTAAGATTCACAATTTCCAGTTTTCTGCTACAATGCGCAATCTTTGCCGTTTTTTTCTATACGTAAGAAGGAATGTTCAAAATGTAAGCGCACGAAGATATATTACGAGATAATGATTTTACGAAACAATATTCGAAGACGGTCTATCCTTTAAAGGCCGCGCCCGTATTAATTAAGCGCTTTGTAACCTACAGTAGTAAGAAGAGGCTCCGGCCACTCGTGATAGGAAACATGCAGAAGCCTACCGACTAATTACGAACAGTTCTTACTTTTTATCTTGGTGATTTCCGCCCAAGAATGTTACTTATGCATTCACATGTGAGATGCCATATTGTAATGATCTATTTGCACCCCTCAGGTACAGAGATCCGCGCGTTTAGTTGAACCCCTGGGACCTGGAGGGGTTTGTAGCACAGTTCGGGCTCGGCACCTCAAAGCAAGGCATATGAAACGCGCTTATAAGGGGACCTCCGCTCATAACTTCGCTCAACCGGAGGGTGGCGCTTGTAATGCAGGCCCGCAGCGCGGAAATGCACGCCTGCCGGCCCGAAAGGCAACAGCCGAGGCAGTTCGTGGTTTCTTGCTGACCTCCCATTTGTATCACGCCGCCGCCGGCCGGTCCCTTTTACACGCTTGGAGCCCATGTGCTCTCCGAGGCACGCAGACCGCCAGCAACACTAGCCGAATTCACATTCGTCACGACCGCGCGAGCGCTCGGCGCAAGCGGCCGAAACGGCGGCGACGCGCTAGTTGCTGGACAGAATGAAAAAAGTAAGAGATGGAGAGAGAAAAAAAAAGAGAGACACGTGCGGGGGAAAAATCAAATGAAAGAATGAACGAGAGACGGAGAGAGGGAGTGCGGCGAACGGCGCGCAAAAACACTTTTTCCGTTTTCACCCTCGGTCTGACAGGAACACGCAACATTGCCAGCGCGGACGGCGTGATCAGGCTGATCTCGAAACGCGCCCGCGCTGCGCGCGCGCTCTTTAAGCCCACTTCCTGCGCGACTGTATACGAACGATGTCGACTGCGCGACCAGCGCGGAAGGGGGCAACGAAGAGGAGTTGTTCGGCGTGCACGAGCACCGAGGCCGAGCCTGGCGCTTCTCTTTTTTTTTCCCCCGTCGCGGGACGACGAGTGGACGACGACCGGGCCGGCCACTACTAGGCAGGCACCCGGTGTGTACGCCGAGGAGGAGCCATCCGCCAGTGGTATTTACAAGAGCGCATCGGACTGACCCGCTAAGGGGTCGCTGAACCGTGGCGCGCTCGACGGCCGACCCCAAAAAAAGGAGGCGCGCTCGCCGCACGCACGCCTCCCTCGTGCCGGCTCGAGCTCGCCTTTCCTTGCGTCTGTAGTACGTTAATCGCGGTGCGGTTGCGTGCGATGTGGACCGTCCTGGGGACCTGGACACTGCGAGGAAGTGGTCACTGAGGCTGCAGCTGTAGAGGGTGCGGGTATTACACTCCGTTTAAGTAGCGCTTCTTTGATGCGAAGGAGAAGACGCTTCATGAGGAGCAGCTTCTCCTTTCCTCAGTTCCAACATAGTTATAGCATTCTCCAATTACTTTTGCCAATCTGAACAAGCGTGGTCAAGTGCCACTGATCGACTGTTTCTTTGCATTGAGTGCCCGCGGCGCATTAACAAGAAAACTATGCTCATTGCGTACAAGAATCGTGAGGTCCGGCACAGTGTAATGCGTTAGATATTCACATCGCATGAATTGGTGACGGCTTTAAGAACATTGCTGGTGATCTTTAACACACCTGGAAGGTATCACTGGTGCTGACACCAGGGCGTGTAACCGAACCGTAATTGAGCCGGAAAGCGGAGCTGAACTCTTATTTTCAGCCGAACCGGGACCGAAGCGAACCGATTATGTTTTCCGACATCTTGGAACTGAACGCAAACTGGAACTTTCTTGGAGGAACCGTTTCGAACCGGTTAGACCGAAGATTCAGCCCTGGATCGTTTTTACTGAAGTTTTACCTGCAGGGCGCGGCGCTGACGAGAGTAGATGATGTATCTTGCGTCGATTCGTCGCCGCGCGCGGAAGAGGCGTTGTCTGTTGCAGGCGGACTTAAGCCTTATAAAGGTTGCCGCAATTGCTCCGCCTGAACGTTACCTATAAACCGCGATAAGGTCTGAAACACTTCGCAGTGCAACTAACAACACCAAGTACGAAAAACAAGTTGACTCGGAACCCAATACACTGCGCGTTTCCAGAACCACGATGACCCATACGGCTCACCATCCACTTTCCAACCCTGTATCGACTCACCATTCACTTCTGTAGCAGTGCTACTTCTATAACAGAGATTTATATTTCACACCTCAAAATTGGTTGCAGCAGCCAACTGCGCGACTCCTGGTTTTACATTTGTCACCATCACAGTTTATGCACCGCCTCGTGCTCCACCCGAACCACTGCTCGACAAAATTCAATTACGCATCACTCACGTCGTGCCCTTATTTATGGTCATTAACGGTGACTTCAGTGCAAAACTACTAAATCTGGGCACGGTTGACGGGGTTACGCGCAGCGTACAGTGATCCCAATTCGCGTCCACCAATGATCTCTTAGTATTTAAAAACTATCGATCCCAGCGTATACATTGCAATCGCACTTGCTGACAACTGGATGGATGGCACGTTAGCATTATTGCTCTCGCCTCCTACGGATACGGCTGGTACGCAAGCGATTCGGAAACTCTGACCATCAAAACGTTCAATTCTCCTTATATTTTTAATTAACCGTATGCAAGGAGATGTTGGCGCCCGCTAGACGGCGCCGAATGCTTCTCTTAATTGATAAGTGAGCTAAAAAAATGTGCCAGACAAAGAATAGAGAAAATACTATAGTGATAACAGTTGTACGTACAGTTTATACACACAACGAAAACAATTGTTTCTGGGCTGTTCGCAGGCCTTCGAACGTTCATGTTGACGAGCACACGGCGACTCTCGTTGGTGGAAAACACAGGGCGCATTAACACAGAAGAAACACAGTATTAAAAGTGAATACGGAAAACAGGTATATATGAATTCGTGAAATAAAAAAAAATAAAAAATCACCGCCCAAGCACTTCGTACAGATGGTTAACCAGCGAAGCTGAAAGGTGCGGCTTCGGTATTTATGACTGGGTCAATCCCGACGGCTCATTAAAGTATTTGTCAATTATTGGTTACGTCTTTGTGTTTCTTAAAGAGGTTACACACATGCTCGGCTGCGACGGAGAGAACGACGTCACGGACGGTATGCCCACAGTCTGCCGTTGTCGCTTGCGTTCGATGTCTCGAGTTTGCTTGGCGGCGTGGTTAGCAAGAAGCATTCGCCCGCCATTGCCGCTTGCGATTCTTTGAAGTTAATTTGCTTCAAAGTTAAATCTGTCCGTCACGTAAGACAATGAATGGCTCATACCCCCGTAAACGCGGCCTCCCCATTACGACGACAGAAGAGACAGACAGACAGACAAATAACTTTAATGAAGGTCCTGAGAAGCTCTGTTGGCCCCTCTCAGGGAGGCGACGAAGCCGCGGGCCGCACCCACGTCGGGACGGGGAGACCAAGCTCCAGCGCCGCATCGTGGGCTCTCTGGACAGCCCACGATGACAGAAGAGAAGTGAAATTCTACGCTGGAATGATGAGCGGCAACGGGGCCAGCTGGGGAAGAAGACGACGACGACGACCAACGCGGGAGCAGTGGCACGAGCGCGTGCCGAGCACGAGCATGAGCGCAACCCGAGGGGCGCCAACGAGCTAGCTGCGGAAGAAGACGACGACGCTCGAGCCAATGCTGATGATGATAGTTTTCTCTACACAGGCGACGGACAGGCGCTTTTTCGTTTCGCCTAGCCATATAAAGCTTTGCTTTAAAAATAGGAACACTTCAACAAATACAGCGTTATTATCAAAGTTACAATAATAAAATTAAGTAATTTTTAGATTCTTTTCTGTCAAAACAAGCCTCAACTATAAAGCTTCACAAAATTTGGAACACAAGCGATTCTGGAAATTATAATTAATTGCTTCCAATTGATTCAACCCCTCTTTATTAAAAAGAACCTTTAGATTTTGCAAATAATAAAGTCCATATTATTTTCAAACGCTTACACAACGCTAATTTACGACCAGTTGTTCCGCGAACTGGTTATTTTTTAGCAAAACCTATCCGACCACCCAATTGACTGTCATCATACCGGCCCAATGTAATGAATTCCATTTCTGGCAAAATTTTATAACGAGTTCTGAATTTCCATTGATATTAGTTCCTATACTCTAATAATTTTCTCCGTCCTAATCAATTTGGTTTTACACACAGGTAGAGTGCGCCCTCTCTTTATAAGCGCGCCGTAAGACACTCGGTGATTACGAAATGGCCCTTTGTGTGACGCTCTTCAGGGGATATTCCTTCAGCCAATCAACAAACTCACATGCCGGCTATCTTGGAACGCCACCACATATTCGCGATATTGCAGATGCATCGCACAGGTTTCTACACGCTACCGTCCACTTTCTATTTAAAGCGCTAAAGTCACAATATAGGTGCCAAGGACCACAAAAAAGTATTAGTCGATAAAATTTGCAGCTCCACGTCACGTTTCATCACTCTGATGAAAACGCAAAATTGCATTTTGCAAAACTTGCGTTTCCCGGCACAAATTTCAAAACACGTGACCTTTCGACAGCCAATGAGAGAGTCAACATGGCGGAAAATAGCGGCCGTGCAGCTGCTACACAGCCGCCATGCGTGTCGAGAATAGAGCCTCAGGTCAAATACTCGAACCAGTTCCAGCCATTATTATTTTCACTCCGGAGCTGAACCAGAACCAAACCGAAAAGCGTGAACCCAAACCCGAACCGAACCCGAAAAGACTTCGGTTCGACGCACTGCCTAACACTTGTTCAGCGCTTCATCGCGTGTGCACGTGCATTTCCTTCGTTTCTGGTTTCTTACTCCATCTTCCAGGATATCTCTATCCTCTCCCCGAAGTATACCGCAGGCAACCAGATACTGTATTGGTCACCTTTCGAGGCTTCGCGCTGATTTGTTCCTTTGCCCATTTTTATTTCTTTTCTGCTATACGTACACTTACACATTATGAACCTGCAAGTAAACTAATCTTTGCCGTAGAAACTGAAATCATAGCGGTCAGGTCCAAGGCGACCGTATAAATGCATGGTCTACCATCTAAATCAACGAAGTTTACTTATGTAGCGTCTGTAGTCGCCAACAACGAGCTTTGGACGGGATGTTAGAACGTCCTAGAGTGCAGAGCACTCTGCTTGCACTTGCGTTCTCTCGTCCAGAAGAAGCGAACCTGTGTCACAGCAAACTCTCTGTGATGCGTGTGATATAGAAAAACCACAATGAGGCGAAGTTACACATGCTACCCGGTCTCGCCTGGTCGCTGCCCCAAGCGGTCACTCCGTCGTTTGCCACACACAATGGGAGGAGGGATCGTCACGCGCCTGCGCAGGCTCGCAGTTTTCTGAGCTGCTCGCCACCACCTTCCCTTCTTTCACTTATTACTTCATTTTATTCTATTTTATTTTTGGCCGTCCAACTCTTAAGGAGAGTGGCGGCCGCCCGCGGAGGAGGCATGTACCGTTGTTCCCTTGACGACTGGCCTGCAAGCCCGCTCTTGCTGCTGCTGCTGTTTCGCCTGCACTTCGTGCACTGCCATCGCTTTTGTTTTGTTTTGTTTCCTCCTCTTGTTTCTCTGTCTTTATTGATCTCCTCGCGTTGGCTTCTCGGTCGGACACCCGAGTACCGCGGAGAGGGTTATCGGAAAGAGGCGCGGGTCGTTAGCGCGGCAGGGGGCATTTCTTGACCCGCTCGTCGCACGTATTGGGCTTCCTACGCATACGTACTTCCTGTACCTTCATTTTTCAGACGCGCAGTGTAGGATATTCTTGGCTATTCCCACGCCACTTGCGCCTTTAGGTTCGACTTCTTCGCGAATTGATTGCGCTGCTGGAAGGTTTGAACGAAGAGCGCCGTCAGCGAAGCTTGCCAACTGAACCGCAGTATTCGATTGTCCGGCTGCTTGTGCGATATATGCTGCCTAGGTACGAGGTTGTAGGTTTGACTGCCTCTCGTTACGGTGTAGCGACCGTAGAAGCGAGAGGTGAAAAATGGTTGCACGCAAATGTATTTTTGGGCAGACTCAAGAACATTAGTCCAGTGGATGTCGACTCGGAGCCAACCATTACGGTGTTCGCTGCTGGCAGTTTAGCTTTGCAACATGAAGTAGCCCCATGAAACCAGATGCCATGAAACATGGCATCTACATTATTCTGATAGCCTGTCAAATACCTTAAAGACGCTATAACTGGGCATGGGCCACTGTTTGATCTATTTCCGTATGAACGGCACTATTGTTAAGTCTGGTAATGCAGAAACCGCAGTGGCAAATAAACAGCGTTCATCTCACTCTGTTTCGTATACTACACACTCCCGCAGCGCGGCTGTCACTCTCCTTTCTACATCGCAGCATCATCCTCCTCTTCGATTCAGTGAATCCAGAACGCGGTTCGGTTCACAAAAAGGAAAAAAAAAAATGGGGAAAAAAAAGAGAGAAGAAAATGCAGGAAAGACAACAGCATGTCCTGTCCCTGCGTCTCGAAACACAGGACGTGTCGCCTGATGCTTTTCACTTGTCACGCGCCTGACGCAAGTCTCTTGTCTCCCCCCGTCAAAGTGCGGGGACATAACCGACAAGGAGAGGCAGCGGCGCCCGAAGAGAGCGGCCTCCCGACGACGTCACGGGCGCCAGCTGTGCATGCGGTGCGCGCACGGCTTATATGCGCCAGATGCGGCGCGGCCAGCCCGCGCCACTGCGCCAAAGGGGCACGCACAAACGGACGCACAACACGGAGCCACACACAACGCGAGAAAGAAACAAAACGGCGGCGGACTGCCTGCCAGCAAAACGGCCGGCACCGCCCGCCGATGCAGTGAGGAGCGAAGCGTCGTCGTCACCACTTTATAATAATCTGGCAACAACAAGGGCGCAGCGGCGAGCGACGTCTTTCGTTGCCACCGCATCCGCCACCGGGAGGAGGGTGACCGCGGCCCTGAGGAGAAGCGGAGCTGAACCCGCGGCTCTTCTCTCAGCACTCGTTTGGTGCGAGGTCTCTCTCTCTTCGCCGGGGTCTCCCTCTTTTCCAACCACTCGGCAACGCGGTGGCGAATTTTGCTTGCTCTCATTTGCAAGTTATTGGCCCGGGACTCAGCGGCGCGTCTCTCCGTAGTGTGCCAAGGCCCGAACCGCCCGGGCTTGCGCGGTGTTAGCAGTATAGCAGTGCGGCAGCAACAACGAGAATGGAGGGGGACTTTTCTTGCGCCGCTGGTGTATGTGCAAGCGGGGTGCTGGCGCGCGCCCGCCTGTTGCCCGGCGCCGTTCGTCTGTCGGGGGCCAGGGCTGCATCGTGGCACGGGTCTCTGCGCGTAGACTGCGTGGCATCGCCTTGGCCCCGCCAAGTCTGCCGCATATACGTGTATATATATATTTTTTCCCACAGGTTGCCCTTTTTTTTCTTTATCCTCATAATTATTACCAGATCCCGCGAATAGAGATTCTTTGTTTCTTCGCTGGCAAGATTGCGGAGAATAAGTTGAGACCAGCTTTCCAATAACCGTGCCATATTTGTTGCGCGTTTTCAGCGAGTAAGTACACGATCACCAATTCCTTAAAAAGGGCTACTGGTAAGTTATTGCTTCATTTTATTTTGTTCCGGGGAATGTATTGCGCCACGAATAACGAATGTCCTCGTTGGCCCGTTTCTTTGTAAATTAGAAGTACAAGGTGTTCACTAACAAATTAACGAACATACCATAATGAAAAGCCCTTTCGTACGGTTACGCATCGCGACACAAGCGTTTGCAGGGCTACCTGTACCATCCATTATTAACGACCAGAGAAGAGAGAAACCCTCCGATAAACGAAGAAACTGCAGCTTCTGCAGCAAACGTTTCTCACGGCCGTAGTTAATCAGAAATGGTGGTAAGCGTGATTGTTATTCATACATGGCATGCACGCTTTCGGAGGAACGCTCGCGGATGTGCGCAACAAAGCAGTTTCACAATGCGGGATCCCTCGAAACGCTTGGTATAGGATTGTCAGGCCTCCTCCAGAGAAGTCGGCTCATCAACTCGCTGGTCGGCGTGATGTCATGCTTCCGGCTTGCGCGGGATGACGCCGGAAGAGACGTCGACGTGCCGGAGTTGCCCGTTCGTACCCGAGGCACGCGGTCTTGCTGCGAGCACGCACACAACCCGCCACGCCCTAGTGTCAAAGTGCGGCGCCTGCACCGACGCAAATGACAGGACAGGAAACGGAACTGCCACTGGACCGAACGAGATGGGATGAAAGGGGCCACGGCCGCTGCTTGCCGTCTCCCGTTACGGGAGAACGAGGAAGCGCGATTGCGCTTCGCTGCTTTTGGGGGCTCTTTCGCCACGGCCGAAAGGGGAGACGCGGCGAACGAGGCTGGTCACGGTATAGATATATGCTGCTATACTCATGCTATTGGCTTCGAATTTCGCAGCAGTAGGTTTTGGCTCGCTCACTCACTCACTCACTCACTCACTCACTCACTCACTCACTCACTCACTCACTCACTCACTCACTCACTCACTCACTCACTCACTCACTCACTCACTCACTCACTCACTCACTCACTCACTCACTCACTCACTCACTCACTCACTCACTCACTCACTCACTCACTCACTCACTCACTCACTCACTCATGGAGGCGAAATGCAAAAACGCCCGTGTGCTTGCGTTGTAGTTCACGTTAAATAACCCCAGGTAGTCATAAATAATGCGGAGCCCTCCGCTATGGCGTGCCTCGTAATCAGAACTGGTTTCGGCACGTAAAAGCCCAGAAAGAAGAAGACGAACTTGAACTATCTATTTCACCATGAACCTGCTCCTGTGTCTACTGATAACCGTCGCACAAAAGTTCCGCAGGCCCTCATAAAAAAAATTTAAAAAAAATAAAAAAAAAAATATAAAAAAACATGCACAACAACTTCTAATTACTGTAACGTTTGTAATATCGGCTTAAATATTGATCGAAAAAAATAATAAGATACATTATAAAACGCGGTGAAGCTCAAGGTGCACGCGAGCAGGGGCACTTTTTCGACGACAATTACTCCTATAAGGTTATTGTATTACACTTATCAAAGGAAATTTCCTTCAATTAGGAGGTCGTTTTTTTTTTATCCACAAGCTCGCCATTCACTATTTCGTTTGGCAAAATTTGGCTCTATCTTGTGTTCATCAATCAAGTTGGCGCATACTTAAGACGCACGCGCGTGCTTGCCTAAGGGAAACGGCAGTGACATCATAATGATCACGCACGCTTCTCTCGTCCCCTCAGGAAACTTCCTTTCTTACGTCTATCATTTTGATTTATGCGCTTACCTTTCTCGTTTATCACCAGTTCTTTTCACTGCTCTTGAGCAAGAGCGAAGCAGCATCAAATGACCGAGCAGAAAATTGTCGAAAGCGCGCTCTTCTGTTCGTGCCGTTCACCGATTGACCCGGAGCTCGTAAATGGCTTTATATAATGGCTCACTGAGCATTGCAGACCAAAAGTGTGTCATCGGGCAAACGTGGCATCTCGTTGTTCTTTGATCTGAAATTACAGGTTTTGGTTCAAACTGGGAAGGCATCTTCTTCGTGTCCCTACATTGAAGGGTCTTTGTTCAATGATAGCGAGCCCGTGAAGAAGGCATCACGAAGTTGGGTCAGGAATGAAACAATCGAAGGCGCGGTGAGCAAATACTGCGCGACGCAGCAGCATAAAAAAAATATTTCCAATGGCAGATGCTCCGTTCCCCATAATAACGCTAGCAACGTATGATTCAAGAACGAAAAGAAAATAAAGCACGAAAAAAAAAAAGCAAGAAAATTGCTTTGTGACTCCTGAAGGTGGATTGATCGCTTTGGGCTGGTACCTATTTCCTTGTTTTACCGCTCATTAAAGCAGAAGAACAAGAACAGAAGGGAAGGATAGGTCGGTGAGTTGAGGCTAATGACCGAACGTATTCAATCGGTGCGTTCATCCTTACTTAAATTGTTCTGTAGTATTGATCTGGCGTCTTTTCAGGAAGGTTAGAAACACCGGTAACAGATGATTCGCATTTGTAATTGCCCTCGCTGGGACTTTATTAGGTCAAACTCCGCACTCTAAGCGATAGTACAGTTCTCATGACTGAAATTAAGTGCAGTTAAGGAAATCGAGTGATATGAGAAAACAGTTAAGGTAAATAGCGGCCTGTTGGCTAATGCGTACTCCTGCCAACTATGATGTTGCTACGCCGACTTGGCGCTTCGGCTGTGAAAAGAAAATGAGGTAGAGAATGACAGACGAAAGGCAAGGAGGTTAACGAGAACTGAGCCTGTAGGAAGAGCAATTCAAGAAACGACGGGACAGGAAAGCTTTGGTGCACGTTAGTCAGTTTCTGATGGCCTAACTACTTTAAATGATCTCCGTGTACCGCCAATTTCCCACATGTTGCGACCTCTGGCTGCCACTGCCGTTGAAAGGCTCCGACGTAGTAGCACCCATCAAGTTATGTTCTACCCAATAATTCGAACACAACCGTGCTACGTAATTGCCCATAACCGCTGAACGCTGGACTGATACTTAAACTTTCTTTCCCAGATAGAGATAAAGCATAACTTGACTATTCTAATGGTGCACACCATATTTGATGCATCTTTTCAAGCTATAAGAAATGTAACGTAAAGAGAAGGCTATTTGCGAAAATAGTGGCGGCCTTGCCTTTCTTCCTGGGCTCAGAGTACCTGACTGGAGTATATAGCTCCGGCGATTTTGCCCTGACGGGCGTCCGCAGACTGAGTTATGTAAAAGAGATGAAGGTGAGAGAAAGGCAGGACAGCCGATATTCATGCATGTCGGGTGTTTCGGGCCAGGTATATGGCCCGAAATAGTCCAACAAACAGTTCAGAGTGTCATGAAACGAGTATTGCCTTATATGTCCCGGAATTTTGGACAGTGCCCCTTCGGTTATCTGTCCACCTTCACCGCAGTGCATTAGGGTAACTTCAATGAATAACTCCCCGCCCTGCCCCCCCCCCCCCCCCCCCTCCTCCTCCAAAAGAAAAAAGAAGACAAAGAAACATATATTTTAGAAGGCCACCGGAATTTCCACAACTTTGTGTTAGCAACGTCGAGATGCTACGCCCTTTTATTAACATGCGTATTTACGGCACGTAGTCGCAAGTTACCCGCAACGCTTTGCTGTGTGTGAGCGATATTTTCGCCAAGATTAAAACACCGCTAAAACGTTGCAGGAAAGTTACAAATAAGTGCCGTAAATATGCAATGTTATTATAAGGGTGTACTCTCTCGATGTCGCTAACTGGAAGTTGTTGAAATTTGCGCGGCCTTTTGAAATATAATTTTAAGAAATCCTGCCCAATGAGGTACGCTGGTGCAATGCGGTGAAGTTCAAGAGTTGGCCGCCGAGGCAACGTCCAAGATTCCTGGATATGTGCGCATTGAAAATTAAAGCGCACAGAGGAATACTTTTAGCATTTCACTGTGCAGCCTGTTATGCAGGCCACAAAATTTAGCGCCATCTAGAAGGGCTTTGCACGTGAGCAAAATAAATATATGTATATACATAAGAAAAAGAACTAGGAAAGGTAAATAAAAGTGAAGTAAGGCGCTCTTCGCGGAGCGCGAAGAGACCCAATAGCCTTACAAGATTGTGTGTTGTCGAGTGTGTTGGTCAGTCATAGTAATGCGCGAAATTAGCGCGAAACACAGCGCAAAGAAGGAGAAGAGGTGGCACAACACAGTTTTCGCCTACGTCGTTCTCCCTCTTTCTCTCACGTGTCGGTTGCGTTTTATTTATTCATTTTTTTTCTTGACAGTAGCAAGTGCGCCGTTGTCATTTAAACTCTCGAGGTCATCCTTGACCCGAGTTGGTCAGAGTTGGTCCGTCGCTAATGCGGAGCGCGGCCACGGAGCAGTGATGACTAAAGAGTAATTAACGTGTCGTCTGGACGAGTGATATGCCTTCCGCGAACATCACCGTGCAAGAAAGGGACTCGTGCTGTGTTTCGCTGGCTGCAGCCACTGCGAAAACCGCACGCGGGCGCTCGCGCCTCTTTTGAATTCAGGAAGCCCACGCAGAACGTGCCTCATTGCCGCCCTGTATGGCTTGGCAGCCCAGTGTATAAAACCCGTGGCCCACAAAAACGCGGACAGCCGCGGAGCTCGTTTCCGTCGCCCGAGCACAGCAGTAGTCGCTCCCTCTTCCCGACCTCCTCCCCACTGGCTTCCCTTTCCCGACAACCCGCACTCCCCAATCCTCGGTTCGGCGAGACGCATATAGTGGTTTGCAGCAAGTCAACGGCGCGCCGCGGCGGTGGTTGCCCGTCGTCGTCTCTCTTCCCGTGACAAACGACCACTTTGTTCGCGGGGGCGTCCTTTTGGGGGCGAGCGAACCGAAGCCAAGACAAGCCGGGTCGGGCCAAAAGCCGCGAGCTCGAGCCGCGGCTCCGGACAACAATGGGGGCGACCGCGGCGCGCGGCAGTCGCCTTCCACTCTCTCCAACTGTCATCCGAGCAGTCGGGAGACCCCGGGCGATGGAAAGAAAGTCAGATGCATGCAGCCGAGCTGCCGGGGCTCGGAACTTCATTTGGCCCAGTGTCTGGGAGGGAACGGGGATGCAGGGCAGCGGGATCACAGTGCGGGGAGTAAGTGAAGGAGAGAAAGAGAAAGGAGGTGGCAGAGAAGAGACGGTCGGTTAGCTGCCGGAACGGGGGTGTTGTATTGAATGGAGTTCTTGTTATACTAATGCCCGACGATGTGCGCGCTGTTAGACGTCTCTACTCTGTGTGCGACCCGTTATCAATTTGCTCGACGACCGCGAGCTACAGCATCGACACGGGACGCCACCCATTCGAGTTGGGATTCGCAGCTCTCTCTCCTCGGTTCTACCAGCGCCGGATGTTTAGCGCGCGCATGTCGTCGACGGCGCAGAGTTGTTCGCCCCGTCCCTTTTTTTTTGTTGTTGTTGTTTTCCATCCGAAAACGTTCGTCCGGCGTAATAGGCTCTTTGCGAATCTTGCAGCGCTCGTGATTGAACGTAATGACCTTTTCTGAATGCATATGTTTCGTATAGCGACGCGGCGGCGTGGAATCGCGATGACCACTACTCGGTTGCATTGTCTCTGCCGGTTGGCACGGGGACGGAGATTTGATAGATGCGAGAAATGGGCAATACGACAATTGCGGAAGGGTGCCAGTGGTTCTTCTGTCCGCTTTTTTTGCGTCCTCCATCTCGTTTCGGGAGGAAACGAGAACAATGAAATTGCGTAATGACGTACGAGAGTCTGCCATATACACAATAGACTTAACCCCACTGTGGGTATTACGAGCAACTCAATAACATTCAGTGAAGATTATATAAAGGACTACTCGTAAGACAATAAGCAGCACCGAATCACCAGGAAAGTTCAGCTGGTTCGTGTTCGCTCCGGAGTAGACGTTGCTTGCCTCACAATTTGTCATTGTAATGCTTGGTCGGTCCAGGAGTTCCTTTACCGAGGGTAATTTTGCTAATGTTCTCACGCCAGCAGATTGTGCAGAAATGAACGACAGAACAAGAAAAAGGAATATATATTTAAAAGATAGCAAGGAAAGAAGGACGCCAGAATTTCAGTAGAACCTCACAAGTTGGCCGAGTTGATAGGGTAACATAATTTTGGTGCAGCGCGAAATGACGAAGACGTAGGCGAGATACACAGATAATGCACAAATAAGCGAAGTCTTCATATTAAAAGAATGAGGGATGGATGCGTTAGCCAGGCTTCGGTATCGTTGTCGGACAAAGAATATGCATATCTGCTTAGCACGTGTGCTTACCCTACATAATCTGTTATTTTAAGTTTTTTTTTTTTTGCCTTTGTGGCCTAGTTTTTTTTTCTGGCAACTTTCTATGCTTGATTATTTCTTTCTTTTAATTTCTATGCCTTGCTATCCTTCGTATTTGTATCTGACCACGTGCTGCTTGGTTTCTGTGTGGGTTGCGATCGCTTATATACCATCTTTTTCAATAAAATCTTCAGTTGAGAGTCAGCGCCACCACCACCGTCGTGTGTATCTAGTCTACGTCTTCGTCCTATCGCGCTGCACCAAACTTATGTTCAGTAGTAGACCCAGAGCCACGTAACTAATTTTATAGGTGTGTGCGAATATTCGAAGTGTAGAATATGAATCAAACAGTCTTTGCTGTTCGATTCGTATTTTATTCGAGAAATCACTGCTGTTCGTGTTACAATACTATAAGGAATAACGACTGTCGTTACTTTCTATAAGGAAAAAGGCAGATGAAAATGGATACTCTTCCAATTTAATCTGCTGCAGGAGAACCGTAGTTTTCGCTCAAACGTACCAGTTCATGAGCAAATGCATGGAAGAGATCACATCTACACAACAGTTTCCAGTCATTAAATGAGCACGTTATGCCTCGTGCAGCCTAAGAATTTGTTATTTAGATTCAAGAAAAAGAGCTTATTATTTCGCCAGTTTCACCGTGTTTGTATTCATTTAGTAAAATGGGCGGGGCTACAGTAGTACCCTTAGCTCATTCAAGAAACAACAGCCTAGTACGTGCTTGTGGTGACGTGCTGTTGCTTTGCTTCATTGCTGTCATTGCCATACTGCATCAGATACGATCACATTTCAGTTGTTCCTAATGTACAAAAATTAAGCTTCTCAATTGACCTGATACGCGCTTATTGACCACATTATATCTATGAAGTAATGCAAATAAGCCCTTTCTTTAATACCAAGAGCACTACACACAACCCTTATATTTCAATTTGCTTACACATTGAAAATATCAAAAATTGGATTCAGTTCAAAATTCTTGATATTTTTAAAGTGAATTTGGGGATGTGTTCATTCTGAACGGCTTGTACATAGCCTGTAATGGAAATGACATCATAGCTGGATTTGCGTCGCTTCCTCAGCAGGAAAATATATAGGTGCCTGAAGTTGACTGCTTTACGTCTTTTGTCGGAGTGCTGCGAATATTAGAAATTTCGATTACGAATTAACTAGTCTCTTGCTATGTGATCCAAGAATTCACTATTCGTATTTGTCAAATGTTTGTTTCGTTCCAATATGGAAGGAATAACAACGCTTATTGGAGTCGCAAAGGAGAGAGGACGATTTAAGTGAGGACTGTTTCGAATGATTCTGCTGCAGGGGAGCTGCGGTTACTTAGCAGAGGCACCAGTTCCTACGCAAACGCACGGGGCAGATAACTACTGTTCAATGATTTTCAGTCGTTCCTTTTGAATTCCTTATTTTAAGCACTATGTGTGCAAATTTGCTGCCCTAATTTAGGCAACGCAATTTACTATTTGGCCGTTCGCACTGTGTTTCCATCCCTGTAAAACAATGTCGGTGCTGTGGTATCACAATTCTCTCCTTAAACGAATTCAACGCTCTAAGTGCATGTGGTGAAGCGCTGTTCCTATTTTTATCATTGTCATTGTCGTGGTGCATCTGATAACAGAAAGCAGTTGTTTCTCATTTAAAAGCGCTTCACTTGACTGGACGTCCATTTGCGAACGACATTGCGTGCACGCCTATAAATAATCTATATAAATAATGCAGAAGGCAAGAAGGTCCCATGCCTACTATGTTTCAGTATGTTTTGAAATGAAATATTCGATATTCGGAGGTCGTTTCTCTTCAATATTCATATTATATTCAGTTCGGCAATTAAAGTATTTAAACATCCCTACTTTTTTGTATTGTCATATAAATGTTGGAGTTCTTTTTTTAACTATATTTGGTTGCATCCGTTATAAGCGTGAGAAAGAATGTATGGAAAGGAATTCAGAGTAACCAGGTTCTGGTTGGCTAACTTCCACGGAGGCGGAGAGGGGGAGCAAATAAGGCTATAGAGAGAGGGGAGAGAAAGCACAAATGACGTAAAAACCGGGCTAGACAATCCTGTGGCAGTAGGCAGGGTTATCAAATTCTGTCATGTATGCCCTTAGGAACTTAAGCAATGTGCCAAAGTTTTCACATTCTCAGTGGCACAAAAATTAATCTCTCTTCATAATAAATTCAACACTCCATACAAACATATAAAGATCCTGAGCGAACTCATTGTAAGTCTGAAAGTGAACTGATAACACTTTTGAGTGGCATCTGTATGGAAACTACATAATTTGCAGTTGTAAAGTTGTACTTCGCAGTATGCAGTTGTAACTACAGTTGCAACTGCAGTTTGCAGTTAGCAAGAAGAATTGGGGGAAAGCAGCACGCGCGTAATGCACCTGGGTTTCAATCCTCACCTGCAGCAAGTTATATTTTCGTTCAGTTCCATTTTCCTTCGCCTTATTATTTCAATATTTCGATTAAACATAACAATGACCTTACCCTGTGCTTTCTTTGACTTAATTGTCTATCACTTCCTATGATTGCAGTTTGCAGTTGTAATTTGCTATAAAGCATTTCACTATACGTATACAGCAAATGCTGAGGTGCCTCGGTCACGTTGTTGAAAATGACTTATAATCAACACTTAATGATTCGCTAGATACAAAGACACGACCAGTCTGCAACAACCACACAGGTTTAGGTATGCGTCTTGTATTGCTCTGGATTGATTTGTTCAGGTGAACTTTATTTGCACTGTAGTTCGAAATAACAAAACAAAAATGATAAGAAAATAATTTTGTAAGTATTAGTGACAGTATGACAACCAAATTTGTGTGTGCAGTCCCTAAGAGGAATATAAATGGTCAAATGGCCGTAAGAACAATTTAAGATCACTTACATAACTTGCGAAAAAAAAGGAAAAACAGACTAGGAGGACGCTTAAAGGTTTGTGTTATTGTTTCGCACTTTTAATATTTCAGTCTGAGAAGATTGAACATAAAAGGCATCCGCTGTCGGTGTTTTGTTTCATGAAATTTGTTTGTGGGTTGTCTCTCAAAATTCCGAGGAATAACTATGTGAAGAATGTAAGACAAGGCATGAGCAACATTAGTGATAGAATGGTGTGGCAACAAAACCCGCATATACCACATGTCATAAGCAAGGCGTGGCATATACATATTCCTAAATATATAAGGAAATTTTGCTCACGGACAACAACGCCGACACCGGATTTTCTGTGACACGGGTCCCTTAACGCTGTCGCGTTAATATGTTTCCGACTGTTAAGCCGCCTTTCCCGCAAGAGTGTCCGAAACTAAAATGGCGGCACTGTTAATATAAAAAAATAGCGGCTGTGTGAATTAACTTGCTCAATCTGTAACGTGGAAAGTGGCGAAAGTATTTCCATGCCCACGTTACCTTTTAATGCTACGCCATCATGCACAGTTTGCCTTACCTATTCATTTGAACACTGACTACAGCCGCACTTTTGTAGTCAGAGAGACGTGCAGTGTGGTGAAGCAAAGTTACAATTATGAAACGTGCATGATGATTTCAAGAATTATTCAACATGCGAATGCATTATTGACGTCTTCAGCCAAAACTACGTGTCATTTTTCGGTGAGCGTACATTCGCGTAAGTTTTCGAAGACCTGGGAACGTCCGAGTTCCCCACAAAGGTGCTTCTCCGCCGGGTGCAATGCCACAGACAAGAAGGAGGCATGCATTGCAAGAAAGCTCGCTTGCTAAAAGTCTCGGAGTCAATGTTTAGAGATGGGTACCGTGCGAGATGGTACAGTATCTAGAGCCATTTTTTTTTGAAATTTTAAGAGGTCAGTGTTCTGCAACAGCATGTTAGCGGTCGTGTTTTTAAATTAACTAGGTATTGAACTTGCGAAAGGCAATGAACGTTGCGGACAAATGAAGTGAACAAGATGTCCCTGGCGCATTTGACCACGTGGAAAAGAGGAGAGATAGTTTATTAGAAAGGCAGAGAGGTCGGCCTTCGCGAGCATGCTCTGGCCTGCTACTCGGCACAGGGGAAAAAGGAAAGGGGACAAAAAAGTGATGAACGATGATGAGGACAGGAAGAAAGGCTGCATATCTACACTAACACAGTGGTTTACTTAAACAATTGCGTCTAGTCCAGTGATCTTCAGGTAGTCCAGAGCAGCCCTTGTAGTTATTGATGCTACTGTACGGTGACACATTGCGGAAAAAATATTATTTTCGGACAATGTTCGCCTGCCAATGCCTGCTAGCCTCCAAGCCAGCATTTCCGCTGTGATGCGTAGGGGGCAGTCGCAAAAGAGATGTTAAAGAGTCTCAGACACTTGGCAGCGTTCACAGTTCGGGCTGTCCGTACGGCCAATCAGATGTGCATAGCGTCGAGTGAAGGCGACGCCCAGGTGAATCCGGTGAAGCATGCTTGCTTGGCATCACTTGACTTTAGCTGGGAGGCGATAACTCCTGTCACAGTCTATTTCCCGCAGGCACCTGTGCCGATGGTCTGGTTGAGCCCAGTAATCTGCTGCGTAATATCGCATGAGCGTAGTCAACAAAGAGTTTACATCGCTCCGTGAGTAAGGAATCTTTAGTTCGACGGCTGTAGGAATAGCGGTTCTTGCTTCCGCATCAGTTAGTTCGTTGCCGGTCAAGCCGCAGTGACCAGGTACACATTGGAAGGTAACTGAGTGACCGTTCCTCTGAGCAAGATCAAATATTTTTAGGATGTCTAACGCTAGCATGTAATACTGGCCTCTCCTCGAGAGAGAATCGATAGCTTGCAGCGCTGATATTGCGTCAGAAAGAATAGTCCATGTACGTGGTGTCAGGTAGGAGACAAAACGGACAGCTTCCCGTATTACGACAAGCTCAGCAGCTGTTGAGGACGATTTGTGGTCCAATTTGTATTGGCGGGATGTGCCCAGCTGAGGGATCGCAAAGGCCGCGGTCGAGGCGCATGAGGTAACCGATTCGTCGGTGTATATGTGCACAGAGCCGTCGTATAGCCCAGCCAAATGGGACAGGTGAGTTGTTTAAGGCCAGTGGAAGGGATACGCGACTTCTTCGAAATCCCAGGTATGTGAAGGCGCACTTTGGTCTATGCAGTGTCCACGGTCGCACTTAAGAGATGACGGTAACCGCGAAGTCTGAGGGTATGATACGTCTGTGAGTAGTGAGACAGCTTGAGTAGGTGCAGCTTGGGCGGTTTTCCTGAATTGAAGATAAGGGATGGTATGTGTGTCGAGTCAGCAGCCGGAGGTGAATTCGAAGTGGCTCACACAACACGTAAACTTCAATTGGACAGGCCCGTGATTCCTTTATAGTGCCGGAAGTCGATGTACACCGTGACATGCCTAGGGATGTTCGCAGAGCTTGGGCCTAAAGATTTTCCAATGAGTGAAGACAAGTTATACGTATATTGGAAAGCACAGGCATGCTGTATTGTAGGTAGCCCACAAACAGCACCTGATGTAGCTGCAAAAGACTTTTTTAAGAGGGACCCCAACTATAAGTCCAGCTACAACAAGAAGAACGGTTATAAAACTGAATCGTTCGGTCCGCAGTGCACTGACATGCTTCGACCAAGATGAGGCTGCGGCCAATGACGGCACCTAAATATCTATAGTACGTGAGTGCGATATTCGTTGACGGAACGCTGCTTCGTCAACGAATATCGGATACCGTGTCATTGATTTCCTTGTAAATGCCACTGCAGCACATTTTGCTGCGGAAAGTTGCAGGCTTGACGGCGCAACTATTTTGATGTTATGGGCGTGGCAAAAAGTCATGCTATGTCCAGGAGTTGCCGACAAGTAGGCTTACAAAATTATGAACGCCCTCCGCACTACGCTCATTTTAGAAATCGACCTTTCTTTCTTTTAAACAATTGTTTTATTTTAGAGTACGGCACTACTGGTTTGCCTGTCAGAAGCTCATCATCGACTGCACGTTTCGGTAAATACGATGTAGGTCCACGTAAACTAAAGAGCACTGATCTTTCAGTGGAGAGACGAGATTTTTATCCGAGATCTAGATTTTTTTTTTTGTCATGGAAACATGGCTGTGTTTCTAGGGTGAGCTGAAAAAAAGAAGAACGCTAACCATGGAGGCTGAAAGTTAAGCGACGTCTAGGCGTCGTGTTTTCCTCTCTTCGTCCCTAAACACGCATTGCAGCACATGCAATACACTAGAGCTTTTCAACTTCCGGCAGAAACTGGAGAAAAAATACCCGGTTCACACGCAAGGGGCGGAGCTGAATGCTATCAAGATTGCGACGAGACTTCGCAGTGCGGAACGAGAGACCCGGTCGAGTATTGTCTCACATCGTGGCAAAAATAAATAAATAAAATAATAATAATAAAAAAAGAACGAACGCGTTTCCGGGCTGTTAGGTGAGATAGTTGTCGGTGATTATGGGTAACTATAACAACCCTTCCTTCTGTGCAGTATACGAGCTCTACCCCGAGGCGAGACAGAAAATTACTCCGCTGCGTTTCCGCGGAGAGCAGTGTCCTACCCACTTTCTTTCATTTCCTCTTAAAACGTTTCTTTTTTTTAAACAGCGTTTTTCCTCTTAGATGTTCACAAGCTCACCTTGCAAAAAAATTATTCACCAATTCATCATCTGCGCCTTCTGTTCGCAGGGCATTCGAAAGCTAGGGAGCCTATGAGGGTGGAACACACCCAGAGGCTCCCTAGCTTCTTAAATACCGGTTAAGTAAAATATATGCGTTCATTCTCCCTCCATCACGTTAGGAATGATGGTGCATTGTTAGCGCTACAGCTTCTTGCGCACAGCGAGCGAGTGAGCGATTGAGTTCGTGAGCTTGCGGGAAAGGAATCACTGTGTAATGGACCACTAATTTGATGTAAATGGTCGAGCATTTAGGACTACAGCGTTACCTACGGTGGGGCCAAAATGAATAGCTGACTCGTTATCGATATGTATGACCACCGTAAAACCACAATTTGATCGAAGCTAGTCTGGGGAGCTTAACGTATAGTTGTCGGTGAGTCTTCCCTCATACATGTAACTACGCTGTAGTGATAAGAGTTGCGCTTCTTTTTTTTTTTTTTTTTACTGCTTTTTTTAAGGGTGAAGGATGGCTAGAGACGGGAATTCAACAAGGCTTGTTTTGTAACGGTGCACTCAGAATCGGGACGTGCCTACCAGAAACCGATTAAATGTTGCTAGTTATCTGCGGCACATCATTTTCTGCACCACCTTTTGTTCCCGTTGTTATGCGAAGAAAATATGGTATCGTCTCACATGAAGGGGATGTGTAGTAGTGTGTTCCGAACAACGAATGTGCCCAGGACACACCATCACCGTCATAACTTTTAAGAATATGGGTGAATTTAGACTTGTTAGTTCTGGTTCAGCATATACAAAAAACACGGAAGGCGTGACAAGACTACCATTTTATTGATACATCATGGAATGCGGATGCTTCAAGTGGACCTGCACACCACGGGCGAGTGTAGCAGTGTTTTACGTTTTAACGAGAATAAAATTGTCCGACAGATTGCGAGACACGACCAAGGCGCATCCTCGAAGTGTCCGACATCAACAGCTGCGGCAGATATTTGACATCTCGCTGATCATGCTGAAGATGCGACCGAAGGCAAAATTTAAGCCGGATGTACCAGAAAACTAAATGTATTCCATGGGTTACAGACAAGATCTATGAGTAATCACTGCCATTAATGCAGAATGCAGAGCTCCATGCATTTCATTTAAACTTTCTCGCTATGATTTGCTACATATCTTCCGAACAAATAATGAAAGGAATGATTGTGACAGGGCTGGGCGCGCTTCTTCCCACGCCTGCCTACATTACTCCCGTGGTTTCATTCTTGATGTACACTTGTCGATTAGGTGATTTCAATTGTATATTTTAATTGAAGAGACTCGGCTTGCCTTTTATTTCTGGCTTGTGTTCTGGTTTCGCTGACGAGGCAGCTTTGCTTGCATAGTTGCACTTGTCAGTTTGTCTTTTTATGTCACTCATGAACTCGGACTTTTTTTTCGACCTGCTTGTATTTGTTTAAATCAACCATTTGCTCTCTTGGTATGGTTTTTACGCCTTGCTTGAATATAATTTTTTTCTGCCTCTTTGTATTTGCTGAAGGTCTCAGTAGCCACAAAGCGTTAGTTTCCATGGCGAGAGTAAGCTTGAACGTCACAGGTTCCACCTGAATTTTCACCTGGATCAAGGAACCTTGGACCTTTTCATTGGCGGTTGTCAAAGTCAGGAGTCCCTGATTCTTTTGTTGGCAACTTTACCGCACTACATAATGCAATGCCCTTTTTTGTGCTCTGCAGGAAACATTGCGATTAACAACTCTCTAAGACAGCGTATGAAGCGTTCCACTGGTGTCACTTTTATTGATCGGGCAGCACTTTCTCCGGCAGCCTTTACTTCAGAAAATAAGGAGATTAATTACGAGCCGTCAATCATAAACTGCTTTTCTGCATTATTTAGGAAGATTTAGCTGTTAAAAAGTTAGCCGTTGAAAAAGTTAGTGCTGTTGGGATCTCAACAGAGACCACTACGATACTGCACTTATTTCTTATTTTCACAAATAATCACCATTCTCTTGGCAGCCTTTATATGTGATGTTCCCGGGAATAACGTACTTTCATATGGCGAACGTTTTAGGGGTCCACTTGAAACTCGCATTGGAAAGGTTGCAGTCAAAATTACTGTTAACATTGCAAACACGTGTGAGAATTCCTCTCACAAACAAAGCTGGCATCTCTCTTTCTCCCTGCAGGATATATATTGCCGTAAGATTTCCAGTTTCCTTTTTCTTCTAGCAATGCTGTGTTTCAATGATGTACACTTGTCGATTAGGGGATCTCACTTGTATATTTCAATCGAAGACACTGAGCTTGCCTTTTTATTTATTGGTTAAGTTCTGGTTTAGTTGACGAGGCAGCTTTGCTGGCATATTTGCCCTTATAAGTTTGGCTTTTTATGTCACACATGAGCTCTGCCTTTTTTTCTGCCTGCTTATATTTGTTTAAATTAACGTATTTGCACTTTTGGTATGGTATTTAAGTCTTGCTTGAATTTAATTTTTTTTCTGTCTCTTTGTGTTTGCTTCAAGTTCCCTGTACGGTCTGTTATCTTGAGACCGTCTTCTGCGTGCTCTCTTGTAGAGATCACGTTTTGTGTAACTAGAAAGAAAAAAAAAAAGCTGTAAGAACGTCGGGTTTCTCAGCCCTAACATCGTTAGACTTAGGCATAGCGTAAGTTTGTTGGCAAAGCATCACAAAAATTCCGAACGACACTCCGGCATTTGGGGCTTGCTTATAGCTGTCAGCGAAAAACAATCCCATTGGAAACATAATCACTGAAGAACGAACATATGTAGAGACGACTGTCTTCCTGCACATTGCACCAGATATTGAATGCCTCTCTACTCCGGGCTGATGTGGACCTGCACTCCATATAATCTGAGAAAGGAAGCCAGGATAGACCGTGCCTAACCGCTACGGCCAAGTTATAAGCAAAGTGTTTTTGTATCTCTCATAAGGCTCCTCCTTTCCTGTGAAGCAGCGAGTGGTGCGTAGGGAATAAAGCAAGCAGAAATGAATGAACTCTTCTCGCCCCAACTGGCGCCGCCACTGATGTTTTTCGTCGACCCCCCAAGAAACAAACGTTCAACTCAGGCATGCGGCCGCCTCAATCTTGGAGAGATGATAAAGCGGCTCTTCGGATCTCCGAAGAAGAAAAAGATGTGGAACTCATAAAAAAATGCAGTAAAAAATTGGTCATCTATGCTTAAGCGAATCTGTGGCCAACGAACAGCACAAGAACGAGAGAGGTAACTCGTTACGAGCCAAAAAGAGAAAAGAAACAAGAAGACAAACAGAAAACGCGAGCGCAAAAATAATTAAAGAAAAATAAAGGCAACAGAAAATAAGCACGAAAGCAACGCTTTATCAGCCCTCTTGTGAAGGAGGAAGCGACTTGCTCCGATGTACCCGTCGTCCGTGGCAGCTGCCCACGGCGTTGCTGGGGCGAGGCGCGTACGTAGGTACGTATAAAGCTCGGCTTCCAAGAGATGTACGAAGCTCTCCGCTCTAGGATATAGCTTGCACTGCCGCGATGAGCCGTTGGTACCGTGTCGAGGGGTCAGTACGAAAGGTCGCGGAGGTCGCGACCTGCCAGGCTCCTCCCCACACCGCCCATCGCTGGAGCGCCCTCTGTGGTCAGCAGGAGCGCTCTGTGCTCAGTTCGGGCACGACAAACAGCAGCAGAAGCAGCCGAGAAGGAAGAGCAGGCAGCGAGACCCCTCAGTGCGACAGTTGATTAAAACACCACGCGTATATAGTATGTACGCAAGCATGCGTCGCACTAGCTCGCGTGATCGCGTACGCCTTCTCTTTTTCTGCTCTTCGCATCAGCATGACCTCTCTCTACTTTGGTGGTGCGAGCGTTTTCTTCTTTTTCTTGCGGAACGTTTCGCTGCCACCGGTGTGGCTAGTGCGCTGCTATGCACAGCACGTCACAGATGAATGCACCTGTCTCGTGCACGACTATACAGCGGCCGCCGTCGAGGCAAAGTGCTCGTCGGCTGCCCTTTGCATGCACGTGCGTGCCGTGGAATGTACGCTGCGCGATGCGGAGAGACTCTGAACGCGCTTTACGAAGGTGCGAAAAAGAGCGGGCATTACGAGACCACGGCGCAGGGCCGACTGGGTCATTCATATACTGCCAACAACGCCGCGGTCTGTCCCTGCAGCAGCGCTGCTGGACCTTTCTGTGCGCCGCTGTGGTCGCTATATGAGAGTGGCGCTGCAGAGCGGCAAACCTGCGTGTTTTATGAGAGTTGGAATTGGGGCAGCAGTTCCGGCATACTTTTTCTCCGAGTGTGTTCTCGCTTGCACTGTGGCGCATATATAGTATGCAGGCCTAATGAACCGGCTGTGGCGCGCCAGTGTGCTTATTAATTGCCATTGCGAGCCAACTATTTGTAGTCGTCTTCGAATAGCCGCCTTCTCTGATTCTGAAAGTTAGGTTCTGTGTATCCGAATTTTACACATGCCATAATCAATAACCTGGCTGTGGCATTGAACGTAGGGGGGTTCCATACGGGCGCTTTGAAGTCAAAGCTCCCACCACAGCTCAACGCAACATCGTGCGGCGCTACTCAGATTTGCCGTGACAATTTCACCGTCGCCTATATACCCATAAATTTAAATGGATGGCTGTTCTGGCCGCAATCTTCGTCGTAGTGCGCACGTTATTATTATACAGATATATCGACGGCCTTTGCTCACGAGTGTCTGATGTGAGAGCGCGTTTGTGAGACTATTGAAGAGCGCTAAAGTGCCATTTCTTTATTTCTCTATTGCAGCCTCGATGACAAGGATATCGTTTGTTCGCTACTCAAGCAAGGATTTACTTCTGTGCTGTTGTTCAGTCGTTTCTCTTTCCCTTTTTTTTTCTTACCAGCTTTGTAATAAGAAATGGTTCTCACGCCAAGCTTTCACTACTTTTCGCATTTCACAACTGCATATGCCCGAGGCGTCTCAACTTCCCGGTGTATACTGGCAGGTCTGATCGATCGCTTTGCATGGCGCGCTTAAGCGGCGAGTCAGATTTCTGGATAAGATCGTCTGTAGGCACAAGTTAATCATATGCGTGACTCCGTATGCGTGTTATATAGCTGACTTGCGCGTCACGGTATTTATAGAACCGCGTGCCCACTACCCAAAACCGGCCGCTGGCGCATCAATGCACATCCGCATGTTTGGGAACGCAAACTTCGATCATGATTTCCCCGAGCGTGCGCTGAAGGCGGAGACTCACTGACACGCTGCCAAGAAACTGATACACGATATGCTTTCATGGCGCCGTGGAGTTCTCGAGCGTGCACAGGTGCCCGAAGAAAACAGCTACATAGCGACTTCTCTGCGTCACTAACGCTTCGCTAGCCTATTTGCGACGACTACAGCCGAGTGACCAGCTTTTCAAAACTCCTAATAACCTGCTCGCACTGAAACATTCTACGCCCAAAGCAACGCTGTAAGGTTCAACCAAACGAGTGGAATCGACAGCATTGGGCGTCTTCGCGATGCCTATTGGGAATGCTTGAGTGTTAGTAGCGTTTTTTTTCCTTTATTTTTTTTTGCTTCGAACACTGTAAAAAAACGTCTTACTCGAATTATTTCGATTCAGCTGAATGATTTTCCCGGCGGACGTCATTTGCAAGAAAAACGTAAGCAATTAATTGACTAATTCAGCTTTCTAGTTAGAAAATTTACAGCACATATTTGTTTTGAAAGTTGGAGGGAATCATCATAAAGGTCTAGTTACGTCTGTGTAGATTTTAATATGTCCATGTATACCGAAATAATTGGTGTCAAATTATTCCTTGAATTTAGCTAATTACACACGCGGCACCCCGAAACGCGGCTCTTCGTCTAACCCTTCAGTGACGCAGAAGTGTGACGTAAAACGAAGGTACCTGTTGCACTCGCCTCTTACCAAGAGTTCGTTCCGATTGGCGCTTCGAGTGACTTCTCACTTCGACGCATGCGTAATCACTTCAGCAGAAGGGGCGAGACAGACCGCTTTATCGTGCGGTAGGGCGAAGCTTCACTTTACGCCGCCCTACTACATCACAGGGGGATAGCACGTGATGCTGCTTGCGTAATCAGGTATATTGAATGAATAATTTGAAGCCAGTTATTTCGGTCTACAAGGTCACTGCAAAGTGTAGAAAAATGTAACCTAGACTTTTACGACGATTTCCTTAAACTTTCCAATATAAGCATAGTGCTGTAAAGTTTGTGAGTAAGAAGTCAATTAATGTAATTAATTTTATTTAGCGAATAGATTTCTTTGGCTTTTCTTGCAAATGGCATCCACCTGGGCCAAAAATTCATCCGCAGTGACGTCGTCATCATCATCATCAGCCTATATTTATGTCCACTGCAGTACGAAGGCCTCTCCTTGCGATCTCCAGTTACCCCTGTCTTGCGCCTAGCTGATTCCAATTTCTACCTGCAAATTTCCCAATTTCATCGCCCCACCTAGTTTTCTGCCGTCCTCGACTGCGCTTCCCTTCTCCAATTAGACTAAATCGAGTAGGCTTCTAAAAGAAAAGTATGCGAAGTAAAAAAAAAAAAAACACTGTAGATAGTGTTACTAAAACCACGATCTTACTTCATAAGCTCGAAGTGCTGGCGCGATCCGATAATGGTGCGCGAGCAAGACAGCGTTCGAGTGCGCTCGTGAGCTGGCTAAATCTGGGCACTTGGGCCGAATTCACAACGCCTTTCGTTCGTTAGTACTCTTGGCCATTGACTGACTGATTTCGCTAATAATATGTCCAGCATTAGGATTGGCTGGAATTTCCTCTTACAAGTGAATTTTGGCGTAAGAAATTTTTGTGAATATAAGCCCCGAAGCAGCGACAAGAAATAAAATGCCACGACAGTTTGGTCTACGCTATAGCGTTTCTTTTTGACTTAGCCCTTTCAGACGCCAGTTTATCCTGTTGATTGAAAACTTAGTTTCACTACATTCCGTGCATCTTCAGAATCATAGAAAGTGTACAGCCACAGAAAAGATTAAGAATTTACAATTCTTAGTGAGTTTTGTCAAGTTTACAGAATGTGGACTCCACGCAGAAGCTCGGTACATGAACATCAAATTTGAGAACGTCAACTATTTCGTGTATTGAAAAGCTTGGAAAACAATTATTCGGCCGCTTGAAAGTTATGACGGGTGCATGACATTGTGAAAAACAATGAAAAAAGCGAACCCACGTACTACATACAACATACTGACATCGAGCAAGAACACCCAACCGTCTCCCTTCCAACTCATTTTGCTAAAACATTTTGCGTATACTATCCAAAATTGCAGCACAATTCCAACCACAGTGTTTCAAGATATATTTTCATCAGTGCTTTTGCTGTTGGTGCACTATCTTGGGGTACACAATTGTGTACACAGCGTCTGAAAGGGCTAACGGGGCCAACGTCTGAGATTGGCAACTTTTCGCACAGTTATGTAATTGTTGACCTATGGTAAGTGAGGTTCCCGATTTACTCGCACGTAAAAGCATTGATTAATTTGCTTTTTTTTTGTAGACTAGCTTTGCCCTCACTGAGACATCTTAGATAAACTGCGTCAGTCGTGTTCCTGTTGGCTCTGTAGCTCTTGTTTTAATAATTGAGAAAGAAAGGGAGATGTTGACGTGGTAAATAGAAAAATGCATGGGCGATAAACCGTGCTTTAACGCAATGTATTCGGACGCATAGCCGCGGCTGCTGTTCTGTCGTAAAATGGCGCATAGTGAAACTGATATGTAAGCTTAGGACTTTGCGAAGTCAATGATGCAAGCTTAATGGTCTGTTCTTTTTTTCACTGGCTCCTTCTGATTCATTTTAAATTTTATTCAGGACAGTAGCTATAAGCTACGAAATGAGCTGATGCCGTTCGTTTCTTTGTTTCTTCGTTCGTTCGTTCGTTCGTTCATCTATCCGTCTGTCATGCTTTGGTCGGCATGTCATAACAGGAAAAAGAAAAAAAGAACAGAGAATATATCCAAAATATTTGTGACCGAACCAATAATCACGGCTTTTCCAAGCTTATCCTTTCAATCACTTTTCCATGGTGGCTTTGCACAAGCGTGAAGATGATAGTTGCTCAGGGCGCTCACGAACGTCAGGTGTTTTTTGGATTACAAGGCGTACACTCTTCAATTTATTGATAACACAAAACGACACATAGACTAACAAGCAACGCAGATATTTATATGTTGCATTACTGTCACGTTAGAGCCTGAGACTGAGACCGATATATCGGTCCATTAATTTCTAATCTACGTTCCGACCCCTACTGTACCTCCAGTCTAGCTTAGGATCATTTGCCGTAAATTCAACAGCCCAGCAGAACCGGACGCAGTAACGGACGCTGAACAGTGCGCGCTAATGCGATTTAGGTGGCAATCGGTGGTTGGCCGCTTTCCACGTGTCTAGCTACTGGCACACAGATTGCATGTCTGGTGACTGTGGTAAGAATAGAAGTCGAAGGTCTGCAAAAGCTCACTGGCATTGTTCACAGATATCCATTCCCAATTCGCGCTGACGTCACACCCCGCGACTCATTCGTGGCGGCTGTTTACCGGTACAGACTTCCACGTGCGGCGGCTATCGATGATACAAAGTAATGGCTCCGAGTTCGTTCGAGAGGAGATGGACGTGGCCCCCGCGAAGCTTTCACAGCAGCACCCCGCAGAAGCGTACCTTGTACGTAGCACGGCAGCTCGAGAGTCAGTCCGTATCACGTTTCGAACCGCGCCATTATGCTCGTACACCATGCCCGAACTGCGTTCCCACGTCGAACACGAGCGAACCCCAATAAACGACCGCGGCAGCCTATGCCGAGCCTCGAAAAAGCGGGCATAATGCATATCTGGACGGCGGCAAAAACGCGAGCCCCATCCGCCGTTGTGGCTCTTGCTTCGGCCATAAACAGTCGTTTTCCACGAGGCACATATAACACCGCCGTGCGTTCCGGAGCCGCGGCGTCCAGAGCTGCCCCACGTGCCTCCTTCGGGGCCGCTTCCCCGCACGGGCCGGGAAAGCTTTTCGATGTTCCCGGACCGCGCACCGTAGCCTCCCTCGCTTCTGCTGGTGCCAGGTATCAGGTTACAATGTCCATTTAGAAGCTGTTCTTCAGCTGCGGGGATGTCTCACCGAAGCACATTTTGGCGCAACGAACATCTCATTCACTGCGAACGCGTAGCATCGTCGATGGCCCTTGTCCGTTCCGGGGTAAAAAATAAAAAGAGGAAAAGCCAGGCGGAAGGATAAGTAAGGGGCGTAAGCGAACCACGAACGCTCCTTATGACATGGTCCTTCAAATGAGACTGCGAGATGGAGTAGTAGGGACGAAGTGGCAGAAACGGAGCGGCGGAGTTGGGAGAACAGCGCCAACGATTTAGCCGCCACCACAGGGAGTTGGCTGGAGAGGTTGTTAGCGGTGAAACATAACACGACGGTGCAACACGGACAGCAGGCCACAGCCCTACTGTGCAGCGTATACGTAGAGTCCCCCCTCCCCTTCCGCCCTTTTAGCAAGGAGGAAAATTCAGTACTGGCAGTGAGAAAAAAAAACAAAAAAAAAAAGACGCGGGAAGAGGGGAAGCTGGAGAGATATTTGAGTTCCCGAAATGGATATATCAGCCGAGTCATCACGTAATTGAGGAGTCGCCGTCACAAATCAAAACTGCTTTCGTATTTGTTAGATCGAATAGTGCTCCTTGCATGATGTTTTCTGACTGTGCCATTATTTACGCAGTTTCCCACTTTTTTTTTTTGTAGCTGTAGTTGTATCTATCGCGGGGCAGGTGACGTAAAATAATATAATAAATGGGGGAGGAGCGTGGACTATCTCAGTTTGCTCCAATTCTACTTCATCGTACTAGTGCCTGGTCCGATGACGTGGCAAATCAGATTTGAAATCAGCGTTATACGGCCTCACGAGAGCCGAAATAGGCCAGGGCGCAGACACACACCTAACACTGGTTGCCAACAAAGGAAGGTTCATGTGCAGTATCATTTTGACGATGTGTTGTACTATAACATGGATAATACTGCGAACAGGTTCTGCAGCAGAGTACACCACCTGCGGTCCGAAGCATTGATAAAGGAATACTCGAATAACACATCAGCAATTATTCTCCAAATAACTTTATTTTGGTGAGAGAGAGCAAGAGACAGATAAATCAAGGAGAGGAAAGGCAGGGGAGTCAACCAGACGAGCCTCTGATTTGCTACCCTGCACTGGAGGATATGAAAAGGGAGAATAGAAAGAAGAAAGAGGGAGTGAGTGAACATTGCGTGTGCATGTTGCAATGTGTGCAGCGAAGCGCCATGACACCAAAGTCAAGTTACAAGTTGGTGATGTAAGCAAAGGAAAAATGAAAGGCAGGGAGGTTAACCAGAAGACAAAATCCGGGGCCGTATTCACAAGTCTTTTTGTTAGTAGGTGGTATTTGACATTTGTTGGCCGCTTTCACGAAGGAGGAGGAGGAGGAGGAGGAGGAGGAGGAGGAGGAAAAAGAAGAAAGGAAAGGCAGGGACGTTAACCAGACGCACGTCCGGCTTGCTATCCTACACGGGGGAAGGGGTTTAAAGAGATGAAAAGAAAGGAGAGAGAGGGAAGAAAGTACTCGCAGTATGAACACGTGAGGTTGCCCCACACTTCACAATCGGTCACTGAGGCCAGTCGACTTCATGAACTGTAACAATGCCCGCGTCGCTTTGTAAGCCTGCGACGCGTGGGGCCACGGAATATGTCCAGCATCAGTATTGGCTATAAAATACTCTTATGAACAATCCTAGCGTAAGAGATTTTTGTGAACACAGGGAAGGGGCAGGTAGAAAGCTTGTGTGTCTGTGTCATGTGACTCTCTTAGTGTCGTAGTTTCTATTTACAGTATATTATATGATTGGAACGCCTGCATTGAAGTGCAAGAATGTGGAAACAAAACCGGAATGAAAACTGCGTCATCGCAGACCCAGTAGCTCAAGAAATCGTGGGCTGTGGATCTTTTCTTTTTGCTTTTTGCATCTGGTGAAGGCTTTTGTTAATTTTTCTTCCTAGGCCTCAAGTTCCCTCAAGATAGTACAACTTTGAAAGCCAGTCGGCGTCATGTGCGTAACTGTAATAATTTATTACTCTTTACGATATCATTGATGTGAACTTAATGAAACAACGAATATTTCGGGGAGGAGTGGTCCGAGCGACGAACATTCAGAATATTTGAGGACAAGGGAATATCTACAAGCAAATGTTGTTATTCCAATAGCATTGTGCAGTAGTAAATTAGTGAAAGAAGATGCTGCACGATTATTATTACAAAAGAATTGCGCCATAGAAAGCTATGCACAATCGTAATAACGCGGTATGATGAAATGAATGTATCAGCTAGACAAAATCAAATTACGGCCTTCAGCCACACCCACACCGTTATCTTTATAGCAATGGCGTTGCGCTTCTAAGCTCGAGCTCAAGGGTTCGAACTCGGCCGCGGCGGCCGCATTTATATGCCCGCAAAGTGCAAAAACGCCTTCGTACTTAAATTCAGGGGCACGTTAAATAACACCAAATGGTCAAAATTAATCCGGAGTATTCCCACTATGGCGTGCCTCGTAATCTAATTGTGGATTTGGCACGTAACACCCCAGGATTTTAAACAATAGTCTTGAAATAAGCAACTACCTTAACGTTGCCTGCAGTGTTACGGATACTTGCCAAACACTCCTATTCTCTCTCCCGACTTCTTGGAGTCGTTCATCGGGATTTTTTTTTCTTTGCTATATTTGCTCTTATGATCTGCTGAGCATGTAGACATTTGCAGTATCTTGCACAAACAAAAAAGAAAGAAAGATTGAGAGAAAGAGAGGCACAATTTCATTACATGTGGTATTGATGGTCGATCCATAGGCTGGAACATTAGCTTAAATGATAAACGTCAAGAGGAAACTGCTTATTCGGCCATCTTGCGCTCTGGAAGCAAAGCAACTATTAGCGGCGACCACAGTCTTTCTTTTTTCTGTCTTCTTCTATCTCTCTTTTTCGTGCAGCTTGGCTTGTGGCATAGATGTGTGTCTAAATGAAAGCGTGGAAGCTAGCGCAGTCCGTGGTCCTCGAGTCAAATCTCGATACTGAAGTCCGTGATGCCACAAATGCGTCTTCGTATACATCCCAGAACAGTCGGTCGCGTTCTCGTCGTTTCTTATAGTGTCGGTTCGGCACCATTAACGTTGCGTATATAGTCTGATTAGAGGGGCTTTCTTACTATAGAATTTGCGACAAAGTTCACAAGGTTTCCCATAGAGCGAGTGGGTGTCTTGCGCTAAACCGGTGTGACGTGCAACCGTGCGATCGCGGGCAAAAAGTACAAACGAACGCGCGTGTGGCCCTACCTTAGTATTGAGGTTAGCAGCACTACACAAGTGGATGAGTTGAACACAAAACAACAGGACATATGCGCTGCCTATGTTGTCCGAATGATAGATACGAGAATAATACAGAAGACTGTTCTCGGGATGCAGTGGTCTCAGCTGATATACTGATTAACGGGTACAATGTTCCAGCGTTCCAACGCCTTTCGTGTTTAGCATCATGATAATCATGTAATATCAACCGAATGAATGTATAAAATTAAATTAAATAAACCAATCAGTACAGGGGCAATGAGAGACGCCGTATATAGTGAAGTGCTCCGGTTTAGTTTTGAGCACCCGGGGTTCTTTAACGTGCACCTAAGTGCACGGGCGTTTTTTTTTTTTTTTTTTTTTTTTTTTGCTTTTCGCCCCCATCAAGATGAGGCTCTCATGGCGGGGAATCGAACCCCTGACCTGGTGATCACCAGCATGATGCCATAGCCACTGACCACCACGGCGGGTGGTGGTCTGTACTCTCAGTAGCCAAGAAACGTTAGTTTCCATGGCGAGACTAAGCTTGAACGTCACAAGTTTCGCTTGAAGTTTCGCCTGGATCAAGGAACATCGGAACTTGTCATGGGCGGATGTCAGAGTCAGGAGTGCCTGATTCTTTTGTTGGCAACTTTACCGCACTACATAATGAAGCGCGCTTTTTTGTGTTTTGTTTTTTTACGCTGCAGGAAACATTGCGATTAACAACTCTCTAAGACAGGGTATGAAGCTGTCCACTGGCGTCAGTTTTATTGATCGGGCAGCACTTTCTCCGGCAGCCTTTGCTCGAGAGAATAAGGAGAGTAATTAGGAGCCGTCAATCCTAATTTTTTTCTGCGTTATTTAGGGTGAGTTAGCCGTTAAAAAAGTTAGCAAGTCCCAAAATGGGTGTCACGACAATGCGCTATGCATCCTGACTATGCAACCCATGATGTTGCGCAAGCTCAGTGAGCGGCGCGCTTCTGTGGAAGCTTTCGATCGTTGTTTAATCTTCCTGACGTATCGCCATAGTGAAAAATGAAGGAGGCGCAACTCAACCCCGAGTTCAGGCGCATGCAAGCACGCAAAATAAGCAAATACACTTTTTTTGTTTCTTTTAAGAGAAGGAGGTGAACTTAGGGTAATGGCAAGGAAACTCTAGGACCTCAAAAGTTGTCATGTACAGATGTGACGTAAGACCGAGAGCAAATAAAAACATGCTCAGAACAAGAAATGCTCAGATCTGCTCTACACGGGCAATGAGCACGAATAGAGTGAGCATTGCTCGCTATGTTGGGTGTGTCCATACGAATTGCGGACACTGCACAGCACAGTACCGTGGACGAGGACATTTTCCTTTGGCTTTCCACCTGTGAGATTCAGCTGTACCCCGTAAGCATATATGGAAAGTTAAGAAAGGATGGCTCTATCACATAATGCCCATCCTTTCGACAAGCAGCGTGAGAGCACAGTGAATAAGGGCTCAATATTGTTTTAAATATCTTCTGGTCTAACATAATATTACCATTGCAAACATTACTGATTTAATTTAAGGATACGCGGACTGGTCCGATCAAGCCAGAAACCCTGGTTCCAAATTCGGTGGCTGTTCAAGAATTACCTGAGGTATGCCGTGTTATGAAGACTCACAACGTTGGAAGTACTAAAGAATAACATGCCCTTTCGCCCATACGTAACATACCTGAGATAGTTTCCTGTGACAAGAACGAAAATGTTGCCGTTATTTCGGTTTTTTATTTTATTTTTTTTTTTGCGGTGCGTGCAAGAGAAAGTGCAGAAAATACCGTGCAAAACCAATATAAACGGAAGTTCACACGTCGCTTCCGCCTCATAGATTGGAACCTGGGACCGGACTTTCAAGCGAAACCGGAAGCAAACTATTGCACCACCGTAAATCGCGACCGTGACGGCCGTGGTTTCCGGTCAGCATTCTGTCCAGTCCTTTGGAGAGCCAGCTGCTGAAAACAGGATGGGGCTGCGTGGGGTCACCCTTTGGCGTCCCCGGGCTCCCACCGACATGACCTCAGGGGGTCATCGGCTCGAACAACGGTGAATGAGAAAGAATGCGTGAGTTATGGCTCTATTCAGAAGGCAGATTCGTTCGCGCGCTTCATATTCTAATTGGTGATAAATGACGTGTTAAGGAGTGAGCGCGTGCAACCCAGAAAACGTTCCCATCTGGGAACAATCATGTGTGCGAGCAACACGCTTTGCGGCGATAGCGAAGTAGGGTGCTGGGGAAGCAAAATGCGGAGGAAAGAAAAAAAAAGAAAAAAAAGAAGAAAAAACTTGTATGAAAGACAAAACAATAGGCCAAGATAGAACGACTTTCGCAGGAACGTTATAGCACAGAGCTTCGCTTATAGGATGCACTTATCATGGAATTTATACTAACGAATATGAGCAGTGCAATTGGGTCGTGCACGCCAGCGCTAGTCAGACAGCCACCAGTTTTTGGTAGGGGAGTCTTCTTGCAGAAATCATATACTCTTAGCGACCGTTTGAGATGAACCCAGCAGCTGTGATACTATACGTGTTATTGTATCACAATGATATTTAAAAGTAAACATGGTCATACTATGTTAACTTTAACTCGTTCTATGAAAGACGCAGATAATGGTCGAAAGTTGCGAGCGGTTCTGTGAACGCCACTCTAGCCATTAGGGCAATAGGTTCTAAAAGGTATAGAACGCTTTTTGTATTGCAGATAAATGTAAGCACAACAAAATCGAATTGAACGGCTGCACGTTCCCACAGGCATGCTATTCTTTATTTATTTTACTTATTTATTTGGACTGTCGATTCCATCAGGGATCATAACAGAAGGGCATGCACATAGTTATCTTACAATATAACAATAACAATTAACCCAATATTTAGTTTACATGCAATACATTGGCAATTAGCAAAGGCAAACAATATTATAGGCAGAAATAATAAAGTAATACATCGTAAAAAAAGCGAGTACGGAATGCAGAATATCCAAAACGCAGGGTGTGTTTTCCAGACAAGTCATCGTAATCATGACTTAATTTCCTTCTGACTTTGCTATTTCTGAATGTCAGCATCACCATAGCATCATCATTAAGTTTTGTTTACTCTTATTTTTTTAATTAGACTGCAAGAACGACGCATGCGATACGGACGCCAAAAAACTCGTATTTCTTTCTCCTTTCAGGTCTTAATTTCCTCAAAGGATATGAGCGTATACCTTAGATGCCTTGTTGCTCGCAGTAATTGACTTCGTCTTTCATTTTCAGCCGTGTTTTTAATAAGGTACAGCTAATTTGGGATAAGCACGCCTCTCTCCGCTTAATTAAACTTCCAAGCACAACGAACCTCGCAAGTGTTCCTTCTCAACGTGACTAAGTACAGCTACACTGGCAACATCTTTTCAGGTTTCTACACGTGCTGCTGAAGCGGTGCCAGGAGCGAGAGAAATGAGCCGCTTGCTATTGTCGGGAACTCAACGCGCCGTTCCCACGCGATTAGCAACACAAAAGCGAGCTGAATCTTGTCGCAGAAGACGTAGAAAGGAACCTAAACACGCGTACATTGGTGAACAAATGAGCCCCGTACCACGAAGCGCCGCGCAAGGAGACATTCGACTCTTGCATGCCATCCCGGACTCCCCATCGTTATATACGACAAAGCTTGCCGCGCCATACCAATCGAAGAAAAGCTGTCAGTGACACGGCCGGGGACAAGCGTCACCGAGTCGATAGGTTTTCCACGGGGCTGTAGATAGGCAGCGGGCAAAAGCCGAGCGACCGCCCGACCGCGAGGCAGCTTCGTTCAAAAGAGCGGTGCGAAGAGGCAGAAGCACGCCGCCGCCTGGAAGACACGATTCGATCACATCGATTCCCCCCCCCCCCCCCCCCCAGCCCTGGACTTTGCTGCGCGACCCTTTTCTTTCTCCAAATCCCCGCCAGCGCACGAGTCCGCTTCGAGCTCACCATGAGCGCAGTGCACCCGCACTCACTCCTTTGCGGTGATTTCTGTGTTGCCCCTTTCTGCATCTTTGGCGCTTTTCTTGTGACGTTTTCGCTCGCATAGTATTCGGCACTTCTGCGAACCTGACATCCCGGGGCACACGCCGGCATGCAAAGATATATATCTACGGGAGAGGATCCCGCCGACGCCCAAGACAGCTTTCTGTTCTTTTGTGCCGTTTCTCTTCGCCGCCTTGGAAAAACAACGGCCGACGCCAAACCCCGCGGTCTAACCCTCTCTCGCCGCGACACCTCCTTTTGCGGGAACAAAAGGGTGCCCAAGTTCCCGGAACACGAGGAAAACAACTCCTGCCCTCCCAACTTCGACACGGGAACCGGAAACGTGCGAGAGAATGAATCAAAGAGCGAAGAAAAAAGGGAAAGACTCGAAACGAAAGAGGGGGTGAACTTAGGCAGAATAAAGGAAACGCGGCAAATAACGGGAGTGCACGGGGCGGCACCCGGACGAGAAGGGAGCAGAAGTCATCGGTCTTGCTCCCTTTTTAGGAAACATAGGGATATCGGGTCCGAGGCAAAGAGGGAGCGAGCGCCCCGATCGGGAAGGCTTGACATCGTCTGAAAAGAAGGGGAAGACGCGAAACAGCGATTCTTCGAGACTGATATATAGGAAAAAGGTTCTGTCGCGGCCCGCTTTTCTACATTTCCTTGTCGCCACCTCTCTTCTGGTTTCTTTTACCAGTTCTTCCTTTCTTTTTCTCGCATTTCGCAAGACACTTGCTCATGTTTTTTTTTTGTTTTTTTTCCTTCGGCTGCAGCTTATTCCTTTTCCTGCACCGGGACCAAAGAATCCCTTTCAATTTTCCAATCGCTCCTTATATCCGCCGCCTTTACGCTTGCCTACCCTTTCCTGCCCTGCGTGGGCGCCCTTGGGGATTTCTTTTCCCCTTTATACTTTGGGTTGGCCGGGAGAGGTGCTGTCGCGGTTTTGCCTTCCGTGACACAGTCGACCGTGCGTCGTAACCCGCTCCCGCGCGGAAGAAAAATAGGCGGGCAGCCCTCGGCTCTCCGCTGTTCCGAATTCACGAAGACAGATGGAGCTGCGCTCGCTCCCGTCCGAAGCCCTAGTTTGAGAGTCGAGAGACAATAGGCAAACCTAGCGGAGCCAAAAGGCTTGTGTATGTATATATAGTCTGCGCCTAGAGTTTCGTCTAATGCAATACAGAGCCTCCATTCTCTCACTTTACTGTCCTGCGATCGCCTTTCGCTTAAGACGCACGCATGCCTGTTTAGCAATGAGTTTTACTTAGTGGTAGCGTTAACATAAACGGAAGGATGACTGCCAGAAAAACGTGGAACGTAGGGTTTACCGTAAGCTTTAGAAAGCGGCGTGTAACGTTCTTATAAATAAAACGAAACGTTTACGTTTTGTTAAAAAAAATGTCTGGCGATTAAGAATACTCCCTAATGCAAAATTTGAACGCAGCTGTATACGTGTTTTTATTTCGCCATATATTGAGGCAATGAATTTGAGATCGAAATCACCGCACCGACTGGCAGTTGACCAGTGCCATCAGCGCCTTCGCAGAGGGAGGGGCTGTATGGGAACGCTGGCATAATGAGTGGCATCGGAGCCAGCTGTTGGAAGAAGACGACGGCCAACGCGCGAGCAGGGCCACACGCGCGTTCGCGCGGTTAGACCGAGGGACGCCGACGCTTGACCCAGGAACGTCCGCCTATGAGCTGCGCTGTAAAAAAACAAAAAGAAACTGTTAGTGTAAGTAGGTATGGGTCATCGTAATTACAACCATCCTATATTTAAGTCTATTGCAGTACTAATACCTATTCTGGTGATGTCAAATTATCGTTGTAACGTCAACTGACTCTATTATAACCCTTTGACTCTATTATAAATTTATTACTCAATGCGTATCAAATAGAGGTTTGCATATTTCTATGTCAGGAAGATGTTTATGATGACTCGCAATTTTTTATTTGTTTTCAACTCTAGCATTATCCAGAATCTGTTTATTCTAGAGATGTCAGTTGTAGTTGTCTGAGATGTCACTTGCATTCAGATGAATGCGAACATGTACTAATATGGCTTATAGATGTTAATAGTTTATATGTTGTACAATATTAGTCAAGGTAATTTATAAGTTAAAGGCAGATCTCACGATGATAGGCGAAAGTATCGAAAGAACTACCGGGAGCATGTTGTAAGGCTTCACCACAATGCCGATCTGTATGGCGAAAGAATCTTCCTTACAAAAGCGGCGGGCATCATTGTATCTCTACTTCGTGTAAGCAAACCCCGCAGCTCAAGTAAGGAAACCAATCGGCAGAACCCGTCTCACGATGCCTGTCGACGGAAATGCGCCCCCCCCCCCTCCCCCCATTTATTAAGAAGGGGCTCGGGTCCCCTTCGGCAGGTCAACTGTAGCACTGCGGCAGCCATTATACAAGCGCTGGCGGTGATTTTATTATCAGTAGTGCCCTGTGTGGGGAAATTATAACCCTGTAATTTTTTATTAATGATTTAATCTCAATTCATCAGTTGATGTGGCATAATCAAAACCCGGAAAGCAGGTATTGTCATACTGCTGCCTGCATTTCCCTGAGGCACTACACATGACGGTCACCACCATTGACTAAGATTATTAGCACAGCTTACTGTTTTATGAGCCACCTGAGCGGGAAGCTACTTGCTCGTGAATTAGTGAAGATTAAACTTGGCTTTTTTTAGGTTATCACTTACTTTCATTCGTTTAGTTGTGAATTATGAATGTTGTGTTATACGAAAGGCGCATGCATTTTGTCCACTTTTGTAGGTAAGTAGGTGAGAAACCATAAAATATATTGTTGTGGTGACTGAGGTTGACAATGAAGCAAGGCAACCAATGTTCTGTGTTGCAGATACACTTAATTTCTTCGAGTTCACATTATGTTTAACCGTTGACCTCTCGAGTTATTTCTGAAAAAAGAAACGTTTCCAAAATACCACTTTTTCCAAGTGCTCGATTGAATTGGCACATTGAATTTATGCCCATAATATACTCAGAAAATGTATTTGCTTGCAGAATACGTATAAACATATTTAATTTAAGAGAAAGTTGGCTTCGTTGCACTGCTTCGAGTTAGCTTCTTCAGCGCCAATAATGTAAACAAAAAGTGAAAGTCCCGAATACAACGTCTATGGGCTGTTAGAGTTGTGACGAAACCGACTGTCACATAGAATCACACTTAGTCATGTAGGAAGGACCCAAATGGGCACACATCATCCACGAGTAGTGCCATTCCACAATCATCACAGCGCGTATGCGTCTCCTTCTTTTTATGCTTTCCTTTGTCCGTAATATCATTATCGCTTTCGACTGATCATGCTGACCTGCTCGGCACTGGAGGATCAGTGAAAGCTGATCGCCAGTGCCCAAAGTGCTGCCACCGCCGCTGGCGCCCTGGACTGAAGGCTCCACCCACCACGGGGATCCAAACCTCTCCGTGCCCCATCAAAATAAAGTTTATTCTCTCTCTCTTTCTACTCCAAGTTTAGTCTTCTTAAGGATCTGAAGAATTCTCACTGAATGCCCTTCTTCGGCAGTTACTTTACGGAAAAGCTCCCGTAACATGTTCTATTCAACGACGATGACATTTTTCTTGTTACTGTTGCGTCCCGAATCGGCCGGGCGCATTCTTTCATTGTTTCCCATCGAGGCAGGCCCTTTCATGAGCGTCGCTCAGACGGCGACAGTGCCAGACACCTGACGAGGCAGGCAAACAAGCGCCCCAACTCGGCAGTGCGCATTCTTTGGGTGCTTCCCCCGATGGCACCCCTTTCATCAGCGTCGTCCAGACGGCGACAGTGCCCGACAGCGGCAGTGACGCCATGACAAAGAAGCTCGTTTAGAAGCGACCGACCAAACCGCCACCCTTCGTTAGACGCGGGGATTAGTGCATAGGCCATTCTCCCGACCCTGGCAAGATGAGCGTCGGTGGGCAAGAAACAGGTCACCGACTTTCGTGGAAGGAGTGTCAACCCCCTGTTTCCGGATTGCCTCGTCCTTGCTTCGAAGGTGCAACATTAGAGGCGGAGTTAGCGAACAAGACGGCCCGTCTGATTGGCCGCATCAAGGTCATCTGATTCCCTAGTCGGGTCAACTAGGGAAGACCGATGTTTTATAAGGAGACACCTTGAGTGCAGTGGTGTGTCCTGACCTGTTCTGATATGTGCTCAGACATGTAGTGAGCTGAGACTATCAAAGTGCCCCCCCCTCCCCCATGGAGTGGGCTTCCTTATTCGGAGCCACTGTAAATATGTAGAATAAACCCTTTTTTCTATCGCTCTTACTCCCGGACGTACTCATCCCTTTGGCTCAAGGATCACCGGCCTAAACGCTACCCGAGTCTCAACAAACTGGCAGCAGCGGCGGGATAAATCTCCGACCCGCAACAACGGATGGCAGCGCTGAGATGAAACGCCAACCCGTTCCTAACATTACCAACTTTGAACCTGTCTTGTTCTCTTTTACTGTCTCAATTTTTCTGTTTCTTCCGATGTGCTCGAAATTCACCAGTTACCAGAAATCCGACTAGCCCAGCTTTCTGTCATAAAACTATCAGTTACTAATCGCGCACAAACAAAAAAAGAGGGAACTTGCAAAATCTGTTCACTTCTAAGCCAGAGAAAGCAGACTAACCTAAATCTATTCATAGGTGACCATAAAGCTGGGGCCGAATTCACAAAGCTTTTACTTCGTGAGCACATTTTGCCATTAGCCACTCGCCTTCGCTAATATTTAGTGCAACGTCATGATTGGCTAGCATCTGCTCTTACCATATGCTCTAGCGTAAGTGAATTTTTTGTAATACGGACCGAGGGCCCATATTCACAAAATTTGTTATGCTAGAGTTGTTCGTAAGAGCAAATTCCTGACACTGGACATATTATTATCGAACAAGATTGGTCAATGGGAAAGAGTTCATACGAACGAAAAGCTTTGTAATTCGGCCCCACCTTTTTTAGTGGCACGAGCACCGAGTGACACTCTTTGTTTCTGGCGTCACAACTTCCGGTTAGAGACCAACTTCCGGTTTGTCACAGAGGTGGGACAAAATTAAAAATAAATCATAGAAAAATAAAAGCAGGTAGATATCGATGGCTCTACTTATGGTTTATGATGGATATGACAGCAGAGCGCATGTTTAGTACAGTAAAGAGCTTATTAAGGGTCAGCAATAATTAGAAACAATTAAGGAAAGTCTAGTTACCGTAGACCAAAACACACAATCGTGCACTTTAGATACCCGCCGCATCAGTACAGGTTCCCGTGAAACTGCTGGAGCAGAAGTGACGTCATCAGTGACGTCACACTTAAACCAGGGGAACCCGCTCATTACAAAATGAAATAAAGACAAGTTAATTAGAGCTACACACCACGTGACACAGAATGAACGCCTGCATAACACAGCGGAGGGGTGACGTTACTCCTTCCTTTCTTGTTTCTCGTGTCCCGGCGCGCAATTGCTCCGTCACTCGCTCGCACGCCCCAGCTGCGCGCTGCACTCGTTACATGCTCTCACGTCAGCGGTGGAGGGGTGCGTAAGGTGCGCTTCGTGCGCCGTCCGTTAGAGGGCTACGCGTCGTGCCCTCCTCGCCCTTATTCACTCCCTCACCCGCTCCTCTGTGCGAGGCGGTTTCCTGCCAGTCCCGTTCGCCATGGAAGTTGACGACGATGACGCCGGGCCAAGTGTATACACAAGGAAAACACAAAGTTAACCCAAACAATACACCAGGGTACACCAACACCGAGGTGAGAGTGCCACTAGCAGACACCTAAGTAAAGGATTAGGGGCGTTTCCCATTTTTGTGAAAGACATGCCAAGAGATGTTACACTATGTCGGTATTTACTTTTAATAAGAAAATGAGTCATATCTGATTATTTCTCGAGGTTAGCAATACTACCCTCTCAAGTGTTAATGTACTTCCTGTTATTGTACTTTTTTTCTTTACTGTTGCGTAATTCGGTGTTAAATAAATTATACAGCGTAAGCTGTTATGGGCTCATTCTAATAGCCGTTTCGGGTCGCGATGATGCCGCCGCCGTCACCCCGTAGCCTGTGACTACCTCCGAAAATGCGAAAAAATGTACCCACTCTCCGCCGGGATCGCACCCAGGCCCGCTGCGTGGGAGGCGGATACTACTCTACCACTGAGCCACGCAAGCGCTTGCCATCCAAGAGCGGGAAAATGTACTATAAACGCGCCCTATGCAGGCGCGCAGGCGCAGACGACGAGATGCGATTCAGACGCGGAACGCAAACAACGTGGTCCCAAGCCTCCGCCTGTATCATTGCGCCATCTAGTTAAGGCGCCGGCAAACGCAACCTTTCAGACACTGTAAGTTTTGCTGCCACCTTAACTAGATGGCGCTAACATACCGACGGACTAAGAAGCAAGATTACTATTAAAATAGCTTCAAACTTGACATTTCATCAAGTGTACAATTCCCGTAATATTTGTGGGTCGTTTACCAGTGAAATGAGTAAACAAAAAAGGGGGTAACCTCGCAAACAAATCGTGCTACCTTCAGGTTGCGATACACGCGAAAACGGTCGGACAACCTCTTTTGAAACGAGCATTCTATGCAAGCAAACTGTTTATCGGATGGCAAAGTAGAAAATCTGCATTTAAATCGCGTCGGTATCGCCCTTAGCACGCCCACCGCCCTTTCTTTCTGCCCAATGGTTAATCTGTAGCCGCCACACGCCCAGCGCCTCCGTATTGGAAAGAACCAAGATGGCGCCGAAAGATGTGGGTGTCCCCACTCTGAAAGCGACGCTGGGCATCGAAGCACCCTAGACGGACGCTCGGGATCACGTTGATTGCGCTAGATGGGGCGCGTTGCAATGGGAGCGAATGTGACAGCCGTAGTTGCATTGTCGGCCGCTTGGCTGGACCGAACGACGCTAGCCATCGGCGATGGAACGCGTTGGCTTGCACGCGCGACGGCGTCCCAAGCGCTTTCCTGGCGCATTCATTCAAATTACTAGGTAGTACTGTCGAAACGCTCGTCTAGCTTACGCTGTGACTGTCCTGTGTGTGCCGCGCAGGCCTGGCATTTTTTTTTGTTATTTCAATCCTCCAGCAGTAACGGATGTCCAGTGTAACAATCTATTAAGGGCTGGAACTGGAAGTCATGTTACGATCCACCCATTACAATGTTCCTCTCAAAGAAGGCGTCCCGCTCGACACTTATACCCCTTGTGCCTTGTACGGCCTTTTTCTGGGCTCATGAGACCGAGTGCTGCTTACAGGCTGTCTAGCTAACAGAAATGATCAAAAAGAAAGCCCAAAATAAACACAATGGAAAGCCGATTGCGGTCTGAGGGCTTTTATTGACCGATGCCAAAGCCATTTTTTTTTCTGGACTCACATCCGGAGACCTGGCAACATGTAAGCTGCCGTTCACAGTTGGAGTTCTTTCCTCTTCTTTATCCTTCCGGAGGGCGGATTGGGCGGAAAGTAGCGGGCAAAAAGTAAGCGGAAGACAGCGGTTTACAAGTTATGTCAACCCTGCCACACACATGTGCAGCGTTGAACAAAAGAAAATAAAAAGGAAAGAAAGAAAAAAAAGAAGAAAAAACCCCCGCCCGCCGGTTGTAACCCTCCCGTAGCCGTCAGAACAAAGGCTAGCGAACAAAAGCTGCGTTCTCTTTGCTTCATAGTCCACTATACGCCCAATCTGTAATACAGGGTGGAAAAAAATGCGTAACGTAACGTTACCTCACTGCGGCACACTCGCTGCGTGATACCCGGTCGCGTGCGCAGCGACTCACAATGTCCCCCTCTCGGACGCTCTCTGCGTAGCCGCACGAGTGATCGCACGCGCTCGGCTCGCGACGGGCGAATAAAGGAAAGACTAACTGCGGAGGGCATTGTGCTAAGGGGGAGGACGCAGACGCGGCAGTTCTGTAACCAGACACTCTCGACCCCGGGACCGCGACCTAAGGCCTCTGGGGGCCTTTCATGGTCCAACAAGTTGCGTGCAGTGCATATAGCTTCGACACCACGAGCCTCACTGACATGCAAAAGCAGGCGTCCTTTGGAAAGCGTTTTAACGAACGCTAGCAGTGGGCTCACCTAGCGATGGGAGAACAACATAGCGTAGTACGAACCCGAAGAACCCTAGAAGTTAGAGAGCGGTCACTTTTAGGACCGGTACATGCAATCCCTTCCTGTGGCAACAGCTGTGCACTGTACGGAACTGACGAAGCGCTTCGTTGTCCCCGCGAATGCGCGCGCACGCGCCTCATCATGAAGCTGCCTTCGTCTCCTTTTCCCGCTTTTCCCTTACTCTCTCTCTCTCTCCCATTTCCCTCCGTTTCCCCGTTTTCCCGCTGCCCGAGGCTTGGAGGCAGCGGTCCCGCGGTCACACGATTACGCGGTTTGTGATGTCATAATAGAGGACCCCCACCGAGTCACAGCGTATACGCCCATGTCTTCCGACGGCGGGTCTGGGGGGGGGGGCACCCGCATGTGGGACCAGTGGCTTCGGCGACCACATACAGTGGCGGGAGCGACGGTTTTTGTTACAACGCAGCTCACCCCGGCGCTCGCTCGCTGTGTGCATATATCCCCAATCACATAGGCTCTGCGCGTATACGCGTGTGTGTATGTCTGTGTATGCTGCCGCCCCGCATGAAGACATTAGTCAAACTCATCGCCACATCCGTGTCCCCTCGCCTTTTCCCACTTATGGCTCGCTGCTCGTGCTCTTCGCGAGCTTTCTAGTGCGATGTCCGTTGCACAGAGCTGTGCCGAACATACAGCGTCTATAGTTTACCATTTTGCAAATCTCGAGGGAATCACGTGGAAATGAAAGAGCGGAGAAAATGAATGCAAGCGAAAAAAGGAAAGGAGGCTTCGCAGTGGACGCCATAATTGTGGTTGCCGGTGAAAAACTGACATATTTCTTGGCAGGTAGGAGATAGTACAGGGAGCGTTCGATGAGTGCAAATTTAAACGAGGGCAAATTTCAGAATGGACAGAACGGGCGTTCCCTACCAGCGGTTTTGTTGAAAAGACGATGCACGGAAATACACGCACCCGAAGATCCATGCATGAGTCACCAACTTAACCTAATAGAAATAATAATAACCGCCAGTGGCTTTATAAATATGTGGGGCCAAATTACCGAAGCTTTTCGTTCGCAAGTGCTTCTTTTCATTGGCTGGCCACCTTTGCTAGTAATCTGTCCAGCATCAGAATTGGTTGGTATTGGTCTTGCCCGAAGAATTCTATTTCCTGCGACATTTTCTTGAATGCGCACTGTGGCCATCACTTCACATTGTTTCGTTCTTCATTTCTTATTCGGCTTGGTCCTCAACTAAATTTGAGCTTCGCGTTGCTTAATTCAAGAAACTGTAGATATGAGCGCATATGAGATAGGCTTGGGTAGATGCACTGGGATCATCTGTTGTTGCCAGCGCTGCCTTACTTTCGTAAAAAGAAATTATAAAGTAGTATAACGCTGCTTTCTTGTTAAAACAGTTGGAAACACGTAGCATATTATATGGCATACGTTGGTGCAGACTTAAAGAGGTATATTAGAAAAAGAAAAACCGACGCATTTGTGGCAATCAGTGTTAACACCGATTGCCACAAATCCAGTGAGAATAATGATAGAAGACAGTGAAAATAATGTTAGAAGAAATTTTTCGGTTGGGAATAAGGTGTGAATCTCTTTTATTTGTTGTTTTCCTGCTCGGAACTCAAATGTTTGCCACTGGGATTTCTGAGAGGTATGCTTTAGTGCGGTGGTACATCGTACGGGCGGGTTAGTAAATATCAGTACAACGTACGTTAGCGTGCGGAACATGGCAATAAATTTAAATTTATTTGTATAAATCATGTATGAGTTGATGTGGAGGCATGAAAAGCTTGCAGACGCAGTTCTATACACAGGAAGGTTGTAAAATGCATCAATCCTTTCCTAGCCTCACGTCACGCTTTCTTGCGTCCACGTTTATTTCAGCACGACTTCACTCCGATTGCCAAGTCAACTTTCACGTGCTCCGATTAACGTCGGTTTTTATGTGCTCGACGTATTCGAACTTCTCACTATTCCTTTAAAAACGGGCACTTTTTGTGGCTGTGACCGGTGGAAGCTTCTAATGTAATCCGAAAGCAGAACTTTGCGGTCAAGCATATGCGCTTATCCAAAGTAGCGTCCACCGAAAAACTTTCTCAATGAACTCTTTTGGCTGCCGACTCGCTCTGTATACTGTCAAGCAATGCGCGGCCTTCATACAGACTTCACAGAGTAGCGTTGCTAGATTGGCACGCCAATCACACTTGACATTCAATAGCGGCTTTTTATGACTCTATACTTTCTCGGCCACTGGTGTGCCGCGTTTAATATTACACTGCGTGCCTACTGAGTGTTTTAGCAGGTAAGATTGCAATTACCACGCAATTCATGCAACTCAGAGGCCGTTTTTCACAGATGGAGTTGTAGCAGCGAATATAGCTGGTTCACTATACTGCAGATTCGGCGTGATTCGTGCTGTTGTATTTTAAGAAATAACTACAGCACAGCTGCACCTGCAAGTCTTGAACATATAAGAGAAACGGTGTTAAATGCCCCTAGCAAGGGACACGCTGCAGAGCATCACATGTTTTTCTATGGGAAGTTATTCGTACGTTCTCGCTGAATCCCCTCCGCCGTGTCATTCAGCCATCTGGCAAAGTCTATGGCTCTCATATTTAGCTTGTGGTCGAAGCTTGAAAAGAATTTGGGAACAGATGAACAAAACTAGAGAAAGATAAAGGAAAAAATATTTGCCTGAAAAAATGCACCATCGGCAAACACCGCGTAGCCGGGATCACGCCAATATATGTGCTCGAAGCGTATTGTATTCCCTCCCTGACCTTATTACCTCCAATAATATTTTTATTAGAAGTTTTTTTTTTTGCTGCTTTGCATTCATATTTCGTACGAGCACAGAGCATTCATTGCCTGGGGAGGGCGGGACCGCAAACCGAACACCTAACGGCCCAGCAGGCGTTTCTGAATATAATGGGCGAGCCCAGGCCGTCACCACAGCTATATAACAGGCGCCTCGCAGAACCCCGCTATCCCGCTCGTTCGGCCGAACCGGAGTGTCCCATCTGGCAGCCCGCGCTGTTGCGATTGCGGCAGCACGCGTGCACGAGCGCTGAAGACGCCAGCTCGGGCGCACGTACTGCGCCGGGGGCACGTGCCCGGCGGCGGTCTCGTGTTACCGACGCCCGACGCCAGGGGGGCGAACCTTGCCGTTACCACGGCCCGGCCGATGCTGCGAGATGGCGCATCATCAAAACGGCCGGCCACGCACTATACGCACGCACGCACTCTGCGTGGTTTCGGGTTTCACTAAACACAGTTTGGGGCTGCAGCGCGGGCAAAAGCGGGAAGAAGCCAAAAAGTCGGGCAATCAACGCCCGTGGGTGCGGAGCGCACGTGCGTCTGGCCAACTGTTTGCCCAACGCGCCCTCCCCGTCCACGGTCTGGAGTCAGAGCCAAAGTTCCAGCGGGCATGCGGAACGTTGCCACGGCTGTCGCTGTCGCGAAAGATGACTAGATTGGTCCGGTACAATTGAAGAGGATGACCTTGCGCATGTTTGTTGCAGATAATGCATTAGATGTCAGGTCTTCTACATAAAGTTTGCTCTTACTTGAGCTATAGGCCTGTTTAGAAGTGTGAAAAAAAACAATCAATCAATCAATCAGTCAGTGAGAGCTTCTGAGGGCCTCTCCTCAAAAGAAGCGGGACGCAGCCGCATTATTGGGTCGTTCATAAATAACGTTCAAGCGCAATAATGTAAACACACATGCAAGTCGGCACACGCTTAGAAAACCGTGTGCTGTGTTGTGCTTGTACATTCTTCAGTGTACATGGCTTACCAACAAGGCCGAACATCTACTGTCATCGTTCATGACGATTCTATGAATATGTATTGATTTATATCATTGAAATAACGGCTGGAAGGAGTGTGTACCAGCACGTGCCACTCCACTCCACTCCTTCGCTCAATTCTATTTTCGCAAATAATGGCGGTGTGTCTTTCACTCTGCAGATATAGATGAAATCATATTTAGAACGTTCTATCGTTAACACACGAAAGCGCCCCTTGGGCTTCGGACGCTTCTCGATTGGTGACTTCCACGTTCTCTGCTGCAGAAATATAGATTTATGCAGGCCAGCCGTTTTCGATGCGGCATCGTAAGAAATGAAGAAAAAAAAATGACGCTAATTTTTAGCGTCATTTGTCCCAAATTGGGTCCACTTTGTCCCAAATTGGGTGCACCACAACGCCTTGAATATCCGACGTTCATTCCATCGCGTCCTTATTATCAATCGTGTTCTCATAGCCATGAACGGATCCTTAGCCGTATCCGGATCCTCTCTCGCCTCCTTAGCCGTATTAGTGGACTAACGTCACATCACTCTCGCGTCTTAAACAAGGGCGATGAATTGAAACCACCTATACCATTCACTGGCGCATGTTATTAACAGTGACCCCAACGGTCGCACTGTGACGCGTCGGGTATTACTAAGGAATGGATCAACTTGCAGGGGCAAACTTGAGTAGTGCCTGTGTGCTTGATTCTTCTGGACAATAAGGTTCTGCTCCCAGTCTTTCGGTGATCATCACCCGTCTATCTCACTGCTAACGAGGTGACTGATGATTCAAATGTCACATTGCCCATCCACATCGTCAGGATATTTCTTTGCTTTCTGATATGATCGGTGCGCTTTGCGACTCCGAGTGCCCTTCAACTCTGATGAGCTCAGCGCTCAGAAGTTAGCAGAATTGACAGCTGGGCTAGTTGGTTTACTTGCATCTGGACTACTGTTATATCACCTTTCGTGCGCTAAAACAGTAGTCAAGATGCTCAGAAGTTAGAGTCGAGGTTAGATTCGGGATCGAGTTAGATTAATGGCTAGACCAGTGGTAACAGTTTGCTTATATGGGGAACGGAGGCGCAAGATAGACTGTTTCTGGTGTAACCTTCCGAGACTCGGGGACAGTCGGCAATAAAGCATCTGCAATCTGGTTGCCGCTTATGAGCACTTTGTGCTTAAGCTGTAAAGAAAGAAAGTAGTTGAAACGACAAAAGAATGCATCATTTCGTACTCGGAGTGAAACGTGAACTTACCAAAGCACAAATATATTTCTCAGTGCATTAACTACTTTTTTTTGTGTGTTCATGATTCTTCTTGACTCCGAGGCATCAGAGAAAACCTGCAGAATTTTTTTTTTTGTTTCCTGGCAGCTGACATGACAGATAAGGAAATGTGAGTATTTATACCTCATGCTTTTCAGTTAGAAATTATACTGTACTGACGATAAATGCGTCAAAGTGGCTTAGCTTTGTTCCAAGGCGCGGCGGACTACTTCACTGAGGGAATTTCAAGGCGTTAGCATGACGTTTTGTAGGCTTTCTAGTGAGTAGTTATAATTACAGAGTAATTTAATATCAATTTATTGTATAGTAATCCCTGTCGCGTTTCTTTTTTTTTTTTTTTGTTAAAAAGAACTGACTGACTGGCTCAAAGCATATATGTGAACAAGGTATTTATTAGTTGCAAGCATCACGATATAGACGGAATGATTCTTTGGACAACGCTAACGGAACGCAGAACATCCGGCTAAATATTCACGATAATGCTTTCTCCAAACTGGTCATGTGTAGCAATACCCAGCGCGCTGAGTTAAAATAGAGCCACGTTGAGTCTGCAGAAAGTTCAATTTACGCGCAGTTCAGCCTGAAATGTTTGTGCCCTTGCCAGCACGTTACAGAACTGGCAAATGCAAGCCGTGTACAAAAATGCGTTCACTATGACTTAAAGGGCTACACACTGTCTCTCGAAGTGCATGAGCTGCATTTAGAGAATTAAGTAGGCTGACCTTTTGTTTTCTTTTATGTTCGAGTGCTTAGATTTATAGAAGCGGCAACATCATTTTATATTCGCATAGATTTTTCTGTGCCACTCGACATCCTTTTCTGATTCCTATATATCGGAATCAAACTCTGAGTACTTACTTGCACAAGTTCCGGCAAGTTGTCGTGAAGCCGCAACTGCGCTTGGAGGCATGCCGCCCCAAGCGCACGAGTCTTAAAGGCAGATTTCCCCGCACGAGTTCGATCCCATCGATCACAGAGACTTGGCTCTGAATCAGCGTCTCCAAGCAAGTGAGTTTGCACGTTGCACTCTTCGAAACGTAAATTACTAACTTAAACTAACGACGAGTAAATGTCGCTCTGCTTATTATTCCTATTTAATGCATAGCAAGTTTCCTACAGGCTGAAAGCCACCTTTGATGATGTCCGTTACTTCCTCCTACAACCGCTTGCTGGTGAAGTCTACAAAAAGGCGCCGCGGTATTAACCGTCCCCCCCCCTCCCCCCAAAAAAAAAAAAGAAGAATCGAGAGGAGGAAAGAACGTTCATATATTATGATTGAGAAACTACTCAGTAGAAGTATGAATCATATATAAAAAGGGGGTATTCGAAGAAGCACGAGTGCCTTAAGTCAATGTAGTTCTTTCTTGGAAGTCCGAAGTCAAGCAAACACTCACATTTCAATTGTAATACGAAGCTTGTTTCATTCCCCACTGCGACCCCCCTCCCGCTTTTTTTTTCTACGCTCCACAGTGTTCTTTCGAAGCCAGCGATAGCCAAGAAGTTTACAATGTATACATCCCGGCGTATACTCGCGGTGTCCCGGCGTCTTATACTCAACATATACAGACACGTACACAGGGCCGACCAACCGCGATGAAAAAGCTGATCGTACCACACGAGCAAGCTCGCCAAGATTTCTTATAAACGCTAAGGTAAACAACACCGAGAAACAAGTAGAAATGACAGCAACGCCTGGATATCTGGCCAGCGCCTTCGCAACGCCGCAACGAACGTTGCAGTAGCCGCGACGTTGGCAAACACAGCCGGCCGAGGGACTCCCTCCGCGTGAAGCACTTTGGCTGATGAACCCGGAACCCTGATCCCTCGGCCGGGCAGGGAACCACGTTCCTTCCGGGCAACTGGCAATCCTTTCGCACTGTGTACCCACTCGTGGGACGCCTTGCCCTCGGCGGACTCCTGGATCGGGCTATGTAGTCTGCTTAGCACGGAACACGGCCCTAGCACGTACTGCGGAGGCGGCACGGCCGAGCACGTACGGGAATAACTCCTGCCACTTATTTCTCTTAGAAGCACATAGGTGGAAGAAGTGTTTGCTATTCGTTTTGGAATAATCCACATTAGGCGTGCTCTCTTCCTAAGACGCTAGGAATGCTCAGTATATGGCGACGTTAGCACGTGTATGCTCAAAGCCTGAGAGCAATAAAGAAATATAGAATGCAAGAAAGAGAAAAAGAGAGAAAGAAAGGAGATAAATGAGGGAGCTAAAGAATCAGATCGAAAGATTCACGGGGTTGCACGATTGCGCCGCTCAAATGAGATTCAAGAGCATTAAGCTTCATCTGGAAACTCTCCAGTGTGCTACGAACATTCTTACGCAGATTTGTGGATTCTTATAGATATCAATGCAAGCTCGCACTGGGAACGTAGGGGAAGCCTAAGTCGGTGCGTCTGTTTTATGTACGCTATAGCTCATTATGCCACACTTGCGAATGCTGGATGAAGAAGGTCAGTGAAATAGCACAAAGGAAACGACTTCGGTTCTCAGCGTGCACGGAAGTACGTATATCGATGGCATCGCTAAGCAAGCTTCATTTCATGTTCATCGTCTTGCAGGTGTTTCGTGAGATGCTCTTCTGCTGCTGGCGTTGACAAACGCGATCAGCACGCGTTCGCCCGTGCGACCATTTTTAAGGCGAAAGCCTTATATGTCTCATGGTGAAGTCTCCGTTTCAAGGCCGTTTCAAAACCGCGTCGTCGACACGACATGGTCCTCTTAGGATAAGAGGCGATAATGCGCACAAAACCGCGATTGAGGGTGGAAGAATGATTAAGCAAGTGAACTGAAGTTATAATTGGTATACAGAAAGGTGAATTAAGAGTGAATTGATGGTGAATTAAGTGTGAATTGATGGTGAAATAAATATAGGGAGGGGGGGAGGAATTTTTTTTGGGGGGGGGCATGGTGAATTAAAGGGGCTTATTTGGGAGATAGGAGTCAAACGTAAGGTAATGATGAGATATAGTGAGCTAAGACAATGAAAAGTAAATAAGAGCGAATTAAGAGTGAAGGAAAGGGAATCAAGTTGTGATAGGGTGAATCAAGAGTGATGGCAATTGCAAATTTGAAGTAATAGAGCAAACCAAGTGTGATAGAAGTAAACCCGAGATAATAGAGTGAATAAAGGTGATCCAAGCAGCGATAGGGTGTATCAAGGGTGAATAAAGTGTGAATTAAGAGTGAATAAAGGGGTTATGGAGCGGGGGAGTGACTTGGAAAAAATATCTGTGAGATTTGAGGGTGCAAATGAGAGTGACTCAGCAAAAAAGTGCTGAGTCACGGTTGGAGTTTGGTGAATCATAGGGAGGGTGACTTGCAAAAAACATGATGACTTGCAAAAATGAGTGTAAATTGTGGTTTCAGAGTTATTACTAAAAAAACGAAAAAAAAACGTCGTCTTGAAATATGCGTGAGTGGCACTCGGGCTTTCGCTTAAGTCGACTTAGTTGTAGGATAAGGGACCCCTAGTAATCTTTAAGTTAGAGAAAGGGAAAGCTCATAGGATATGAAGGAGAGAAAATACATTACGATGGCATTGTGTGCATGACTGCACGTGCGCGCGCGCTTGTGCGTGCGTGTACATGTGTGTGTGTGATTGTGTGTGTGTATGCGTGTGCGTGTGCGCGCGTGTGTACGATTGTGTATGCGAGCCTAAATAAGTGTGCGTGGGCGTGTGTTACGTAAGGCTTTATTTTTTTTATTCTGTCGTCGATTACTTCTTAGTACTTTAATTTCTTAGTGAGAAACTTGCCAGTACTTCAGTTTCTCAGATACTTTCTAAAATTCGTTTCTCAATGAGAACCTTCCTAAAGAATTGTTTTGTTTGACAGATTGTTTGCATGTGCATATGCACACTTAGTTTCTGCGTGGTTCTTAATACAACACGTAATAACGGGGATAATAACTTTTATCTTAATTCAGAATTCGAAAACTACTATGCGATCTTCAGCCTACGTCAATTACAGTATACATGCAAGCTATGCTCTTCTCTCGTTCACTAAAGAAACAAATAAGATGCAAAATTCTTCGCACCCTTTTTTACATTGTTTCTTGTTAGGTTCATGATTTGTACGCGGCAACACAACATGCACAAATTTTGACTCAGGATTTCTGTGCTGCCTTCTCACTGTGCAAGTGTATTACAGTGACGGTCACGCTCTTCTTAAGCCCGTCAACCAGTGCAAGCATTGAAAATGCCGAACATTAAGTGCGATCTTCCAACTTGTAGGGTTATTGAACATTTTTGTTTCAATGTAGAAAAAAACAATATAGGGACTGTGACTTATGACCATTCATACTGAATTAAGACATTCATTCATTCATTCACTAATAATTATTTACCGATTTAATTCATTAATTTATTCATTCATTGAACGTTGATTTCGTGTCTTTGCATAGCAGGCTCAATGCAGACTATATTTGTCTGCAGTTATACAACGAATAACAACAATCATTCTTTAGAGAAAAGACAATGCGATTGTACTAGGAGGGGATGATCATGAGCAATGCTTGATTCATACCACCTCCCCAGAATAGACAAGAACTGAGAAAGAGCTCGGTTCGTGTGATAATGCAGCATGCCTCGGCATTCTAGACTCCGCGAGGAGTCGCGCAAGCGTTACCAACGCCAGGTGAGGTTAGAGAGCGTAACCAACGATGTTGCGTGCAAGGTCTGCATATTTCCATGGTTGGCTGCAGCTCATGTGGCAGAGGACAGGTTACAAGTGAGACGGGTTGCCCTGATCCGCGCGCTTTCAACGACAGACTCGGCAGGTGCACAGAACACACGGCCGCGGCTCAGTGCGCTAAGGAGTCACTCGTGATCTCTTGGCGTGACGACAGAAGTAATAAATTGAGTTGCTTAAGCGATAACGGGCTGCACATTACTACGACGTACCGTGAGGAGTCGTTTTTTAAAGAGGTGCAGACCGGCATGCATGAAGGCATGCACCGGTAATGGGCCTACTTTAGCTTGCACGTAAACAGTCCGACCGGTTAAAATTAAATGAATGAGTGTACGTATTCTGTGGCCGGCATATCGTTTACGTTTGTGTGTTGGGCGGGAAAGAAAGTGCATTTAATAGCAAAAACTAATGCTCCTAGAAAATATTACCAGTTCATGCCCGAACCCGAATGTGCTTTAAGTACATCTAATACTGCCCGTGCCATTGAATTTTCTTTTCATTGTGGTCTGTCTCTGTTTAGTAGTGTGGTTCTCGCTGGGCGCATATTCCTCTTATCACAAACCCGTTCACATGTTTTTAACAACGAGAGTACAGGCGCTTATCGTGATGTGACGCTACCTTTCGTCGCTTGTGAGAGTGGCTCGCACACTAAGTAGAGGTGGTTAAAACGGAGTCGAGAGGGAGTTTTGCCTTAGACGAAGACTTTAAATTTAACTATATCACTCGCTTCATGCTCCACGAACGCAGACTTGACACACGTTTTGTCCGTTGCAAGAAGGATGCGTGAACCTCTTGAAACATATTCACAACACTGGAAATCACCTATCGGCAGCTGGAATGCAAACAGGGAACAGTAAAATGAAATGATGCGTCACCTCCGTGTACATGTTACAAACAGCCATACGTAAATTGGTGCTTTGTGTTAAATAGCTATAAATATGTTTGGTGATCAAGAATACCGTATCGTTTCTGTTACAAAGCTGCAATAATGAATAGTTTTATCGCATTCTTTGCTACTGACAGCAAGTATAGTGCAGATTAGAAAGCCCCAAAAGAATGTGCCACGTCAACTTAGATTCATGATATATTTAACATTTAACTCGCCAAATAAATGCGTAATATTCTATTGGCCGAAGTTGTGGATCAACGACAATGTATCGAGCGAGGCGAATTCGGTCGAGGATGTGGATTAACGACAGTGCATAGATGGAGCAGAAAGCGCTCACTCAATGAACAGTCCTTCTTACCTTTTTCATAGTTACCTTTTTCATAGTTAACCATCTATGTCAAGCCCAGTGAAAAGTTTACCTAACCCAGTAATGTCCCTAACCCAGCCCATAACATTTAGCAGTAATGTACACGGTATCCGGCAGCGGCCAAATCAACGTCGACCGATCCTCCAGCAGCAATATCGGTCTCTAGCCAGTAACAAGGACGGCTAACCAAATAAAACACGATGATGCCGACCGCAACGGATACGAGCAAAAAAGAAAGAAAGAAGTTAGGTTCTTTGTTCAGTTTTGTCATCATTACAATGCTTTAACAAATGCCTATCAGGCGATAATAGCTGACTATTTGCTCATGCTCTCTTAACCACTCTTTAATGCCTTTGTCGATGGACCCAATGCACCCCCGTTTTCTTTTCGAAACCATATAAAGCTATTTATTGCAAGCGTGTACGGTACGTCACGCCGGATCTAGCGTTCACACTCAGTGGCCTGGGGAGACCGGAGACGCAGCCGTACAGGGTCCGCCTGAAGTCCGGCCAGGTAGCGCTGGATGCTCGCGACGTTCCCATAGCCGGCCGTGGGAACCCTGGATTGCCTACGGGCGCAGCTTTCGCCTTCCGCGGTTCCTTGAGCGCACCCGTGGGTGCGTGCGTATATGTTCCACAGCCGCGGGTGAAGGCAGGGCAGGAGTCAGCGTTCCGCAACGCTGCCGATAACGTGGCCGCAGAGGCTCTACACGGGCCGGAAATGAGGAGGGCCGGGCCCTCGGCGTTGTTTTCCGCTTGTTGCTCTGTTTGTTGGGCGCAAGCACATCACACGCAAACGCGTCTCTCGCTGCACACCCGTGGCTCATTCCGCGTCGTCAGCGGTACGACCGCCGGCACTTTGCGCATATGGTTAAGCGAAGTGCGAGGTGAGACGACGAGGAACGGCGGCGATCAAGGATGCGGGTAGGAAGGTGGTTGGCGTACTCAAGCAGCTCGAAACTGCATTACATTGTTTGTTAATTTATTCGTCAATTTACGAGTCAGTCACTTCGTGATTATGATGAAAGCACGCACAGTGATAAAGCCACCGATTCATCCCTTCACCCTTTCCCCTTCCCCCCTATTACATTTAATGTATGCTCTACCTACAGAAATTTTGTAGCGAAGCGGTAGATGTCTCGAACGCCAGCACTGCTGCCTGCCACATGCAGTTTCGATGTTTACCATGTCAACAGCAATCACATGTTTTCGTTCAAACGAAAAAAAAAAGGAAGAAAAGCTCCAGTTACGATTGCACAGCTGCGTGCTGAACGTGATCTTCATGTTCATCAATCCACGGCGTATTGACTACTGTCAGCCGCTTATGATAGCAGCGTCTATGCAGACTATGAGTCCTGTACAGATACTGCAAGGGAACAGGTGAGAAACCGGTCAATTTACCTGTGCGTGTCGTTCCGCAGCCGCTTGACACCCAATATCCGTGTCAGAAAACGCCTCTCCCATTTTAAGCACGTCACCTACGCTCCATTTTAAAGAAATGAAATCTGTTTTTGAAGATTCCTCGGACCCAAGCGCGCTGGCGCGCGCTATATATCTCCTGGCCGCAACAGGGGACAACGGAAACACTCCATCATCCACGAAGAAAAGAGGAGCTGCCGGACAACTTTGCTCGGCTGCCGAATATTCTCGACTTGAGGCGACATCGCGTACAACACGAAGGCTCGACTCAGCGGTCGTCCAGTACAACGACAAAAACACACACGTGCGCGTGCTGCAGGCCCGACTTTAGTCAAACAACGGCGGTTGCCGGACAGTTGACGATAAGGCCTGGCCAGTTCTATGACGTAGAAGGCCACACAAAGCCCCGTCACGAAAGAATAGATGCGTCTCCCCGACCTCCACCATTTATGTATGTATCCGCCTCTCCGAGTTTGAGGCGTGAAAGTGTCACCGCGAACTGCAAACGCGAACGCGGTCTCTCACTATACTCGGGAAGTTCGCGGCGGTGTGGGGCTTCGCCAGCGTAAGTGTGAAGTATGGAAGGAGGGAGAAGAAAAGAGCTCCATTCATAATGGAGTCAATGAATAGCTGCTTCCGAAGACGTCAAGCATGGCAAGACGTGGGGGGGAGGGGGTTCGCCCGAGGGAGCGCGAGAGATGACTCTCTCTCTCTCTCTGTCTCGCGCGCAGTGCCACCTTTTACATCCTCTTCCTCATCTTGTTTTCTCGTCTCCCTTGTACTACATACGAGCACACGCTATACCAAAGAGAAAAATATAAACAGGAAGAAAGAAGTAATACGTTTTATCATTTTCTACAAAAGAAGCTAAGTTTCATTTTTCTTCGTCGCGCCTCACGGGCCGCCGCGCGAGCGTCGTCTCATCGTTGGAATTTTTTAAAAGCGTCTAAAAATGGCATACTCGAAAAAAAGAGAAAAAGAAAAGAAAAGGGGAAAAAAAGGACTAACGAATAGAAGGAGCGTGCGCTCCCCCGAAGCGCCTGCCAGCCTCAAGTCGATCCGACGCCGGCGCAGCGAGTGACGCTAGTGCAGCGGATCCCGAGGAAAGCGAAAGACGATTATTTCTGGCAAAAAAGAAAACAAGAGAGAAAAAGAAGAAAGAAAAAAGAAGACTGCGAATAAACATCGAGAACACTTGCACATCGCCTATTTGTTTTCTTCACCTCGCGGTTCGTCTTGCTCAATTTGGTCAGCCAGAGTTCGCTGGCCTCACACTTTAGTCGATATTTGCGTATTTTTTTTCACATCCGCTTGATGTTGTGGTGCCTTAGTACGCGACGCGACGGAAGGCTGCAGCCGGAAGAACACGTTTTATCCGTGTCTACACCTTTTAGTGGCTTTCTCCTGACAGTACATGCACGCTTGTGAAGTTGGCAGCGCAGTTTCGCGTGTGCCCCTTGAAGCCTTCACCGTGTTTTGCCATTCATGACAGCTAAATTCGGTGAAGTAACCCTTGTTTGAGTTTAACCCAAGGTGTTATGGTTAACCTCGCTGTGCAGCATAACAAAACATTCCTGACGAATGTGTTTTGAAGACAGAAAAGCTTGAAGACAGAAAAGTAATGTAACAAGAATTCCGTGTAGCAGGCCGTATTGGCAGTATTGAAAGGCGCTTCGGTAACTCAGTATTTCGCCTTTCTTTCAGAAGCGTGTCGTAACTAAGCGCATTGTGCTAACTCAAAACGAATCCTGGCGCAGAACAACGGGGCTCAACGGCATACGCTACGCACTTCATAAAGGATCCGCACAAAGAAACGGAAAAAAGTGGCGCCTATACGAATACGCCTCCTCCAAAGACAAATGTCCGCAGAGAGCTATAACAATACCTCAACATGTGATCCGAGTCCCCCAAACCAAGAATAAAAAAAAGAAGAGAATAACAAATGGAGCCGGAGACGGCCAACTGGAAAGCCAATTCGGGAACGCCACTGGAAACCCGAGGCGAACGTAAAAGAGAAAGAGAGCGAGGGTGCCCGATGATGCGGGGAGCTGGGAAGAGGAGAGGAGCGGGGCAGGCTAATTCGACCCAATTGTGCACCGCCGGCCGCCGCAAATTCCGTTTACGAGCGCCACGCCAGGCCGTCACGATTTCAACTCCGCCCCGAAACCCGATACCCCGTGGACCGGGCACGTCACGTAGTAGGCGCGCGCCCGCGCATTCGACAAGAACAACAGAACCCCTACGGCGACGGTTCCGCCGGACGTCAAGCGCCATGGGTGTAACCCTCACTCTTCCCCCGCCACAAAGCCCTCCTTTCCCTAGCGTTCTTACTCCCTTTCATCCAGGAAAGCAGTGAGCCCTACGCACCCACCCGCGCTTCTCATTTCCCAAATGCACCTTTGCTCCCCCCCCCCCCTTTTTTTTTTCCCTGCTGTTTCCAGAGGCTTGCCCTTTCTAACTCATGTATACTGGACTTCTCCATGGATGCCGCGGCAATGGTCCACGTAAAATGGACGCGGATATCGAGGTCGCACTGTAGCGCACGCCGGAGCGCAGCACGGCTGCAATATTTTTTTATCTTCTGCCCATCAGACTCCTTGTTCTTTCTCTTCCCTCCTCTCTTCAGTTTTTAATACCCTGTCTTATCGCACTTAAACGAGTAGCTTTGTTGCGATCTAGCTTTTTAGTATTCGTGATCATGCTTTAATCTTCTTCTGAATAAGTCAAACTCACACTTCTCCAACTTCGAGGCTTTCCTCCTCGCCGAGGGAATGAGATGCTGGTGTACTTTAACTTAGAGACAAAGTTACAAGATCGTTTAATGCAACACGTGCGTCCTACTGTCTTGACGCCTTCTACAGGTCTTAAGCGTCGTCATCCTCAACGAAGATGAGTCTATGGCAGAAGTGTTCCAAGTGATCGAACTAAAACGAAAAACACATCATGTGTACTGTAACATGGTTATTTCAATTTGTTTAATTTTTTCTTTCTTGTGACTAAGAAAGTTGCTGTAAAATTTTGGGGTGTTCAGTTAAATAGAGAATTCCTTAATAAGTTGGCTGTGCAAAGCAAACTTGAAGAAAAGCATGCAGGTTGTTTTATGTACTTTCGGTTGCCATTTAGAATGTGGGTTTACTGGAGGTCCCTGTTTTAACTACACGATCCTTTTAGCCGTGCGTGTTGTTTAGATTACATGGCCGATACTGACCTTGTCACGTAAGAGCAGTAAATGACGAAAAACAACCTCGTGTCCTTCTTCACTTAAATGTCTATTTTAGCTTATTTACTCACCACATGCTTTTAAACAGTTGGATCTCGAGTTACTTGCTGCTTAGATTTACGTGTTACTATATGCCGAGAACAATTAATATCATTTATTCAAACTCTATGTCATATCTAGTAGAAGGTACGCCACATTACCGGTTCCATTTTTGCAGGGAAGTGATTTACTGTACTTTATCCGTGTATATAAAATGGTAAGAAGCTTTAGTTTTCAGAAACAAAGTCTTGGCATGAACGAGTACGAATTGACTTCTTTCAATAAGAAACGAGAAGCGTCAGCAAACCTTTGCAGTAGTTTGAAAAGAGACTGAAGTGAAAAATTTCCAGCGCGCCATCGTTTGCGCTTGTTGCTAATCCGTGCGGTTGGGAAGGCGTGCCTGCTCATTCCCTAAAGCCATTCAAATGATCTAAGGCCCACGCGAACAACAACCGTTAGGATATTTTCGAAAGAGCAAGCCTGTTATGTTCACAAGTAAACAAACCGAAATTTTCCGTATGTTTCTCAGGGCAAACAAAAGAGTGTCTCGAGGAAGGTACCCCCTGCTGGTCCCATAATTCGCGTTGAACGCCGGCCTTTCCCGCTTTATCCGCGCCGCAAAGGGACAGGGCCCGTCCCTCGTCTTCCTTTTATTCTCTCCTCGGCGTCCTTAGCGAAGCAGCCAAAGTGCACCGATTACGCGCGAGATCACGGATAGCGCAGCAGCAGCCGTCAGAGGGAACCGCGCTCGCCGACGCCCCGGAACGCGTTTATAAATTATTCCCTGCCCGAACAGCGAGCAGAGCGAAAGGGTGAGGAAGACGGAGAGAACGAATGGAAGATTCGGGCCGCCGGCTCATCGAGCGCCCGGCCCCGGCGCTCAAAACGTGACCCGGGTCGAAGTTCCTCCTGTCCGAGGGTATCGCCCTGGTCGACCTCTGGGCCGACCTCGGCCGCTGATTGGACGGCTCCGGGCCAGGCGGGGGCGGGGCCTGAACCCTCTGCCAACCTTCGCACGCAGCACGCACACACATCGAACGTCGTTTTGTGTGTGCTGCGGCGGCACGAAAACTGCTCGTCGGCCTTGGACATCGCGGGCGAAACCCCCCCAACCCGCCGAAACTTTACGAGCGGCCGCGGAAACGTGCTTCCCCCCTCCGTGGGGTGACTGCCACTTCACTGCAGGCCACGTATTCTGGGCGGGAAAGCCTCTCTCACCCTACCTTTGCCGGGCACGCGACCGGCGTGCTTGGGAAGTGGATTAGGAACGAAGGCTGGAGGGCGGAAGTAGAAGGATAGGGAAGACTCAGCGAGCTGGCCCTGGGGTGGAACGAAAATACTCCTGGAAGCTGTACGGACCAGCGAATGGCCAGGCGCTGCAGGGCCAGGAGGAAACAAAAACAAGAAAGAGCAGGTTGAAGCTTCTGCACACGCGACAGAAGCCAGGATTCTCCCGATAAAAGCAGTGTCGTTGCTTCCAGTATACCGATTGTCGTGGATTGCTTCAACAAACAAGACAAAAAAAATGGTTGGTTAATTCACGAGACTTCGCAGCGCGCTTTGCAGGGTTCGTTTCCGCTCAACTGAGCAAGAGCGAGTGGTTGAGGGCGCTCACTTATGTAGTTATAGACAAGCAACGAGCGCTAACCAAAATAAAGTTCGGTTGGCTACCACGCGCGAGAACAAAAAAGAAGGGAGTTATTTAAGTACCAAGAAGTTGCAAAATGTTGGATTGCGTTAGGACACATGCAAGGCGTTGCACCAGAAAATCGCAGCGTCACTATAGAGACCGCATAGCTCATCTTAACCCGCCACTAATGACAAACGAATGGTTCACCGCGGTAACTTATATTTACTAGGGAAGTTCGCACTATTGAAAATACGTATGCTAGAGCCTACCACGCCGTTCACAGGAATATGGAGCCTTGAAGTGATTCACAGTGATTCAACAAAGGAGCCATATCGCTTCTACAAGGGTTCTTGTCAACGCTGCCCTGGTGAACACAAGCCCCTTGTATAAACGTTGGCTACAGCGACATCCTTTGTGCTACTTCGTGCTTGTAGCTTAAAAGTTCGGCTTAGAACGTACTGAAATGGCACTAGCTATGAATCAACATAAGTCACTTCACCAGAGTTGCGTTTCAGCGAATGCAGCTGCTGCTAACCGATATTTAGAAATAGCTTCAAACTGCAGGGCTCTTCGGCATCGATATCGAGCAAAGTAAAACTTTATTCAATTCTTCCCCCCCCCCCCTTTCTCTCGTTTATATGATGGCAAAATTCGCGTCACATATCTCCCGTAAATGTTTGTCAGCGATTTCGCTTAAGTTTCTGGCACTACGGGCTGTGTCTTAGCGCTTGAAAATACTTCGAATTCAATTGCGGTACTTTGTATATAGCAACACACTTTCGCAAAAATCGCCAAGGAGCATGTACTGCTGCGATCGGTAATAAAATGCCGTGAGAAGGAAACGGACTTAGTGAAGTGTTATCTTAAACGTAATCCTAAACATTTTCTAGTTAGAAAAAAAAAACTGGAAAAACAAAACCAAGAAAGAAAAACAAGTGAGCGTTATATACAGGCAGTTCTTTATGGGTCATAAAAATGATTGCAGAGGATCTTATCGGTGCTCCAAACAGCAGCATACCGTCATCCCACGTTGGCAGTGGATTGACCAATAACACTCAAGCGCTTCGTAAACGACTCCATAAAATGTCTTCACTGCGATGCAGTATGGGCTCCCATCCTCGGCCCAAGCACCCGCTTTTGAAATTATTACTAGTCGATTTTTGAAATAATTTTATTGTTGGAAAGCCCCGGATGCAAGAAACGAACAGTGGACAGTGGCTGACTTTTTGCAACATACGCGCTCTTATTCACAGTAGTTTGAACATGATAAGCCGGTGCCTACGGCTACGTATTCGCACTGCTTTGGGATCGCAGAGCAATGCGCAACTTTAAAACACAGAAATACCTGCTTCAAAGTTTTCACTGAGTGAGAGTATTTTTGGTATGGTTAGGCTAGGCCCTGTTATTTTTTATACTGGTTATGCCATTTTGACGCCTAAATTTCGCAATTTTATTGCAAGTTTCACACATTTAATTCAAGTCTCAGGTGACCCAAATAGTTTCCGAACACGCCGCCCGACTACTGGAAAATCCAACTCAGTAGGCTCATGGACTGCCTTGAACGAAAAAAAAAATAATTAAGTGGACGCATTGTCTCAGTCGTACATTCGCGATATTGTAAGACAAGTGTATTGCCGCTGTTCTGGAGTGAAGGGACTTCACGATTGTACAGCGAAGCAAACCTTTTTATACGGAATCAAGTGACTTGGGAAGTGCAACAGAACAGCAAATCTGCAGCGACATATAGAGACGTTAATCCACCTGCTTGAGTTGGCAGTGATATATACAAATGGCCTTTTTGTATAATATACGCCACTCTAGTTCTCCTGAGTACAAGCTCATGAACATTGTGAGCGTTAACCACATCCGGGCCTTGTCGAGTGCCAGAGATATTACGCATAGCGAACATTAGCAAAAGAAACTATAAACACTCAACAAGAATCCCTTTATTATACGAATAATACTCGGACCAGTGGTCCAAACAATGGAAATGTGGTAAACACGTCATCTGCAGTAAAATGCCGAACATCTTCTCAACAAAATTTTTAGTGGGTACAAAGTTGCATCACTGTGTATGATAAGTGGCGTTGTAGAGTGATTTATGAAGTGGCGTGTTCATCGTATTGCGCTGGCAAACTACACTTAGATTGAGCAACTTGCGGTCCGCTGTAATAGATTGAGGACTTCTGCACCTACGTCAAAGACTGCGAAATGTATCCAGAATTTGTAGAATGGTGTGTACAGAAGTTGGATTTTAATTGAACTCTCCGTCGCGGAATACTTACATTAATTATGAATCCAATAATGGCCTTTGTTTTCCCAACTTTCTGTTCCTAAATAATCTATTTATTTTTGCTGTAGAACAAATGGAAATGGAGTATTCGAGGTATTTTCTACACTCCATTTCTCCCCAGCAACCAACTTATAACAGAACAGAACGTTCGACATGGACCATCAGGAGCCAGTCCAAGGCCTTCGATGAAGGTAGGCTTGTACTGCTGAATTTACTAGATAACTCCAATTCACGGTGTCTGTTTTCAGGTGAGAGACAGAATGCGTTATGAGTTGAGTGATCGCGTCTCCTTTTGAGTCATTATGACTTTCCATGCAAGATCCATTGAAACGCTATAAAATATGAGGCTAACTCATCATCAACTAAGTGCGCGCCTTTAAACATTACATCCAAGTACAGTGCAGAACATTAGGTTCCGCACTTCACACAGTCGAGTCGCTATATCTGTGAACCAACAGTGAAAAAAATTTTTGGTAGGAAATTTTCTCCTGATTGCTGGTGAGATAGTCACTGTGCGCTTCAAATATAGCTATTTCTTCACGTGCGCTGCTACATAGAAATCTGGGCCCATCGTTCATATAACCTTTCTAGGTAAGTACAATCCGCGATTGGCCATCGTCGTTTGTGATCGTCTCGCTATAACATCGGTAGTCATCATGAGTTGCGGGCGCCTGCCGGGACTCGACCAACGAAGAAACGTTCTTACATACAGCATATTGTGTGGAAATGGGCCTTGGTCTTCAATTGTATAGAACAAGCTTAGCGTGTCACTCGGGAAGTGTTGATGCATGTGCAATTTCGCATGTACGCTGACGTAGCATATTATGCTCGAAAAACGATGCTGTACTCTTCTGCATACGCGAATCTGTATTTTTGCTTGGGATGTTACTTGGATGGTGCTTCTTACGTCTCCCCCTTAAGCACATTCGAGTACAAGCCCAATCCTTATTTTTGTGCAGGCTTGGACTCACCGTACGACGTAAATATCGAACTCGCTTGTGCGTTAGGTGCTCCGACTATTATGTAGGCTCTAAGTTGCGCTTTGAGGACTCGTTTAATAAGGGTGGAGCTACATACAGTAGATAGAGTGGATAACCAGACAAAGTGTTCCTGAAAATGACGTTCATCTAACATTGGACAGTCTGTCCATCTGTGTCTCCGTCATTTCTTTCTTTCCTCTTTTCTTTCCTTCTATTTTCATTTCCTCTATTTCCTCCTCCGGAAAGAGTAGGCAGGCGTTGTGCCCCTCTCGGTGGCAGTTGTCAGCTTGCTCCCTCCCTATTTCCTTCGTGTCCTTGGGTGTATGTGTGTACAAACCAAGTAATAATAATAATCAATCCATCATGTTAATAATAATAATAATAATAATAATAATATAATAATAATAATAATAATAATAATAATAATAATAATAATAATAATAATAATAATTATTATTATTATTATTATTATTATTATTATTATTATTATTATTATTATTATTATTATTGCTGACCTTCTGTTTCTCTTCGAACTCCTTCACGGTAACCTCACGTGTCCCGAGCTTCTCAGCTGTGTCATGTTTCGTATCCCACGCAAGAAGATCACCAGAGAACATAGACCTTTCCATGCTCCTGCCTGTCATCACGAACACTCAACTGTCCACAGAATACAGAGTCTTTATAACGCTTACTTTCGTGATCTTGATATCTCTCATAACTCCTTGTCATCGTTCTTCTCGGAGCTTTGCCTTGTGTTATAATTTCCTGCACTGTTCAAGTGCCCTTCTCCTCTATTTTCTTTTGTATTTACTTTGCCTTTGTTGCTGGTACTCTCTTCTTTTCACAATTTTTCTTTTTACTCACTTATTTTCTTAATGATATTCCCCCTGGAGTGTTTTTGTTTTTTAATGTATGCGTGCGTCAGCAATAATACCTTGAGGTCGTTCCTGGGCACGTTAAATAAACATGATTGATTGTTGGTTGATTATTGGACTCAAGAGTTTGATATTACGAAGTATTTTCTTGGAATGCGGGCTTATACGGTCGTCAGACTAGAATAGGACGAAGGCGATACTGAGGTTCCTATGCTAACATGACCTAATTCAACGACTGTAACACTCCCACACCTTCTTCTTCTTCTTCAGTGTTTTGTTTTGTATGAGTCTTATCCTTTTTACTTCTCTATTCGTCTTCGTGCATGTGCTTTTCTTCTCCGCTTTTTTTTTCCCATCTTTTTGTCACCCCTTACTTTGCCTCCAGCGAAGGGTAGCTCTAGCGGCCATCGTCACCTTCATCGGCCGCCTTTTAACGCGACAGCGTTAAAGGCCGCCGCAGAAAAGCCGGCGTCGGTGTCGGCGTGGATGTCGGCGTCTGTGAAGGAAAAATCGTTTGCAGCCACCGCATCCGCAAGGTGTTAGTGCAGGAGCAAATCATTCCGAACCATCTCGACCGCGCAGGCCCTTCGTTATGGTGCAAGGTGTTAGTGGAAAAATTGAAATTGAAGTCCGTCAGATAAATGGTAAAGTACAACTTAAACACAACCTACAGACATGGTGGCGTCAGTCTGTTATTTCAATGTACGAGAAAACATAATTCTGATACTAGGAAACTCAAACACAAACCTCTTTTGCCAGCATTTCTACCATAAAAACACCGGCTCACTCGGGTAGCCTACTTAGAAAATCTTATCCAGATGGCGCTGGCCTCCTCGGCAGGTCAAACAGAGACTTGGCCTGCCAAACACGTTTTGGACACGCGCGCGCCGGGGCAATAACAAACAAATAATAAAATAATGAAAAAAGGTCCTAGGGCCTTGACATTTTAATATCAGCCGACTTATATTGCCCCTGGAAAAATGTCTTTCCAGCAATGCATTTCTGTTTAAAATTGAAGCCGACATTAAGGGGATCGGTGTAAGCTTGGTCTTTGTAATCTGGCTTTCCCACGTTCTGTGTTGCATTGAATGAAGCCTACTTGCCGGATGCGAACGATGCAAAGCGAACGGGTCCCGATAACGCTATCGCGTTCTACTCTTAAAGGCGAAGCTTAAGCGTCCTCTAATATTTATTTGTGGTGAGCTCAGGTGCATGCACATGTGCCTCGTTCTTCGTGCAGCGTGCTGCGAGGACAGAAATAGAGAAGAAGAAAAAAACTATAGTTTCTTCTGCTCCTGCCATCGGCCTGAACGGTTCCTTGTTCTTTCGCTCGCCGACTCACGCATTGGCATAGTGGACCTAACATCGGTCCCTATAGTAGCGAACTAATTTTGTCTTACGGTTAAGAGGAAGCTTTAGCTGGAGGGCTCCTATCTAAATGCACGGGAGCGGAGAAATAGTTTTACTCGGCAAGCACTGCACCAAATTTGGTGAGATTCTTTGCATTTAAAAGAAAAAGTTGGAGTCTAGTTACAGAGAAAGCAAATTCATTATTTATGCCGTGGATGTTTTAAATAATGATTCTTAAATATTGCAAGACTTCAAAAAGAAGACTAGCAAGTTTACAACTCCGCACCTAAGCAATGAAAAAGGGTATCCAACTTATGTAAACTGCACCTCATACTACCCCTAAAGCGGACAAAATTGATGTATATTACACCCCTCTAAAATATAACACAAATATGCTAGTGGACCTTTTGCAAAATGTTTGTGAACGCTGTAAAAATTAACGTTAGCCGTAAATTCATAAATCAAATTTGTCCGCTTCAGATTCTCTAACGGATGCAGTTTACAGAACTGAAACATTCTTTTTTTTTTCGCAGAGTTACGGATTTGTCAACTTCGTGCTTTACATACTGATTTCCTGCAATTTTCGAAAAAAAAAAAGAAATTACAAGTATAAATAAAAACTTTGCTTACTGCAGTCATCACAGAATTTAAATTTCTCTCTGAAGTGCCATAAATTCCATTCAAGTAGGCTCAGCGGTTGTCTCATAAAACGATTTCCGCGTTTTACATGCATTTTAATAGGCGACAGCGGAGTTGGCACCGAGCTAAAGCTTCCTTTTAACCATCCTACATTCTGCTTCTCCATATAGAGGAACTCATTGACAACACAGACTGGTATAAGTCACTATAATGCCTTTGAGAAGAAGTAGGCTTCTCGGCAGCCGAGAAAACAGGTTATGCCTTGTAAAAACATGTTATGCCTGCCTGATTCACGTCGTTGCCATCTAACGTGATAATTTTTTCTCGGGGTACACACAAACACGCCGGGAAACTTGCAGCGCCAAAGCCTTGCAAGGAATCGAAGAAAGACGTTGCGCTGGTGGGAGTGAGAAATAAAGGGGAGGAACGACTGCGACCACTTTATTAAACTCCGCGCGCGGCAGCAATTAGCAAGCCGCTCGGCACGTCGACGCGCGCTGCTGGCGTCGGCAAGCTGCTGCTGGCCTTGCCACGTTTCTTTTTCCTTCCGAGCCTGACCAACTATAGGCAAAGTACACTAGCGCGCTCGGCGCGTAAACAAACACGCCGATTCGCAAATCACGTGCGCGCGCGCGCGGGGGCTACCGCGAAGAGTCGTTATGAGTCGAGCGCTCTTAATTAAAACGTCGGGCATTGCGTGCCTATATAGCTGCGAGAGATGGAAAAGGGGGGGGGGGAGCTGTGCACTCTCAGCGTGCGACGACTTCCACTAGCGCTGACGGCCGTGTGTTCCGGGCGTGCCTGCGAACACACGTATAGCACAGAGCGCAGGCACGCATCCACCGTACGTGTGTGGTTGCAGTCTCGGAACTCCGCACTGCCGCGGACCGGCACAGATGGACGGCCTGGTTTTCATTGCGAATGATTTATGCCGAGCAGAAAGCGCGTCAGCCTTCTGGCGTCGGCCACGGTGCACTCCGCATGCGAGCCGACGATGAACTTACTCAGACGAGCGCTCCATACGTGCAGATTTCTCGAGTGAGGCGCTGGCGCGAAGTGCATCGCGTACGGATTTGCGGCGGTCGCGTCGACAACGTAACTTTGTGCACGTGGACCGGACATTCCCGCAGCGCAAGCGTCCCGTCGAGTACGGTTGTTGGTCCAGCGGATACGGGTGAAGGAAGGGGGGGGGGGGGGGGGGTAGGTGACAGGCTTCTGGAATGGGGTGCGGCTATCTCTTACTGTATCTTACAACGTTTTGTAACAACAGTGCCAAAATTTAGTGAGTGCCGTCAGTGGACGTTTGGAATTTATGATGTCTGAAGCATTGGCTCCGTGGCACACACACACACACACCACACACACACACACACACACACACACACACACACACACACACACACACACACACACACACACACACACACACACACACACACACACACACACACACACACACACACACACACACACACACACACACACACACGACGCGCGCACGCACGCACGCAGGCAGGGACGGACACACAGACACGTTCTTGGCGTGTGCAAGCTTCGCAAATATAACGCGAGGTTCCGAAATGGCGTTCGTCGCAGTTGCTTGGCAGCAACAGCCATCGCTGCGCGTCTCCAACACGAAATCGCGATGATGCAAATAAGCGCTTTATGGAGCTTACGTCTGACTCCTAATGGATCTCTGGCAGGCAGTAACAAAAGGAAAAAGAGAAAAGAGGAGGCACGCCTGGGTCTTTGCCGTTTCTCCCGTCTTTGCATTTAATGGCAGCGCTTCTTTTCTGCGGGCCGACTTGTCGGATTTCGAGCGCCGACGAGAGGCGAAAAGAGGCAGAGAAGCGGGGGGGGGGGGGGGGGGGGTGGAAGTCGGGACAGGAACTGGCGGCGGTGCTCTTTTGAGGACGACCTCGCATTAGGGATTGCGCGTCGCCGGATTGCGGTAAGCTGGCAAAAGAGCAGAAGAGCGGAGGGCAGCATTGACATGCGGAGAGCAAGGGGAGAGGGACAGGCGCATAGAAGAGACCCACAGAGGATATCGGGATGCTTTCGAAAATAGGGGACATGGCGCGTACGTGAGGCTGCCCTTTGCATTGAGGCCTACGTCCCTGGTTCTGTGAGCGCAGTAGTGCTGCAAAAGCTGTCTGAAGAGAATGGGAGGGACGCGTTAGGTTGTAGCTGCGGCCCTATCGCGATTGGTCAATCCAGTGCCAACTAGAAGCGTTGAAGTCATAGCCACTGCTCTTGGCCATCGAGAATGTTGCTCTTGGAACATGTTAACTCTGTTGCTTATTTTTCACCTGGCCGCCACATCTGGTTGAAGTGAGACTGAGTGAAAGATCCTTCGCCAGAAACAAACGCTTGAGAATAAGTTATGTGAAGCAGGTTACTTCTTCGTCGCTCTACACTTTCTATCCTCGTGGAGGCTATACATACATGACAAATTATGTTTTGTATTGTTTCATTGAAGCTTCAAAGGACAGTGGGTCAACAAGAAAATCCGGAGGTCTTGTTCTTTTTTCCAAGTGATAACAATGGCGAGGTGTTGTTCAGTGTAAACAAAAGAAGCCTAATCGAAAGCCTGTTAACATATAAAAACATCGTGACGCCCTTGAGGAAGTAGGTGAGGCGTTAAGTGTAAGAGCGATCCAGAGACCCAACGCCACCGCCGCCGCCGGTCTTCTAGGAAGACTACGTGTGCTATGAAGAAGACCTCCCGCCGTATTTCCTATCCTTCCAAAGCCGTACGCAGCCTACGCTCGTTGGAAACAGAAGCCAGAAAACATGATTGTACTGAGGCTGGTCTGCGTTATCATGTGCACAACTAACGAAGTAGTCGCAGCTTGGTGTTCGTATATCCTGACACGAACACCTGCTGATGAGTTGCCAGTTGCAAATAGACAAGTGATAACTGTACAACGGCCCTCAATTGACGTTATTTTCGTGCACTTCACCATACAGGACTCTACGCCTGCTTAAAGCGCAATGTACATGATAGACTCAGTTCTGTGCTGGCATCCTTTGAGCAAAGGAAGGCTCGGCAAGCTATCATCAATGTATTCGCGCTCTCTGTACTGTGGGCTGGTTGAACGGCTAGAGTTCGCATCAGTTGCTTGGAACTGTGTGTCACTTTCTTACAGCAACTTAGATAAAAAACTGTGGCATAAATTTGTGCGCATTGTCTATGACAGGTACATTAGCCGAAGCCGGTTTTATTGTTTTGAACTGATATCGGCAGACTTGGGCCTTGACACTCTGCATGAAACACGGCTTGATCGTGATATATTTCTACGACAAGTGGTGTGAGGTGATCTCGACTGTGCCACGCTGCTCACGTCCTTGCGTTTTCGCATACCATCTCGTAAAACGACTAAATGTCTACGTACATTTTACCCCGACGTTCGCTTACTGGGCCCAATGTCACGTATGCAGGAAAAGTACTATTCTATGTCCCTGAACAGTGATATTTCTCTCCGACTTCACAAGAAATTTTGCATGTATTCTTGTGTGACTGTGTAGTCGTATGGTTCACGGTCAGCTTTGGCCTTGCTTTTTTCCTTGTCCGCTGCACTAATACTCATTAGACAAAATTTTTTTCATCATTTTCCTTATGTTATGCAAAAAAGCCGGCAGATCCCATGCCCTGTGGGAATCGATGTTATGCGAAGCAGTGTGCGGAGAGCCTACCAAGCTAACGAAACGACTATGAGAGCACCAAGACTCAGGTGGCTGTTTCATGACCTACATGACACACATGTCATGACATTCATGTCCTGAGTCCTGAGTAGTCCCTCTAGCTAGGCCTAAGAGACGTTAAAGGCGAAAGCCTTAGTCATGCTCATGACTATGACTTCGACCATAAATTTTTAGCCTTTTCCTTCACTTAGTACCATATCCGAACGCATTACATTGGTTTTTGAGTGTTAATCTTCTTTCGCTGAGTCAGTCATTTTTGCTGAGTCATGGTCATGACTATGGCTTCTACCACCATCTTTCCGTGTTTTCCTCACTTAGTACCCATGTGCTTTTGAGTGTTAATCTTCTTTTGCTAAGTCATTGTCATTTTTCCTTAGTGATTCTCATGCCTATGACTTCTGCCATCATCCTTTAGTGTTTCCTTCACTTAGTACAAAAGTCCGAACCAATTTTAGTGGTTTTTGAGTGTTCATTTTCTTCCCGAGTCATTGTCATGTTTGCTCAGTCATGCTTATGACTATGACTTCTGCCATCATCCTTTAGTGTTTCCTTCACTTAGTACCCACGTCAGAACCCATTTCCGTGGTTTTTGAGTGTGAATCTTTTTTCGCTGAGTCAGTGTCATTTTTGCAGTCATTCTCATGGCTATGACTTCTACCATCATTATTTATATAGTGTTTCCTTCACTTAGTAAGCACGTCAGAACTCATTTCGGTAGTTTTTGAGGGTTAATCTTTTTTGGTGAGTCATTGTCATTTTTGATCAGTCATGCTCATGACTATCACTTCTACCATCATCCTTCAGCGTTTTCTTCACTTAGTAACCACGTGAGAACGCATTTCGATGGTTTTTGTTTGGTTATTTTTTTTGCTGAGTCATTGTCATTTCTGTTGAGTCATGCTCATGACTATGACTTCTACCATCATCATTTAGTGTTTCGTTCCCTTAGTAGCCACGTCCGAACCCATTTCAGTAGTTTTTGACTGTTAATGGTTTTTTTCGCTGGGTCATTGTCATTTTAGGTGGCTGTTTCACGACCCACATGGCACGCATGTCATGAAATTCATGTCATCACTTATCACTTATGTTCGTCATGCAGTGTTGTCATACTATGCCAATTTTGGTACCTGCCACGTTAACGAAACTACCATGAGAGCACCAAGACATAGGCAGCTGTTTCATGACCTACATGACACACATATGATATTCATGTCATAACCTATCATTTATGTTCCTCATACACTCTTGTCATGCTATACCAATTTTGGTAAATACCAAGTTAACGATACGACAATGAGAGCACCAAGACGTAGGCGGCTAGATAGATAGATAGGTAGATACTGTCAAAGTGGCAAATGTTTGCCAAGAAATGCTTCGCATTTAAAATGTGATGCGTATGACGTAGTCAGTTGCCATGGCCACAAGGCTGTTGGCAGCCGCTAGTAAAAAAAAAATTCAAATCAAATCAATGTCGTCCGTAGAAGATCCAAAATATGCCTCACCGATTGTCAGGACAGGAAATGGTGCGCTTCCGAACTGTGCGCCTGTGCGAATGACTACCCACTTAAAGGCCAACTGCAAGGAAACGTTGGGCCGCGTAATAAGCCTAATTTCGGATAGTGTTGCTATGGAGCAGCCTCCACGAAACCTTAGAAAAGCGAGTGAATGCGCCAGGAAGTGCTCGCCGAAGTAGGCGTTTCAGGAGCGAAGCACCTTAGGGCCGAGCCTTGTCCCTCGTCGTCCGTTGTCCCTCCGTAGCTCTGGTTTGTGCACCGCACCGCTAGGGGCGCTGCGGTGCACCAGGGCTATATAAGCGCTGTATATACTGTACACATGTACAGTATTTATATGGATAAGTATATATATATATATATATATATATATATGAAAAAGGTCGGTCCACCGACCGAAACTGTTGGGAAAATATTAAACCTAAGATAACCGCGAAGTTGTGCTTCTGACTTTCCTAGATACGCTTGGCCCATTGAAAAATCCAGTTACTACTACTATATATATATATATATATATATATATATATATATATATATATATATATATATAGAATATGTACGCGAAGCTCCGGCTTCCGGCGTTTTGCCGCCGCTTCCCGCACTCTCGCCGCCTCTGGGTCCGCTTGCCGGCGTCGCCGTGCTGCTGCACTGATCACAAGGCTGTCTTAATGAAGGGAAAACGAAATCCGCACCTCAATACCATATACGACCAATAAAACAACATTCTATATATTGTACCCATGCGTTGTCACTGATTTGCATGTTCGAGTGGGCAATGTACGGGGAATTCACGGTTACCCGAATGATCCCCCGGTGCTTCGCCCACTCATCATCATTCACTTCGTGGATATGCGATGACTCTTTTAGTTGATGTCTACGTGATGCGAAGCATTCCTGAGTTGTAGAGAACACTTGTATAAATACTGTGACTGTTGTGTGGCGAATGGTTACGTAGATATTAGGTAAGGCAGAATGTCTCTAATGTAAAGATATAAGATTGAATGCAAACTAAAACCCATTGGAACATACCGATTGAGCGCAGTGGCACACACGCAGTGCAGATACCCAGTGAACGTACCTAGTGGCAAATACCGTGGTGACTTAGTGGCTATGGTGTTGCGCTACCAAGTACAAAATCGCAGGATCAAATCCCGTCCATGGTGGCCGAATTTCGATGGGAGCGAAAGCAATAGCGCCCGGTGGACCGTGCATTGGGTGCACGGTAAAGAACCCCAGGTCGTAAAAATTAATCCGGAGTTCCTCACTACGGCGTGCCTTATGTTCAGATATTGGGTTTGGCACCTAACACCCCCGAATTTAATTAACTTTCATGGCATGCTATTTTACATAGAATGACATACAATGGTACACAATTTTAGTGGCAAACACCCTGCAGTGTCACCAATGTAGCACATAATTTTAGACTGAACTATCACCGGGATCGGCCCACGAAAATGATGAGATAGGCTTCCCTATCACCGGGATCTGCCCACCAAAACAGCGGCGTACCCTGCCCGCTCACCCTCAAAGAACCAACAAGTTGCAGTTTTGCTCGAAAAGCGAATCATCGATGGCGATAGCAAATTAGTAGACAGCTATATGAAGCGAGGACATTAGTTCTGTAGGCCGTGTAAGCTTGCTTACTAAATAAAATAACAAGCACTGTGTCACGCGCGCACAGGTAAACATCAAGACATCTCGCTCGATGACCGCGGAAACTCGCTGTCAAAACGCTGCAGTCAGGAAGCGCGGCAGCAGTAGCGAGCGAATTAACCTTCGTACTGTCTCTAGCTTCAACGCGAACTAAACATCAGAAGCACAGAGCACACGGCACTGGGCGTATACTTTGTCCACATCGCAGATCGCTTTGAAGATGAGGCCCGTGCGGGCGCGCACTTTGTCCCCGTCGCAGATCGCTGTCAAGATACGGCGCCCGTGGGGCCGCGCCGCAAGCAGCAGCAATATTCACTACTGAAGATTACTTCAGTAGTGTATAATACTCGTTTATAACAAGTAATACTTGTTACTGGGCTACTCGGTTCATACTGTACTACGGAACCTAGGAACTACAGCCACTTGAGCGCTCACCTTGTCCCTTCGCCCCCTTATTTTGTTGATTTGCGCTAAGTCGCCATAGTTCTTACGGTCCGTAGTATCGTTTATAACCAATTTAGCCAAAGTGAAATTTCGTTGCAGTTGGTCTTTTAAGCGCGTTTTTATTTACTGCGCATGTATTGTACCCATCCTCGCAATGTTGGAATTTATTCCTATATCATTTATTCTCAATTTCCCCCTCCTCTAGTGCAGGCTAGCCAACAGGGTACTTACATCTGGTTAATGTCCCCGCCTTTGCCTTTACCATTCCTCGCTCTTTCTTTGAGAGATATGGTATGTTGCCAATCTCCTGCACTGCCTTGCATTTCGGTACACAGCGAAGGCGATTGGCCACAACTCCGACTTCACAATCATATTTGTGACACGCAGAGTGAATTTTATACAGCTGGAATACTAAAAAAGAACGAGTAGATAAAGAGGGGATTAGCTTAGGTGCACTGATGGTGCCCATTCAAGCGTAAAATCTTAAGTGCATCAGTATAATATAATTTTTTTCAAAGGCTTTGCCTTACCTCGCGAGGTTTGGTGAACTTAGGTAACGTTTGTCGGCCTTCTAACACTCCTCTCATTAGCATTCTTCCCTCGACAAGCACTGTACATCGCCCTCGTCACAGTGACGTGCGCAACTATAAGAGCTACAGGCGCCTGGACATCCGTGGTTCATCAGCTATACTGCGGCCTGCTTCGCTATAATCAATAAGGTTCATGTCATGTCAATTCTGGGATTGCATTGGATCTGCTTATTGGTTTTAGTGGGCGATTTTTTTTCAGATGCTGTCGCGTACATCATTCGTATTATTAGCATTGCGCAAGGCCATCCATTCAATCGGTAGGAACCTGGTTCTGCGGAAATACTGCAAAATAAAGTTCTTAAGCTGTAAGTGCGAAAATAAATTGAAAAGCATAAAGGTTGTAACATTACAATCAAAAGCCTCTGCAACACAGTAACATGAGGGATATTGGCTGGTTGCCACCATAATGCTATTCGTGTTGCAGGAAAAGGCGCCAGCGAACTCGGGGACGTGTCGCAGAGGCAGATTTCAGAGTTTTGGTCGCGGCACGTTAGCATTTATGTAGGAGTTCTTGAGATCACCCTCGTGGCTGTTCTCGACTATGCCGCACTGGTGTAAGCAGCAGCCGAGGAAGAATATGCCTGCTCGTCTGTGCGCACATGCGGTACGAACACCGCAGTGCCTCGGTACTTCCGGTCTTCATAAGCCCTGCGAGTTGCAGATCAAAATAGGCGTTGAGTTGAAGCTAAACTCGCACAAAACACCAGCAAGAATACCCACGCCCACATGTATAGGAATCAGGGAACAAATTAACAAGGTTTTTCGTTCGCAAGAGCTGTTTGCCAAGGCATTCGGCCAATGGCAAACCGTTCTCACGAACGACAAGCTTTGTGAATTTGGCCACTGATTTCTGACACCTAAAAAACAGCTTGATATCTTTCAACATCTATAGCAGGCCCAAGTGCGGCCGCACCTACGCTAATTATGGCTTGTATTTCCTTAATTACAATAAATTTGGTTTTCTAGACATTTAGCTGGAGCTTCTTCTCATTTAACCATTTTGATAGCTCTGATGATAATTCGTTAGTGTTCTTGACAGCGGCCGAAAACTCCCGTCCGAGGAAGAATGTGTTCCTACCTTCTGCAAAAAATTAACTATTTCAGGAGCGTTAGTTTTGTTGATAACATCATCAACATAAATAAATAAATTGTAAGGACCATATATTGTCACTGTGTAGTATGCCAGTGCTTAATCTAACGTATCCAGAAAGGATGTCGTTTACCTTTTTACACGGGATTCCTGACTTCACGTAATTGCCCATCAGCTGTACGTTATTTACTCTTGCTACATCAGTCATGTGTCTCGAGTTAGCGAGGAGATGCCGAACAACGATGGCTGTGACAAGTTGGTCCAATGCTATGGCTAAATACTCTATAGTGTTTGCAGGGCTACATTTCGGCCATATGGAATCTATACAGTAGTACATAGGACATCAGATCCACGCTTCTCCGTTTCTTTCGCCAACCTCCACGTACTTCGGCTTGACGGGACTCCTAATGACGCAAGACTCGACAGAGAAGTGGCAGCTCCTGCAGTCGCAGATTTCGCTTTGTGCAGCAGTCAAGAACGCGTTCGCGGTGACCGCGCAAGAACATGCCATGATATTCCAGCCATCTCGCTGCGGGAACCAAAGCTGGCGTTTGCAGGGCGATGTTATGCGGCGAATACGATATGCGTATGTAACACCACAGCAAGCTGGTTGAAACGCTCATTAGAACACCTGCGGCTCCCGGAAGTGCATCCTGCCACTCTCACGCACATCTATCTTCACAATGGTGGCACAGACGCTATGTTGCCTTGTGCGCGCACAGGACTGTTCGTATTACGCAAAAAGTTTATAGTGTCATGTACAGCTATCGTGGAAAACTGCACCTGAGAAGGAGACTTCAATTAGCGAATGACGATGGATGGTGATAAAAACTTTATTTGTCGCTATGGACGCAACAGCCAATCGTAAAAAAAAAAAAAGCGGTGGAGGCTGAAGTTGTAATGCCATCGACTTGCACTATTTGCACACTGACTTGAAATCGATGAAAAAATTCGTCGGCCCTTCCACTCCGTGAAGATGGTTAACCAGCGAAGCTGAAACGGCCCTGTAGCTTATCACTGGGTTAATTCCGAGGGTTCATTAAAGTATTTCTCAAATATGAGGTTACATACACAATTGGCTGCGACAGAGAGAACGACTTCACTGACGGTATGCCCGCAGTTCGCCGTTGTCGCTGGCGTTCGATGTCTCGAGTTTGCTCGGAGGCGTGGTTAGCCGCATTCGCCCGCCATTGCCGCTTGTGATTCTTCGAAATTAAATTGCTTCAATATGAAATCTGGACGCAGGCAGTTCCCGGCTCCTCACCCAAAGCTCGGCAGACTCCAGGCCTCGGTGTTGAGAATGCTGCAGACGGGCTCATTTCCGTCTCGATTCAGGCTGAGCCACTACGCGTGTGGATCCCCGCTGCCCCGACTGCGGCGAGGAAAGGTCCGCCTTTAATCACATGCTGTGGCAATGTTCAGCATTGCACCACTCGCCTTTCAACAGGCAAGAAGACTGGGAAGAAGCCGTCAAGAGCAACGACCTTCAAGTCCAGCTTCGGGCTGTCCAAAGGGCATGTGAAAGGGCTGAAGATCACGGTCTTCCGCCCCCGGTGCAGGTGCGGCCTGCGACTACGACAAAGTAGTCCCTTAGGACAAAATAAAGTTTCTTGTCTGTCTGTCCGTTGCGTAAGACAATGAATGGCTCATACCCCCTCAAGCAATGGCTCATACGCCCGTAAACGCGGCCTCCCCATTACGACAGAAGAGAAGTGAAATTCTACGCTGGAATGATGAGCGGCAATGCAGCCGGCTGTGGAAGCAGATGACGATGACGAACGCGGGAGCAGTGGCACGAGCGCGTGCCGAGCACGAGCATGAGCGCAACCCGAGGGGCTCCAACGAGCCAGCTGCGGAAGAAGACGACGACGCTCGAGCTAATACTGATGATGATAGTTTTCTGTACACAGGTGATTTCGCCTAGACATGTAAAGCTTTGCTTTAATAAATTACTGTGTTTCTGCCGCACATAGCTGTACTTTGCTCATTACAAGCTAAACCACCGTAGGCGTTCGCCATCGTGTCTGTATGCACGAAGCTTTCTACACAGGTTTCAGGATCACTCTATTACACAGACAGAAGGAGCGGCTGTTCAAGAGATGTTGCTCCTCTTGTTATCTTCGCACTGGCAAGCATAATGCCTGTTCGAGAAGCACAAGCTTTTGGTCAATTGAGCATTTTAACGCGATAGCGTTAAGGTCCCCGTATCGCAGAAAATCCGGCATCGCCGTGGGCATCGGTGGTGGCGTAAGCGCCGACGTCGTCGGCGGAAATAATCATGCTGAACCACATCATTCCGTACCACCCCGACCGGGCAAGCTCTTCGCGTGGCGCAAGGCGTTAGTGAACAAAATTCGAATATCTGAAAGTAAAATCAGTCAGAAAAAATTGTAATGACTTAACCACAACCTACAGAAGTGATAGCGTCGGACTGTAATTTGAATATACAAGAAAAAAGCCTGATAAGCAGCCAGGGATCTTTCAATGCTATCTCGTTCCACTCTTAAAGGCAAAGCTTAAGCGTCCTCCAATTTTTTTTATGTTTTTCTTGCAAATCATTACACATCCATTGTTACATGTTCATTAGAGTGCAGGCTTAACGACTGTATGGTACATGTTGCCATTTATTGAATTTTTGTAGTTTTAATATGCAAGCTCAAAGAAATTACTAGAAATCGCCTAAATAATCAGCCCTGTCTATGTTAACTATCATGGTTGCTTAATTAGTTACCTCACAGTAAGTACTTTCGTTCTTTTTTTTTTCTCGGATAGATAATATAGCACAAACACGTTATGAAAGAGAAAACGCTCATCCACCCTAATGTAGTATACGAAGCTACCAAGGGAACCCTACGTCGACCCAGTGCGCCCCAAGTTGTCTACACGCTTCGGTCACTTGCTATGTGCTCGTGATGTCGCCGTGGTCGTTGCATCATCGTCATTCCAATTTTGTTATCCGACTCTCGTGATTTCGTCGTCATCTCGCCATCGTCGTCACGTCATTGTCGTACAGTCGGCATGAATTCGTTGTCACATGGCCATCGCGATACCGTCGTGGTCATGACGTCTTCGTCACACCATCGTTGCCAGACAGGCTACGCATAAATTCAGCGTCGCGCCTTTGTCGCCATACACTCGTCATCATTCCATTCTCCTTATACCATTGTCCTCATGCCTTAATTCGTCGATATTCCGTCGTCATCGTGATACCATTGTCGTTTTAGCATCATCGTCACTTCAGTAATGTCGTCATTCCATTGCCGCCATGCCGTCGTTGTCATACCGCCTTCGCCGATCCGTCGACATCGTTTCTTATTCGTCATTCTACTGTAATCATGCAGTCGTCAGCACAATTACAATATTGACCACGATTGTCATGCCAGCGCCATCATTCAGCTAGTCATCGTCATAGAGTCGCTATCATGCATCTGTAGTCATACACCGTCGCTGTCACGCTTTCACCGTTGTACCATAGTCATCACTTAAGAATGTTCATCTCCGTGTCGTCATACTGTAGTCGTCATACCGGTTTTGCCGTTCCATTGCCGTCATTCATTATTTGTCATTCCATCGCCGTCACTGCGTCGACGTCATACAGTTTCGTCATGCGGCCATGCTCATGGGCGACCTTGGCATTGTGTTAAATGTTGGACCATAGCAATGTGACGCGACACCATAGTATGTCACATAAAGCCGAATCAACAAAATTCTCAATATTACCACTGCAGATTTGAAATAAAAGTGCCTTCAGAATTACGGTGCGCCGTTACATTGCCCAAATGCTAATCGCATTGCCATTGGCAGTCAACGGCAGATGCCGTAGTTTTGCCGTAATTTTTTTTTCCATCAGAAGCAACATTTCACATAGTAGCCTTTTGCGTAACAATTGAAAATAATTAGAAAAATATTACCTTGGGGCCGAATTCACAAAGCTTCTCGTTCGTAAGTACGACATTGACCGGCGGCCTTTCATAATGTCCTGCATTAGGATTGACTTGCGAATGAATGAACGCAAAATAGAGTCAAAGACGAAGAGAAAAATAGTGTCGTGCCTTGATAAGTGCACGGATAGAAAAAGCGCACTTCAGCTTTACATGGTTGATGTGCAAGGTGAAACTTCAGATGGCTGTCTAGGATAACACCTAGAAATGAAACAGAGTCGCTAATCGGAATAGAATGATTGCCTAATGTTAACGAAGGAGGAATAATTTGTGACCTTTAGTGCAAATGGAAGAATAAACATTTCGTTTTAGATGAATTAATGAGTAGATCGTTGTCGTTGCACCATTTCATTAGGTGGTCAAGAGTCTTATTTAGTTTGACTATTAGAGAAGAGATACACTTATCAGTTATTTATAAAGTTGTATCGTCAACATACAGAACGTAATGACCCAAGTCTGTGACGTCTGGCATATCATTAATATAAACATAAAAAAGCAAAGGTCCCAGTATTGAGCCCTGTGGCACCCCTTGGTTAAGTTTTTTAGAACGGCTTAAAGTTTCGCACGCATATACAATAAATTTTCTATCAGACAAATAACTTTTTAAAAAGGCTAGGGCAGAGCCAGTTATTCCATATGCTTCACGTTTACGAAATAACATCATGTGAATAATAGTATGAAATGACTTAATAAGGTCTAAGAAACGGAACCGATGAATTCATTATTGTCAAGACTATTTTTTTTAATTAAATGTATTTAAGGAGAGGTTGGTGCCTATATGTGGCGCCGGCTACTCCTCTTCTCTTGCATGATAGTTGTCCTCAGAATGTTGTCAAAACTCATATAACTCACAAAACTCACAAAACACATGTACGAACGTTCACGTAGAAAATCCTAACTGAAATATAAATAAATGTTCGCACTACAAAAGAGTTCACATAACATAAATACTCACAAAACTGAAGTGTTCACACACAACACATGAGTTCACAAAGCATAAATGTTCTCAAAACCAAGTTCACAAAGATGATGTTGGGCACTTGCGAATTAGGTCCCTCTTGAATGCCGTGCTCTAATTACAACAGTCTTGTGCGCAGACACAAATGCCACATGAACACGAAGACACAGTAAACATGTAATCAAGAGTGCCTGCTAATAATAACAATACCAGCAATAACTAATATCCGACTCAGTATTCTTGTGATATTTTTGATTCCTGCAAAAATTGTACCAAGGCGCGCGCAGCGATGTTTTGTTGTTTTTCTGTAGGCCATGGACCCAAAATTTTTCCTATGGATAGTGGTCGTCTGTCCAAGCCACGTAGTTTTTCTGAAAGCTTCTTACGGGAAGCGTCATGTTTTTTACAGCGTAGAAGAAGGTGTTCTATGTCTTCTTCAGCCTCTCCACATGAGCATGTAGCACTATTAGTTTTTCTTATCCTATACAGGAAGCTTTTAGTATAGGCAGTGCCTACACGAAGCCTATGTACTGTTGTTTCAACCGATCGGTTAATTTTAAACGGAATATTGAATTCTATTCCAGGATCAATATTACATAATCGAGAGTTCTGCGCATCATTTATGAACCAAGTTTCCTTGGACAATTTACCGCATAGTTTGTTCAATAAACAACGCGCGTCACTCATTGTTAGAGGAACTAGTGATAATTCATTCTTTTGATGAGCCTCACGAGCCATTTGATCAGCCGTTACATTTCCTATGATTTCACAGTGACTTGGAATCCACTGGAAAGCTATGTCATGTTGCAGATCTTTCGCTGTGGCATATGTCTTCTGTATTTCATATGCCAATGTGCTGTTTCTTTTTCTTAAGCTGATTTCATTTAGGCTCAGCAATGAGGGTTGCGAATCACTCAGAATTACCCAGCGAAGAGGTCCTGAATGCTGACATATGTAACGTAAAGCAGAAAGTATTGCGTAAAGTTCTGCCGTTGTGGACGTTGTAAATTGGCAAAGCTTATAAGATTTTTTCTCTTGGTATGTAGGTATATAAAACGCTGATGTAGAGCTTTGTTTCCAGCATGATCCATCGGTATATACGTGAATGCGATCTACGTAGTTAGTGTAAAGATGTGATAAAGTTAATTGCTTTATCGCAACTACGGGCATATCACATTTACGACCTACTCCAGGAATTGAAGTGACTATTTCTGGAATTGTAAGTCGCCATGGGGGATGAGTTGCGCATGCAGGCCAGTATTCGTAAGCAGGTAGTAAGTTTTTGCACCGCCGTATTTCATCATGTATGCGTGCACCGGTTCTACCTTGAAGGTTTTGGCATAATGGATGATTAGCGTGTTGTGTTGCTAAACGAAAAAAGTGACGACAAGTTTCCGTAAATCTTAGTGCATGAAAAGTTGGTTGGCGGGACTCAGCAATTACCAAAGCACTGGCAGATGCACGGGGAACACCAAGACATATGCGAAGGCTTCTGGCCATTAATCTTTGAATGGTTTCCTCTAGATTACGGGATATTCCATGTAGTACAGGAGCAGAGTATGCTATTCTTTGTCTAATGATCGCCGAGTGAATGCGTAATAAAGAAGAGGTTGAACTACCCCATCTCACTCCAACAAATCGACGAAGAATGTTGATTAGGGAGTTGACTTTCTCCTCTAATGCTTTTATTTGGGGAGCCCATGATAACCGTCTGTCTATAATAATACCTAAGAACTTGTGTTGTCGCACAAGTTGCAAACGCTGAGAGTCTAGCACAAGTTGGAATCTCTTGAGGCACTTCCTTGTAAAAGGAAGTACAGCAGTTTTCTCAAGTGAAATAATCATACCTCTACTTTTCAAAAAATCATTAATCACTGTTAGGCCAGCTTGTAACGTTTGCTGAACGGCTTGAGTACTCGTGTCAGAAGTCCATATGCACAAGTCGTCTGCATATAGTGAATAATTCAAGGTAGCAGGCAAGATATGGGGTAATTCAGCCATAACACAGTTAAATAAAAATGGACTGAGTACACTACCTTGTGGAACGCCTTGATTCACTTTATGCTCTGTGCTTTTGCCATCAGCAGTTTCAATATAGATTTTCCTGTCTCTTAAGAATTCCGCAATCCATCTCAGTGTTCGGCCAACTATGCCCAACTGAATTAACCCATGCAGTACGTGAGTGTGGCTGGCTGTGTCAAATGCACGCTTTATGTCTAGAAACACTGCAATGGTGACTCTTCCACAGCTCCTCTCGTGATCTACGTATGTAACAAGATCTAAAATTGCATCCATCGTACACCGGCGCCTGCGGAAGCCCGCCATATTTTCGGGCAGTGCGTTGGTGCATTCTGTCCACCATTGAAGCCTAGCATCAATCATCTTTTCCATAAGTTTACAAACGCAACTTGTCAGGCTTACAGGGCGGAAAGAATCTAACGATAAAGGAGTTTTACCCGGTTTTAGTATCGGAACTACTCGCGCAATTTTCCAAGAAGGAGGAAGACATTCCGATATCCATGCATCATTCAGTAATTTTAATAAAGTATTTGTGGCTACAGGACCCAAGTTTTTCAGGGCAGCATATGTGACCCCGTCAGGTCCAGCTGCTGTCCTCTGGCGACACGATACAAGTGCGTTCTTTAATTCTTCTAGTGAAAACGGTTGATCTAGGTCATGATGATCGCTTCTAATAGAAAAATTGATCGATGCTTTGACTTCTTCGACAGAATTACTGTATTCAGATGTGTTTACTGCTGCACTTGGGCGAGTAATAAGCTGACAAAACTCATTTGCTATAGTTGTTTCCGGTACTTTCTGGACTAAAGCTAGTGCTCTGAATGGCTGTTGGTGCGTTACTGGTCCACTTAAAGAGCGCAGAACATTCCATAATTTTGATTCAGGTGTAAAGGGAGTGAGTGAAGTGCAGAATTCCTGCCAGCGCTTTGTACCTAGTCGCTCTAGCTGCCGACCCATTCGATCATACACCTTTTGGCATTCTCGGTAATCTTCAAGAAGGCCTGTGCGTCGATATTTTCTCTCAGCTCTGCGTCGTATAGCTCTGAGCCTCTCGTATTCAGAGTCTACACCAGCGTAACCATCAGGAATCTTAACAAATTTTGAACAAAGATTTAATTTGTCTGTTATAAGCGATAATAGACTGTCTGTATCACTGACAGCATCAGCTTGACTTGTAATGTGATATCGAAATGCCTGCCAATTTGTTATTTTTGCAGAGCGCCGATAAGTCAAAAATCGTAGTCTAGGATGCTGTATTAGGATAGGAAAGTGATCACTGCCCCTTGTTTCAATGTCTGTTCTCCATGTTGCTCCACATGCAATATCGTTTGAGCAGAGCGTTAGATCGAGGCAGCTGGAGTAATTAAAACCCCGTAGGAAGGTCACTGAGCCGTCATTCAACAAACACAGACCACTCTTCTGAATTGCCTTTTCTAGCTCATTTCCACGACGGTCGCAGTAAGCGCTTCCCCACATGACATGGTGTGCATTGAAATCTCCGCAAAATATTACATTTTTTGTGTATTTCTGAAAGAGGCCCGTCAATGTGGAAAATGAAATATTTGTAGAAGGCTGTAGATAAACGCTGACAATAGTGATATTTACTCGGCCAAACCGAACTTCGCATGCTACGTATTCTGGGATGTCTGACGCTGTAGCACTTAATAGCGCTGACGGCAGGTCTCTTCGAACACAGATCATCGCTCTGCTCAATCCTGAAGATCGAGAGGATGTATAAACAACGTAGTTAGCTAGCCGAAAAGCGTTGTCTACACCGGCCTCTGTAATACATAACACTGGAAAGGAGAACTGAGCCACCAGTTTTCTAAAATCCGCACACTTAGAGCGAAGACTATTCGCATTCCACTGGAATATGGCGACATTTTGATAACAATTATTCATGCCTCGTCTGCGCAGTGGCTGACGTAGCGTTTTGTAATATCACTTGTTCCATCGACAGTACGGCCTTAACCTCCGGTAGGTTATTTGCCTGTGGAATTGCGACAAGTATGGCTTTTAAAGCAGAAAACAACATTGGAATGACAAGTTCAGCAATAGACGCTGAGGGGGTTCCCTGTTTCGTTACACTTACTGGTTGCGGTGTGCTGGTATTCTGTCGTATGTTAGTCACGGGGTTGTTCTTTTGACGAGGTCCTTCCTGAGGTTCTTGCCGAGCTTGCTGTTGGCTTGGTGATGTCCCAAAACTTTGTCCTCGGTTTTGTGGTCCCCTTGCGACTTTCGCGTATGTCATAGAGGCGTCCTGATGCTTAGGCACTTGTGGCCGAGGTGGTTGCGCTGGCTTCATCGTATTCTTGTTTGGTTCCGGTGCACCACGCTGTTGGGTGCGACCATAGATGATGTCGTGTTGATGTTGAAGAGCTGCTGCCTTATTCTGCGGGCATCCCGAAAATGATGCAGTGTGGGGTCCGTTGCAGTTCGCACACTTAGGCTGTCTTATGGATTTGCAGTCTTTGTGATCGTGGTCTTCTGCACATATTTTGCAGCGCCTTGTTCCTCGGCAGTTTTTCGCTAAGTGACCAAATCTCTGGCAGTTATAGCAGCGCCTGGCTGGCCCCAGATATTCCTCGACTGGATGACTAGTGAAGCCAAGATACACTCGCTCTGGAATTGGTCGGTCATTGCGGAATTGCAGAATCACACTTCTCACTGGGCGCGATTCCACAGTGCCATCTTCTTGGCGTATATAACGGGTCTGGCGTCTAGCTGATGTCACTCCTGCCTCTCTTAAATATTCTGTTAATTGTTCTTCTGTGTATTGTAGCGGGACATGTCTGATTTTGCCAACATTTCGTATGTATGACTCCGGAATAAATGGCTTCACTAGTAAGCCAGCTACTTGCACACATGATAACAAACTCTTGGCTGATGCGAGAGAACTCACAGTCACTGAGAAGCTTCCGTCTTGGTTCACTCGGAAAGAGCTTACTTTCTCCTTTGCTAGCGTAACGATTTCTGAGGCGACAACATTTGGGTTTACTCTCCAGAACGTTTTCGTTTCTTCAATTGGTTGAAATACCACAGGAATACCCTCGAACCTTCTCTTCTTATATGTCACAAGAGTGAAGGGATCTGCCTCCTCATCACATTCAATCTCAATATCTTCTTCTTCTTCGTCGCGAAGGGAGTACGTCGATGTTTTCTCATTCATGTACTCGTTCTGATCTTCGACTCTCACCTTTTTCGCACTGCTTGCTTCGTCCGACATGCTCTCAGCTTTCCTCGTCGCATCCAAGACGAGTGTCGGGGGTCGAATGTAGGAGACCCTGGCGGCTCCAGGCTGGCTCACAGGCTCGTCGGCTCCGAAGCCATGCTGCGGTAATGGCGGCCCTTGCCACGCTTGCACATCTCCGTTGCTGCCCTCCGCCACGGTGGCAGTCGAACGTTAGCGCTTGGTGTCGTCGCGCCGCTCACCGGTATCAGTGATCGCAGCTGATGTTGTCCTCGAAGCCGTAAGAAGTTGACACGGCTGGCTAATACTGATTTGCAGGAGCACAGAAGGCAAAGCGGCGTTCTCCTATCACTTCGTCTTCGTCTTCGTCTTCAAGACTATTCTTGATAAAATCAGTTAAACAAAGTAGAGCTAAGTTAATGGAGCTTCCACGCCGAAAACCGAACTGGCAGGATTTAGTTACGTAGAATTTTCCCAAATACTTGCTTAATCTTATAAAAACAATTTTTCAATTATTTTACTTAGGGAAGAAAATTCAAATTGGGCGGTAATTTGAAATTATTTCTTTATTACCTTTCTTAAAAACTGGAATAAGCTTTGGACGGTTTAGCTTTGGACGGTTTAGTTTAGGGGCTCGCATATGGCGTCAGCGACTAGTTTTATAGGTGGCGCACTGCAATACCATCTAATCCTGGACTTGCGTTACGAAGATTACGCGTCATAGAAAGCACTTCACGCGGCGTGACAGAATGAAGGAAAAATAAATGGCTCAGGCGGTCATTTTACGCTGAAAAGTTGTTTGCTCGCTTCTCTAAGGTAATGCGAAATGATCTGAAAAAGCGTTTGCCATCTGAGCAGGCTGAGAAAAAGTAAGATTGTCGCGTACAATTTTAGAGATAAACTTAGGCGGCTCACTGTTCAAAAAGTCATTCAGCAACTGTCATTGCTTTTTAGGGTTGTTTTTATTCTTTAAGAGCGATATTGCATAGTAAAGCCTTTTGGCATCTCCGAGAGTCCTGTTAAAAACGTTACAGTATGTTTTGTACCGATTTATCAGAAAACAATTAACTGGTTGTCTTTTAGTCTTCTTATACAAATTCAGCAGACTTCAGCAGACCATCTGTCATCCAAGGATTATTGGGGCGTTTAAATCAATTTTTACATCGCACAGTTCGACAGCAAGTACTGACTGCTTTAGTGAATAAATTGCAGAAGAAATTAAGAGCCTGTAGAGGGTCTTTAATAAAATTGAGATCTGACCAGTCAGTGGAGCTAATGGTAGAAATGAATTTATCTTTGTGGAGTACTGTAGTGAAGTAAGAGGTGACAGTGTTAGCCAAGCGTGTTTGGAAGACTACAAAACTCGGAAAGTGATCAGTGAGGTCAGTGTTAACAACGCCCGCCAAAATGGGTGCGTCTAAGTATGTTAAAACATGATCAATTAGTGAATGAGTACTCTCACCAAAGCATCTTGTAGGCGATGTGATGAGGGATTCAAGGCCGTAGCCACTGAAACAGTCAGTGTAGGCTGTATACAAGCTATAATTAACATCCAGCCGGTTGATGTTTACATCTCCCACAATCATTACACTCTTATTTTCCGACAGCAGTTTGTTAAGTACGTTATCAAGAGCATTGATGAAATTCAGAACGTTAGAACCTGGTGATTTATAAACACAACCGAGAACAATCCTTTTAGTGCTGCATGCCTCGAGGGGCTCGTTAGTTTCCACCCACACCGTTTCGCAGCAATCGACGTGAAAGTTTAAATCATTTCGGCGAGTGTAACTGATGCGGGGAGAAACAAAGGTGACAGCCCCACCATGCCGACTGTTAAAAAAAATCAAATTAAGGCGTTTTACGTGCCAAAACCACGATCTCATTATGAGGCACGCCGTAGTGGGGGACTC